>NW_028123310.1:0-306369 GCF_965194805.1 Balaenoptera borealis
TGTGAAGTGACCATTAGCTGTGAGTTTAAAGCTGTTCTTGCAGGAAACGGCCACAAGGTGGCAGCATTTCCCCTTTACCATATTTGGTTACTAGGGAAACAGAGCCTTAATGGAAGCGGTGTTCTAGGTTGTAAATTAGAATGGAATGTGCCAGGGAAAAGCCCTTTAAGTTTATGTCTCATTACTTCTTGTTCATATTTGTAGTTTACTTTTTATTTTTTTATCCCAGTAAATATGATTACAATGGTTTGTTTGTTCTAGGTGTGCAAGATGTGGTTCTTTCACACATATACATGTATCTATTCTTCCTCGCATCCTTTTCCCATGTAGGTTATGACACAATGTTGAGTAGTCTTCTCCTGGTCTTCCGTACGTCTTTGGTGGTTATATATTTCACATGGTTTGTATATCTCTGTTAACCCCAATGTGGCAATGTATCCAATCCTCATCCCTTTCTATTTGGTGAACCATAAGTTTTTTAATGAATCTGTGATTGCCTTTCTCTGTGGAAATATCTTCATTGGTATCAATTTTTAAGTAACTCTTAAAAGTGATATGATAGGATATGTGCCTTTTGCTTTCTCACTTACTACACGTGGCGTGATTACGTCTAGACTCATCTATGGTGCTTCAAATAGCATTGTTTCATTTTTTTCACTAGCGAATATTCCATCTGTACATGGAGGAGTTCTTCTTTGTCCATCCATCTGTTGGTGGACTTTTTGGTTACTTCCATGTCTTGGCTATTGTAATGGTGTGCAATGCAGATTTGCCTGCCTGTGTCTTTCCAATTCTCTCTTCTTAGGTTATACGTCGAGGAGTGGGCCTGCTGGATCATATGGTAGCTCAATGTTTACCTTTTTAAGGCACCTCCATTCTGTTCTCATTCGTGGCCCTTTCCAAGTTACGTCCCCTTTGATGTTGAGGGTATGCATTTCTCCACAACACCTTCAGCATTTATTGTTTGTAGTTTTCTTGCTGATGGTTATTCTGACAAGTGTGAGCTGATACCTCTCTGTGGTTGAATTCGAATGTGCCACATAATCTGTTGAAATTGAGCTTTAAGGCATGTCCTTTTCTATTTTTCAAGCTGTGATTACCCCTTAGTTCTTCAAAGTGTTCTCTTTAAGTATGTGTCACAGTTTGAAATGTTTTGGCCTTTACCTCCCTCAAGCCATTTTGAGGGCCTGTTTCATTTACAGTTCTGCAGTACTTGTTCCTATGAAGTGACCATTAGCACAGGCTTTAAAGCTGCTTTTGCAGGTAACTGCCAGAGGGCGGCAGCCTTTCTATGTCCCCCACCCTGGTAACTAGGGAAAAGCCCTTGCGGCCTGTGGTGTTTCTCGGTTATAAATTAGAGTGGAGTGTGCCCGGACAAACCCACACAAGCTGATGTCTCCTTACTTTTGTTGGATTTTTACATTTAATTTTTATTTTTTATTGGAGTAATTTTCCACTGTGTACGTGGACCACTTCTACTTTGTGCATTCCTCGGTTGATGGACATGTTCAATGCTTCCAAGCGTTGGCTATGGTAAATATTGTTGGAGTGCAGGATTGCCAGGCTGTGACTTTTCGATTCTCATTTTCTCAGGTGATAGGCCCAGCAGTGGGTGTGATTGATTGACTGGTAGCACCGTGTTTCCCTTTGCAAAGCACCTTCTTTGTGTTTTCATTAGTGGCTCTTACCACGTCCCCCTTAGAATCGAGGGTACGCATTTCTCCACAATCGCTTCAGCATTTATTGTTTGCAGCATTTATGCTAATGGCCCTTCTGGCTGCTGTGAGCTGATAGGTTTTTGTAATTTGGGTTTGCATGTCTTTGAAAATTCGTAAAACTCATCATTTTTCTCCACCGTTTTCTTTTCTGTTAAAAAAAAGGAAACAATTGGGAGTACAATAGAACTCTTGAAATTGTGTTCTTGGAAGGTTGCCCTCTTTTGAAATTTTTGGTCGATTTTCCACCCCAGAATTTTTTTAGAAAGCAGGTGTCTTTTACCGAACTGCAAGTTTGGTGAATATTTAGTGACCTTTAGCAATGGGTTTAAAGCTGCTGTTGGAGGAAGTGGCCTCAAGCAGGAAGCTTATCTCCATTCCCATATCTGGGTACTAGGGCAGCAGAGCCTTTCTGGAAGTCGTGTTCCTAGTTTGTAAATTACATTGGAATGTGCATGGAGAAAGCCCCATAAGTTTATGTCTCATTATTTCTTCTTGGTTTTAAATTTTTTTTAAATTGGGGTAAAGCTTAGAATATTGTTTGTCCTAGGTGTACACCATCTGGTTCGTTTGTACATTATATATGTCTATTCAAGTACAGATCCTCTTCCCATGTAAAATGTTACTGAGGGTTCCGCAGACCTCCCTTGCTATATGGTTGGTCTTTTTGAGATATGTATATAATATGTGTTTGTATACGTATAGTAACACTAATCTTAATTTATCCCTTCCCCCCACCTTTCCTTTTAGATGAGCATAGTTTGTTTTCTAAGTCTGTGAGTGTCTTTCTCTGTGGAAATATGTTCCTTTGTGTCAGTTATTAGATAACGCCTATAAGTGATATCATAGAATACAGGTCTTTTGCTTTCCGACGTACCTCATGTTTTGTGATTATCTCCAGACTCATTTGTGGTGCCTCAGAGAGCAGTGGTTCATTGTTTTCCATGGCTATTATTCCATTGTGTACATGGACCACTTCTTCTTTATCCATTTACCGGTTGTTGGACATTTGGATTGCTTCACTGTCTTGGCTATTGTGAATAAGGCTGCACTGCAACTTTTGCGGCCTGTGTCTTCTCGATTCTTGTCTTCTCAAGTGAGAGGTCCATTGGTGCGCCTGCTGGATTGAATGGTACCTCCATTTTTACTTTTAAACACAGCTCCTTTCTGTTCTCATTATTGGCTGTTACCCCTTTACGTCTCACCAGCAGGTAGAGGGTACACAGTTCCCTAAAACCCCTTCAGCATTTATTGTTTGTAGACTTTTTGCTCAAGGTCAGTCGACTGGTGTAAGTTGAAACTTTTTGTAGATTAGATTGCATGGGTCTAACACTCCCTGAGGTTGAGCTTTTATCCATTTTCCTTTTTTTTAAAAGAGCGTGAGTAAAACTTAACTCTTCCTACTCTCTTCTTGAAACATTTGCCTGTTTTGAATTGTTTTGTCCATTCCCTCCTTCAGCACAATTTTTTAGGGCAGGTGTCCTTTACAGCCCTGAGTCCTTGGGAATGTGAAGTGACCATTAGCTGTGAGTTTAAAGCTGTTCTTGCAGGAAACGGCCACAAGGTGGCAGCATTTCCCCTTTACCATATTTGGTTACTAGGGAAACAGAGCCTTAATGGAAGTGGTGTTCTAGGTTGTAAATTAGAATGGAATGTGCCAGGGAAAAGCCCTTTAAGTTTATGTCTCATTACTTCTTGTTCATATTTGTAGTTTACTTTTTATTTTTTTATCCCAGTAAATATGATTACAATGGTTTGTTTGTTCTAGGTGTGCAAGATGTGGTTCTTTCACACATATACATGTATCTATTCTTCCTCGCATCCTTTTCCCATGTAGGTTATGACACAATGTTGAGTAGTCTTCTCCTGGTCTTCCGTACGTCTTTGGTGGTTATATATTTCACATGGTTTGTATATCTCTGTTAACCCCAATGTGGCAATGTATCCAATCCTCATCCCTTTCTATTTGGTGAACCATAAGTTTTTTAATGAATCTGTGATTGCCTTTCTCTGTGGAAATATCTTCATTGGTATCAATTTTTAAGTAACTCTTAAAAGTGATATGATAGGATATGTGCCTTTTGCTTTCTCACTTACTACACGTGGCGTGATTACGTCTAGACTCATCTATGGTGCTTCAAATAGCATTGTTTCATTTTTTTCACTAGCGAATATTCCATCTGTACATGGAGGAGTTCTTCTTTGTCCATCCATCTGTTGCTGGACTTTTTGGTTACTTCCATATCTTGGCTATTGTAATGGTGTGCAATGCAGATTTGCCTGCCTGTGTCTTTCCAATTCTCTCTTCTTAGGTTATACGTCGAGGAGTGGGCCTGCTGGATCATATGGTAGCTCAATGTTTACCTTTTTAAGGCACCTCCATTCTGTTCTCATTCGTGGCCCTTTCCAAGTTACGTCCCCTTTGATGTTGAGGGTATGCATTTCTCCACAACACCTTCAGCATTTATTGTTTGTAGTTTTCTTGCTGATGGTTATTCTGACAAGTGTGAGCTGATACCTCTCTGTGGTTGAATTCGAATGTGCCACATAATCTGTTGAAATTGAGCTTTAAGGCATGTCCTTTTCTATTTTTCAAGCTGTGATTACCCCTTAGTTCTTCAAAGTGTTCTCTTTAAGTATGTGTCACAGTTTGAAATGTTTTGGCCTTTACCTCCCTGAAGCCATTTTGAGGGCCTGTTTCATTTACAGTTCTGCAGTACTTGTTCCTATGAAGTGACCATTAGAACAGGCTTTAAAGCTGCTTTTGCAGGTAACTGCCAGAGGGCGGCAGCCTTTCTATGTCCCCCACCCTGGTAACTAGGGAAAAGCCCTTGCGGCCTGTGGTGTTTCTCGGTTATAAATTAGAGTGGAGTGTGCCCGGACAAACCCACACAAGCTGATGTCTCCTTACTTTTGTTGGATTTTTACATTTAATTTTTACTTTTTATTGGAGTAATTTTTCACTGTGTACGTGGACCACTTCTACTTTGTGCATTCTCGGTTGATGGACATTTTCATTGCTTCCAAGCGTTGGCTATGGTAAATATTGTTGGAGTGCAGGATTGCCAGGCTGTGACTTTTCGATTCTCATTTTCTCAGGTGATAGGCCCAGCAGTG
Organism: Balaenoptera borealis; assembly: GCF_965194805.1. NCBI lineage: Eukaryota > Metazoa > Chordata > Mammalia > Artiodactyla > Balaenopteridae > Balaenoptera > Balaenoptera borealis. The sequence goes on from NW_028123310.1 coordinate 4,833, forward strand.
GGTGTGATTGATTGACTGGTAGCACCGTGTTTCCCTTTGCAAAGCACCTTCTTTGTGTTTTCATTAGTGGCTCTTACCACGTCCCCCTTAGAATCGAGGGTACGCATTTCTCCACAATCGCTTCAGCATTTATTGTTTGCAGCATTTATGCTAATGGCCCTTCTGGCTGCTGTGAGCTGATAGGTTTTTGTAATTTGGGTTTGCATGTCTTTGAAAATTCGTAAAACTCATCATTTTTCTCCACCGTTTTCTTTTCTGTTAAAAAAAAGGAAACAATTGGGAGTACAATAGAACTCTTGAAATTGTGTTCTTGGAAGGTTGCCCTCTTTTGAAATTTTTGGTCGATTTTCCACCCCAGAATTTTTTTAGAAAGCAGGTGTCTTTTACCGAACTGCAAGTTTGGTGAATATTTAGTGACCTTTAGCAATGGGTTTAAAGCTGCTGTTGGAGGAAGTGGCCTCAAGCAGGAAGCTTATCTCCATTCCCATATCTGGGTACTAGGGCAGCAGAGCCTTTCTGGAAGTCGTGTTCCTAGTTTGTAAATTACATTGGAATGTGCATGGAGAAAGCCCCATAAGTTTATGTCTCATTATTTCTTCTTGGTTTTAAATTTTTTTTAAATTGGGGTAAAGCTTAGAATATTGTTTGTCCTAGGTGTACACCATCTGGTTCGTTTGTACATTATATATGTCTATTCAAGTACAGATCCTCTTCCCATGTAAAATGTTACTGAGGGTTCCGCAGACCTCCCTTGCTATATGGTTGGTCTTTTTGAGATATGTATATAATATGTGTTTGTATACGTATAGTAACACTAATCTTAATTTATACATTCCCCCCACCTTTCCTTTTAGATGAGCATAGTTTGTTTTCTAAGTCTGTGAGTGTCTTTCTCTGTGGAAATATGTTCCTTTGTGTCAGTTATTAGATAACGCCTATAAGTGATATCATAGAATACAGGTCTTTTGCTTTCCGACGTACCTCATGTTTTGTGATTATCTCCAGACTCATTTGTGGTGCCTCAGAGAGCAGTGGTTCATTGTTTTCCATGGCTATTATTCCATTGTGTACATGGACCACTTCTTCTTTATCCATTTACCGGTTGTTGGACATTTGGATTGCTTCACTGTCTTGGCTATTGTGAATAAGGCTGCACTGCAACTTTTGCGGCCTGTGTCTTCTCGATTCTTGTCTTCTCAAGTGAGAGGTCCATTGGTGCGCCTGCTGGATTGAATGGTACCTCCATTTTTACTTTTAAACACAGCTCCTTTCTGTTCTCATTATTGGCTGTTACCCCTTTACGTCTCACCAGCAGGTAGAGGGTACACAGTTCCCTAAAACCCCTTCAGCATTTATTGTTTGTAGACTTTTTGCTCAAGGTCAGTCGACTGGTGTAAGTTGAAACTTTTTGTAGATTAGATTGCATGGGTCTAACACTCCCTGAGGTTGAGCTTTTATCCATTTTCCTTTTTTTTAAAAGAGCGTGAGTAAAACTTAACTCTTCCTACTCTCTTCTTGAAACATTTGCCTGTTTTGAATTGTTTTGTCCATTCCCTCCTTCAGCACAATTTTTTAGGGCAGGTGTCCTTTACAGCCCTGAGTCCTTGGGAATGTGAAGTGACCATTAGCTGTGAGTTTAAAGCTGTTCTTGCAGGAAACGGCCACAAGGTGGCAGCATTTCCCCTTTACCATATTTGGTTACTAGGGAAACAGAGCCTTAATGGAAGTGGTGTTCTAGGTTGTAAATTAGAATGGAATGTGCCAGGGAAAAGCCCTTTAAGTTTATGTCTCATTACTTCTTGTTCATATTTGTAGTTTACTTTTTATTTTTTATCCCAGTAAATATGATTACAATGGTTTGTTTGTTGTAGGTGTGCAAGATGTGGTTCTTTCACACATATACATGTATCTATTCTTCCTCGCATCCTTTTCCCATGTAGGTTATGACACAATGTTGAGTAGTCTTCTCCTGGTCTTCCGTACGTCTTTGGTGGTTATATATTTCACATGGTTTGTATATCTCTGTTAACCCCAATGTGGCAATGTATCCAATCCTCATCCCTTTCTATTTGGTGAATCATAAGTTTTTTAATGAATCTGTGATTGCCTTTCTCTGTGGAAATATCTTCATTGGTATCAATTTTTAAGTAACTCTTAAAAGTGATATGATAGGATATGTGTCTTTTGCTTTCTCACTTACTACACGTGGCGTGATTACGTCTAAACTCATCTATGGTGCTGCAAATAGCATTGTTTCATTTTTTTCACTAGCGAATATTCCATCTGTACATGGAGGAGTTCTTCTTTGTCCATCCATCTGTTGGTGGACTTTTTGGTTACTTCCATATGTTGGCTATTGTAATGGTGTGCAGTGCAGATTTGCCTGCCTGTGTCTTTCCAATTCTCTCTTCTTAGGTTATACGTCGAGGAGTGGGCCTGCTGGATCATATGGTAGCTCAATGTTTACCTTTTTAAGGCACCTCCATTCTGTTCTCATTCGTGGCCCTTTCCAAGTTACGTCCCCTTTGATGTTGAGGGTATGCATTTCTCCACAACACCTTCAGCATTTATTGTTTGTAGTTTTCTTGCTGATGGTTATTCTGACAAGTGTGAGCTGATACCTCTCTGTGGTTGAATTCGAATGTGCCACATAATCTGTTGAAATTGAGCTTTAAGGCATGTCCTTTTCTATTTTTCAAGCTGTGATTACCCCTTAGTTCTTCAAAGTGTTCTCTTTAAGTATGTGTCACATTTTGAAATGTTTTGGCCTTTACCTCCCTCAAGCCATTTTGAGGGCCTGTTTCATTTACAGTTCTGCAGTACTTGTTCCTATGAAGTGACCATTAGCACAGGCTTTAAAGCTGCTTTTGCAGATAACTGCCAGAGGGCGGCAGCCTTTCTATGTCCCCCACCCTGGTAACTAGGGAAACGCCCTTGCGGCCTGTGGTGTTTCTCGGTTATAAATTAGAGTGGAGTGTGCCTGGACAAACCCACACAAGCTGATGTCTCCTTACTTTTGTTGGATTTTTACATTTAATTTTTACTTTTTATTGGAGTAATTTTTCACTGTGTACGTGGACCACTTCTACTTTGTGCATTCTCGGTTGATGGACATTTTCATTGCTTCCAAGCGTTGGCTATGGTAAATATTGTTGGAGTGCAGGATTGCCAGGCTGTGACTTTTCGATTCTCATTTTCTCAGGTGATAGGCCCAGCAGTGGGTGTGATTGATTGACTGGTAGCACCGTGTTTCCCTTTGCAAAGCACCTTCTTTGTGTTTTCATTAGTGGCTCTTACCACGTCCCCCTTAGAATCGAGGGTACGCATTTCTCCACAATCGCTTCAGCATTTATTGTTTGCAGCATTTATGCTAATGGCCCTTCTGGCTGCTGTGAGCTGATAGGTTTTTGTAATTTGGGTTTGCATGTCTTTGAAAATTCGTAAAACTCATCATTTTTCTCCACCGTTTTCTTTTCTGTTAAAAAAAAGGAAACAATTGGGAGTACAATAGAACTCTTGAAATTGTGTTCTTGGAAGGTTGCCCTCTTTTGAAATTTTTGGTCGATTTTCCACCCCAGAATTTTTTTAGAAAGCAGGTGTCTTTTACCGAACTGCAAGTTTGGTGAATATTTAGTGACCTTTAGCAATGGGTTTAAAGCTGCTGTTGGAGGAAGTGGCCTCAAGCAGGAAGCTTATCTCCATTCCCATATCTGGGTACTAGGGCAGCAGAGCCTTTCTGGAAGTCGTGTTCCTAGTTTGTAAATTACATTGGAATGTGCATGGAGAAAGCCCCATAAGTTTATGTCTCATTATTTCTTCTTGGTTTTAATTTTTTTTTAAATTGGGGTAAAGCTTAGAATATTGTTTGTCCTAGGTGTACACCATCTGGTTCGTTTGTACATTATATATGTCTATTCAAGTACAGATCCTCTTCCCATGTAAAATGTTACTGAGGGTTCCGCAGACCTCCCTTGCTATATGGTTGGTCTTTTTGAGATATGTATATAATATGTGTTTGTATACGTATAGTAACACTAATCTTAATTTATACATTCCCCCCACCTTTCCTTTTAGATGAGCATAGTTTGTTTTCTAAGTCTGTGAGTGTCTTTCTCTGTGGAAATATGTTCCTTTGTGTCAGTTATTAGATAACGCCTATAAGTGATATCATAGAATACAGGTCTTTTGCTTTCCGACGTACCTCATGTTTTGTGATTATCTCCAGACTCATTTGTGGTGCCTCAGAGAGCAGTGGTTCATTGTTTTCCATGGCTATTATTCCATTGTGTACATGGACCACTTCTTCTTTATCCATTTACCGGTTGTTGGACATTTGGATTGCTTCACTGTCTTGGCTATTGTGAATAAGGCTGCACTGCAACTTTTGCGGCCTGTGTCTTCTCGATTCTTGTCTTCTCAAGTGAGAGGTCCATTGGTGCGCCTGCTGGATTGAATGGTACCTCCATTTTTACTTTTAAACACAGCTCCTTTCTGTTCTCATTATTGGCTGTTACCCCTTTACGTCTCACCAGCAGGTAGAGGGTACACAGTTCCCTAAAACCCCTTCAGCATTTATTGTTTGTAGACTTTTTGCTCAAGGTCAGTCGACTGGTGTAAGTTGAAACTTTTTGTAGATTAGATTGCATGGGTCTAACACTCCCTGAGGTTGAGCTTTTATCCATTTTCCTTTTTTTTAAAAGAGCGTGAGTAAAACTTAACTCTTCCTACTCTCTTCTTGAAACATTTGCCTGTTTTGAATTGTTTTGTCCATTCCCTCCTTCAGCACAATTTTTTAGGGCAGGTGTCCTTTACAGCCCTGAGTCCTTGGGAATGTGAAGTGACCATTAGCTGTGAGTTTAAAGCTGTTCTTGCAGGAAACGGCCACAAGGTGGCAGCATTTCCCCTTTACCATATTTGGTTACTAGGGAAACAGAGCCTTAATGGAAGTGGTGTTCTAGGTTGTAAATTAGAATGGAATGTGCCAGGGAAAAGCCCTTTAAGTTTATGTCTCATTACTTCTTGTTCATATTTGTAGTTTACTTTTTATTTTTTTATCCCAGTAAATATGATTACAATGGTTTGTTTGTTGTAGGTGTGCAAGATGTGGTTCTTTCACACATATACATGTATCTATTCTTCCTCGCATCCTTTTCCCATGTAGGTTATGACACAATGTTGAGTAGTCTTCTCCTGGTCTTCCGTACGTCTTTGGTGGTTATATATTTCACATGGTTTGTATATCTCTGTTAACCCCAATGTGGCAATGTATCCAATCCTCATCCCTTTCTATTTGGTGAATCATAAGTTTTTTAATGAATCTGTGATTGCCTTTCTCTGTGGAAATATCTTCATTGGTATCAATTTTTAAGTAACTCTTAAAAGTGATATGATAGGATATGTGTCTTTTGCTTTCTCACTTACTACACGTGGCGTGATTACGTCTAAACTCATCTATGGTGCTGCAAATAGCATTGTTTCATTTTTTTCACTAGCGAATATTCCATCTGTACATGGAGGAGTTCTTCTTTGTCCATCCATCTGTTGGTGGACTTTTTGGTTACTTCCATATGTTGGCTATTGTAATGGTGTGCAGTGCAGATTTGCCTGCCTGTGTCTTTCCAATTCTCTCTTCTTAGGTTATACGTCGAGGAGTGGGCCTGCTGGATCATATGGTAGCTCAATGTTTACCTTTTTAAGGCACCTCCATTCTGTTCTCATTCGTGGCCCTTTCCAAGTTACGTCCCCTTTGATGTTGAGGGTATGCATTTCTCCACAACACCTTCAGCATTTATTGTTTGTAGTTTTCTTGCTGATGGTTATTCTGACAAGTGTGAGCTGATACCTCTCTGTGGTTGAATTCGAATGTGCCACATAATCTGTTGAAATTGAGCTTTAAGGCATGTCCTTTTCTATTTTTCAAGCTGTGATTACCCCTTAGTTCTTCAAAGTGTTCTCTTTAAGTATGTGTCACATTTTGAAATGTTTTGGCCTTTACCTCCCTCAAGCCATTTTGAGGGCCTGTTTCATTTACAGTTCTGCAGTACTTGTTCCTATGAAGTGACCATTAGCACAGGCTTTAAAGCTGCTTTTGCAGATAACTGCCAGAGGGCGGCAGCCTTTCTATGTCCCCCACCCTGGTAACTAGGGAAACGCCCTTGCGGCCTGTGGTGTTTCTCGGTTATAAATTAGAGTGGAGTGTGCCTGGACAAACCCACACAAGCTGATGTCTCCTTACTTTTGTTGGATTTTTACATTTAATTTTTACTTTTTATTGGAGTAATTTTTCACTGTGTACGTGGACCACTTCTACTTTGTGCATTCTCGGTTGATGGACATTTTCATTGCTTCCAAGCGTTGGCTATGGTAAATATTGTTGGAGTGCAGGATTGCCAGGCTGTGACTTTTCGATTCTCATTTTCTCAGGTGATAGGCCCAGCAGTGGGTGTGATTGATTGACTGGTAGCACCGTGTTTCCCTTTGCAAAGCACCTTCTTTGTGTTTTCATTAGTGGCTCTTACCACGTCCCCCTTAGAATCGAGGGTACGCATTTCTCCACAATCGCTTCAGCATTTATTGTTTGCAGCATTTATGCTAATGGCCCTTCTGGCTGCTGTGAGCTGATAGGTTTTTGTAATTTGGGTTTGCATGTCTTTGAAAATTCGTAAAACTCATCATTTTTCTCCACCGTTTTCTTTTCTGTTAAAAAAAAGGAAACAATTGGGAGTACAATAGAACTCTTGAAATTGTGTTCTTGGAAGGTTGCCCTCTTTTGAAATTTTTGGTCGATTTTCCACCCCAGAATTTTTTTAGAAAGCAGGTGTCTTTTACCGAACTGCAAGTTTGGTGAATATTTAGTGACCTTTAGCAATGGGTTTAAAGCTGCTGTTGGAGGAAGTGGCCTCAAGCAGGAAGCTTATCTCCATTCCCATATCTGGGTACTAGGGCAGCAGAGCCTTTCTGGAAGTCGTGTTCCTAGTTTGTAAATTACATTGGAATGTGCATGGAGAAAGCCCCATAAGTTTATGTCTCATTATTTCTTCTTGGTTTTAAATTTTTTTTAAATTGGGGTAAAGCTTAGAATATTGTTTGTCCTAGGTGTACACCATCTGGTTCGTTTGTACATTATATATGTCTATTCAAGTACAGATCCTCTTCCCATGTAAAATGTTACTGAGGGTTCCGCAGACCTCCCTTGCTATATGGTTGGTCTTTTTGAGATATGTATATAATATGTGTTTGTATACGTATAGTAACACTAATCTTAATTTATACATTCCCCCCACCTTTCCTTTTAGATGAGCATAGTTTGTTTTCTAAGTCTGTGAGTGTCTTTCTCTGTGGAAATATGTTCCTTTGTGTCAGTTATTAGATAACGCCTATAAGTGATATCATAGAATACAGGTCTTTTGCTTTCCGACGTACCTCATGTTTTGTGATTATCTCCAGACTCATTTGTGGTGCCTCAGAGAGCAGTGGTTCATTGTTTTCCATGGCTATTATTCCATTGTGTACATGGACCACTTCTTCTTTATCCATTTACCGGTTGTTGGACATTTGGATTGCTTCACTGTCTTGGCTATTGTGAATAAGGCTGCACTGCAACTTTTGCGGCCTGTGTCTTCTCGATTCTTGTCTTCTCAAGTGAGAGGTCCATTGGTGCGCCTGCTGGATTGAATGGTACCTCCATTTTTACTTTTAAACACAGCTCCTTTCTGTTCTCATTATTGGCTGTTACCCCTTTACGTCTCACCAGCAGGTAGAGGGTACACAGTTCCCTAAAACCCCTTCAGCATTTATTGTTTGTAGACTTTTTGCTCAAGGTCAGTCGACTGGTGTAAGTTGAAACTTTTTGTAGATTAGATTGCATGGGTCTAACACTCCCTGAGGTTGAGCTTTTATCCATTTTCCTTTTTTTTAAAAGAGCGTGAGTAAAACTTAACTCTTCCTACTCTCTTCTTGAAACATTTGCCTGTTTTGAATTGTTTTGTCCATTCCCTCCTTCAGCACAATTTTTTAGGGCAGGTGTCCTTTACAGCCCTGAGTCCTTGGGAATGTGAAGTGACCATTAGCTGTGAGTTTAAAGCTGTTCTTGCAGGAAACGGCCACAAGGTGGCAGCATTTCCCCTTTACCATATTTGGTTACTAGGGAAACAGAGCCTTAATGGAAGTGGTGTTCTAGGTTGTAAATTAGAATGGAATGTGCCAGGGAAAAGCCCTTTAAGTTTATGTCTCATTACTTCTTGTTCATATTTGTAGTTTACTTTTTATTTTTTTATCCCAGTAAATATGATTACAATGGTTTGTTTGTTGTAGGTGTGCAAGATGTGGTTCTTTCACACATATACATGTATCTATTCTTCCTCGCATCCTTTTCCCATGTAGGTTATGACACAATGTTGAGTAGTCTTCTCCTGGTCTTCCATACGTCTTTGGTGGTTATATATTTCACATGGTTTGTATATCTCTGTTAACCCCAATGCGGCAATGTATCCAATCCTCATCCCTTTCTATTTGGTGAACCATAAGTTTTTTAATGAATCTGTGATTGCCTTTCTCTGTGGAAATATCTTCATTGGTATCAATTTTTAAGTAACTCTTAAAAGTGATATGATAGGATATGTGCCTTTTGCTTTCTCACTTACTACACGTGGCGTGATTACGTCTAAACTCATCTATGGTGCTGCAAATAGCATTGTTTCATTTTTTTCACTAGCGAATATTCCATCTGTACATGGAGGAGTTCTTCTTTGTCCATCCATCTGTTGGTGGACTTTTTGGTTACTTCCATATGTTGGCTATTGTAATGGTGTGCAGTGCAGATTTGCCTGCCTGTGTCTTTCCAATTCTCTCTTCTTAGGTTATACGTCGAGGAGTGGGCCTGCTGGATCATATGGTAGCTCAATGTTTACCTTTTTAAGGCACCTCCATTCTGTTCTCATTCGTGGCCCTTTCCAAGTTACGTCCCCTTTGATGTTGAGGGTATGCATTTCTCCACAACACCTTCAGCATTTATTGTTTGTAGTTTTCTTGCTGATGGTTATTCTGACAAGTGTGAGCTGATACCTCTCTGTGGTTGAATTCGAATGTGCCACATAATCTGTTGAAATTGAGCTTTAAGGCATGTCCTTTTCTATTTTTCAAGCTGTGATTACCCCTTAGTTCTTCAAAGTGTTCTCTTTAAGTATGTGTCACAGTTTGAAATGTTTTGGCCTTTACCTCCCTCAAGCCATTTTGAGGGCCTGTTTCATTTACAGTTCTGCAGTACTTGTTCCTATGAAGTGACCATTAGCACAGGCTTTAAAGCTGCTTTTGCAGATAACTGCCAGAGGGCGGCAGCCTTTCTATGTCCCCCACCCTGGTAACTAGGGAAACGCCCTTGCGGCCTGTGGTGTTTCTCGGTTATAAATTAGAGTGGAGTGTGCCTGGACAAACCCACACAAGCTGATGTCTCCTTACTTTTGTTGGATTTTTACATTTAATTTTTACTTTTTATTGGAGTAATTTTTCACTGTGTACGTGGACCACTTCTACTTTGTGCATTCTCGGTTGATGGACATTTTCATTGCTTCCAAGCGTTGGCTATGGTAAATATTGTTGGAGTGCAGGATTGCCAGGCTGTGACTTTTCGATTCTCATTTTCTCAGGTGATAGGCCCAGCAGTGGGTGTGATTGATTGACTGGTAGCACCGTGTTTCCCTTTGCAAAGCACCTTCTTTGTGTTTTCATTAGTGGCTCTTACCACGTCCCCCTTAGAATCGAGGGTACGCATTTCTCCACAATCGCTTCAGCATTTATTGTTTGCAGCATTTATGCTAATGGCCCTTCTGGCTGCTGTGAGCTGATAGGTTTTTGTAATTTGGGTTTGCATGTCTTTGAAAATTCGTAAAACTCATCATTTTTCTCCACCGTTTTCTTTTCTGTTAAAAAAAAGGAAACAATTGGGAGTACAATAGAACTCTTGAAATTGTGTTCTTGGAAGGTTGCCCTCTTTTGAAATTTTTGGTCGATTTTCCACCCCAGAATTTTTTTAGAAAGCAGGTGTCTTTTACCGAACTGCAAGTTTGGTGAATATTTAGTGACCTTTAGCAATGGGTTTAAAGCTGCTGTTGGAGGAAGTGGCCTCAAGCAGGAAGCTTATCTCCATTCCCATATCTGGGTACTAGGGCAGCAGAGCCTTTCTGGAAGTCGTGTTCCTAGTTTGTAAATTACATTGGAATGTGCATGGAGAAAGCCCCATAAGTTTATGTCTCATTATTTCTTCTTGGTTTTAAATTTTTTTTAAATTGGGGTAAAGCTTAGAATATTGTTTGTCCTAGGTGTACACCATCTGGTTCGTTTGTACATTATATATGTCTATTCAAGTACAGATCCTCTTCCCATGTAAAATGTTACTGAGGGTTCCGCAGACCTCCCTTGCTATATGGTTGGTCTTTTTGAGATATGTATATAATATGTGTTTGTATACGTATAGTAACACTAATCTTAATTTATACATTCCCCCCACCTTTCCTTTTAGATGAGCATAGTTTGTTTTCTAAGTCTGTGAGTGTCTTTCTCTGTGGAAATATGTTCCTTTGTGTCAGTTATTAGATAACGCCTATAAGTGATATCATAGAATACAGGTCTTTTGCTTTCCGACGTACCTCATGTTTTGTGATTATCTCCAGACTCATTTGTGGTGCCTCAGAGAGCAGTGGTTCATTGTTTTCCATGGCTATTATTCCATTGTGTACATGGACCACTTCTTCTTTATCCATTTACCGGTTGTTGGACATTTGGATTGCTTCACTGTCTTGGCTATTGTGAATAAGGCTGCACTGCAACTTTTGCGGCCTGTGTCTTCTCGATTCTTGTCTTCTCAAGTGAGAGGTCCATTGGTGCGCCTGCTGGATTGAATGGTACCTCCATTTTTACTTTTAAACACAGCTCCTTTCTGTTCTCATTATTGGCTGTTACCCCTTTACGTCTCACCAGCAGGTAGAGGGTACACAGTTCCCTAAAACCCCTTCAGCATTTATTGTTTGTAGACTTTTTGCTCAAGGTCAGTCGACTGGTGTAAGTTGAAACTTTTTGTAGATTAGATTGCATGGGTCTAACACTCCCTGAGGTTGAGCTTTTATCCATTTTCCTTTTTTTTAAAAGAGCGTGAGTAAAACTTAACTCTTCCTACTCTCTTCTTGAAACATTTGCCTGTTTTGAATTGTTTTGTCCATTCCCTCCTTCAGCACAATTTTTTAGGGCAGGTGTCCTTTACAGCCCTGAGTCCTTGGGAATGTGAAGTGACCATTAGCTGTGAGTTTAAAGCTGTTCTTGCAGGAAACGGCCACAAGGTGGCAGCATTTCCCCTTTACCATATTTGGTTACTAGGGAAACAGAGCCTTAATGGAAGTGGTGTTCTAGGTTGTAAATTAGAATGGAATGTGCCAGGGAAAAGCCCTTTAAGTTTATGTCTCATTACTTCTTGTTCATATTTGTAGTTTACTTTTTATTTTTTTATCCCAGTAAATATGATTACAATGGTTTGTTTGTTCTAGGTGTGCAAGATGTGGTTCTTTCACACATATACATGTATCTATTCTTCCTCGCATCCTTTTCCCATGTAGGTTATGACACAATGTTGAGTAGTCTTCTCCTGGTCTTCCGTACGTCTTTGGTGGTTATATATTTCACATGGTTTGTATATCTCTGTTAACCCCAATGCGGCAATGTATCCAATCCTCATCCCTTTCTATTTGGTGAACCATAAGTTTTTTAATGAATCTGTGATTGCCTTTCTCTGTGGAAATATCTTCATTGGTATCAATTTTTAAGTAACTCTTAAAAGTGATATGATAGGATATGTGCCTTTTGCTTTCTCACTTACTACACGTGGCGTGATTACGTCTAGACTCATCTATGGTGCTTCAAATAGCATTGTTTCATTTTTTTCACTAGCGAATATTCCATCTGTACATGGAGGAGTTCTTCTTTGTCCATCCATCTGTTGCTGGACTTTTTGGTTACTTCCATATCTTGGCTATTGTAATGGTGTGCAGTGCAGATTTGCCTGCCTGTGTCTTTCCAATTCTCTCTTCTTAGGTTATACGTCGAGGAGTGGGCCTGCTGGATCATATGGTAGCTCAATGTTTACCTTTTTAAGGCACCTCCATTCTGTTCTCATTCGTGGCCCTTTCCAAGTTACGTCCCCTTTGATGTTGAGGGTATGCATTTCTCCACAACACCTTCAGCATTTATTGTTTGTAGTTTTCTTGCTGATGGTTATTCTGACAAGTGTGAGCTGATACCTCTCTGTGGTTGAATTCGAATGTGCCACATAATCTGTTGAAATTGAGCTTTAAGGCATGTCCTTTTCTATTTTTCAAGCTGTGATTACCCCTTAGTTCTTCAAAGTGTTCTCTTTAAGTATGTGTCACAGTTTGAAATGTTTTGGCCTTTACCTCCCTCAAGCCATTTTGAGGGCCTGTTTCATTTACAGTTCTGCAGTACTTGTTCCTATGAAGTGACCATTAGCACAGGCTTTAAAGCTGCTTTTGCAGGTAACTGCCAGAGGGCGGCAGCCTTTCTATGTCCCCCACCCTGGTAACTAGGGAAAAGCCCTTGCGGCCTGTGGTGTTTCTCGGTTATAAATTAGAGTGGAGTGTGCCCGGACAAACCCACACAAGCTGATGTCTCCTTACTTTTGTTGGATTTTTACATTTAATTTTTATTTTTTATTGGAGTAATTTTCCACTGTGTATGTGGACCACTTCTACTTTGTGCATTAATCGGTTGATGGACATTTTCATTGCTTCCAAGTGTTGGCTATGGTAAATATTGTTGGAGTGCAGGATTGCCAGGCTGTGACTTTTCGATTCTCATTTTCTCAGGTGATAGGCCCAGCAGTGGGTGTGATTGATTGACTGGTAGCACCGTGTTTCCCTTTGCAAAGCACCTTCTTTGTGTTTTCATTAGTGGCTCTTACCACGTCCCCCTTAGAATCGAGGGTACGCATTTCTCCACAATCGCTTCAGCATTTATTGTTTGCAGCATTTATGCTAATGGCCCTTCTGGCTGCTGTGAGCTGATAGGTTTTTGTAATTTGGGTTTGCATGTCTTTGAAAATTCGTAAAACTCATCATTTTTCTCCACCGTTTTCTTTTCTGTTAAAAAAAAGGAAACAATTGGGAGTACAATAGAACTCTTGAAATTGTGTTCTTGGAAGGTTGCCCTCTTTTGAAATTTTTGGTCGATTTTCCACCCCAGAATTTTTTTAGAAAGCAGGTGTCTTTTACCGAACTGCAAGTTTGGTGAATATTTAGTGACCTTTAGCAATGGGTTTAAAGCTGCTGTTGGAGGAAGTGGCCTCAAGCAGGAAGCTTATCTCCATTCCCATATCTGGGTACTAGGGCAGCAGAGCCTTTCTGGAAGTCGTGTTCCTAGTTTGTAAATTACATTGGAATGTGCATGGAGAAAGCCCCATAAGTTTATGTCTCATTATTTCTTCTTGGTTTTAAATTTTTTTTAAATTGGGGTAAAGCTTAGAATATTGTTTGTCCTAGGTGTACACCATCTGGTTCGTTTGTACATTATATATGTCTATTCAAGTACAGATCCTCTTCCCATGTAAAATGTTACTGAGGGTTCCGCAGACCTCCCTTGCTATATGGTTGGTCTTTTTGAGATATGTATATAATATGTGTTTGTATACGTATAGTAACACTAATCTTAATTTATACATTCCCCCCACCTTTCCTTTTAGATGAGCATAGTTTGTTTTCTAAGTCTGTGAGTGTCTTTCTCTGTGGAAATATGCTCCTTTGTGTCAGTTATTAGATAACGCCTATAAGTGATATCATAGAATACAGGTCTTTTGCTTTCCGACGTACCTCATGTTTTGTGATTATCTCCAGACTCATTTGTGGTGCCTCAGAGAGCAGTGGTTCATTGTTTTCCATGGCTATTATTCCATTGTGTACATGGACCACTTCTTCTTTATCCATTTACCGGTTGTTGGACATTTTGATTGCTTCACTGTCTTGGCTATTGTGAATAAGGCTGCACTGCAACTTTTGCGGCCTGTGTCTTCTCGATTCTTGTCTTCTCAAGTGAGAGGTCCATTGGTGCGCCTGCTGGATTGAATGGTACCTCCATTTTTACTTTTAAACACAGCTCCTTTCTGTTCTCATTATTGGCTGTTACCCCTTTACGTCTCACCAGCAGGTAGAGGGTACACAGTTCCCTAAAACCCCTTCAGCATTTATTGTTTGTAGACTTTTTGCTCAAGGTCAGTCGACTGGTGTAAGTTGAAACTTTTTGTAGATTAGATTGCATGGGTCTAACACTCCCTGAGGTTGAGCTTTTATCCATTTTCCTTTTTTTTAAAAGAGCGTGAGTAAAACTTAACTCTTCCTACTCTCTTCTTGAAACATTTGCCTGTTTTGAATTGTTTTGTCCATTCCCTCCTTCAGCACAATTTTTTAGGGCAGGTGTCCTTTACAGCCCTGAGTCCTTGGGAATGTGAAGTGACCATTAGCTGTGAGTTTAAAGCTGTTCTTGCAGGAAACGGCCACAAGGTGGCAGCATTTCCCCTTTACCATATTTGGTTACTAGGGAAACAGAGCCTTAATGGAAGTGGTGTTCTAGGTTGTAAATTAGAATGGAATGTGCCAGGGAAAAGCCCTTTAAGTTTATGTCTCATTACTTCTTGTTCATATTTGTAGTTTACTTTTTATTTTTTATCCCAGTAAATATGATTACAATGGTTTGTTTGTTGTAGGTGTGCAAGATGTGGTTCTTTCACACATATACATGTATCTATTCTTCCTCGCATCCTTTTCCCATGTAGGTTATGACACAATGTTGAGTAGTCTTCTCCTGGTCTTCCGTACGTCTTTGGTGGTTATATATTTCACATGGTTTGTATATCTCTGTTAACCCCAATGTGGCAATGTATCCATTCCTCATCCCTTTCTATTTGGTGAATCATAAGTTTTTTAATGAATCTGTGATTGCCTTTCTCTGTGGAAATATCTTCATTGGTATCAATTTTTAAGTAACTCTTAAAAGTGATATGATAGGATATGTGTCTTTTGCTTTCTCACTTACTACACGTGGCGTGATTACGTCTAAACTCATCTATGGTGCTGCAAATAGCATTGTTTCATTTTTTTCACTAGCGAATATTCCATCTGTACATGGAGGAGTTCTTCTTTGTCCATCCATCTGTTGGTGGACTTTTTGGTTACTTCCATATGTTGGCTATTGTAATGGTGTGCAGTGCAGATTTGCCTGCCTGTGTCTTTCCAATTCTCTCTTCTTAGGTTATACGTCGAGGAGTGGGCCTGCTGGATCATATGGTAGCTCAATGTTTACCTTTTTAAGGCACCTCCATTCTGTTCTCATTCGTGGCCCTTTCCAAGTTACGTCCCCTTTGATGTTGAGGGTATGCATTTCTCCACAACACCTTCAGCATTTATTGTTTGTAGTTTTCTTGCTGATGGTTATTCTGACAAGTGTGAGCTGATACCTCTCTGTGGTTGAATTCGAATGTGCCACATAATCTGTTGAAATTGAGCTTTAAGGCATGTCCTTTTCTATTTTTCAAGCTGTGATTACCCCTTAGTTCTTCAAAGTGTTCTCTTTAAGTATGTGTCACAGTTTGAAATGTTTTGGCCTTTACCTCCCTCAAGCCATTTTGAGGGCCTGTTTCATTTACAGTTCTGCAGTACTTGTTCCTATGAAGTGACCATTAGCACAGGCTTTAAAGCTGCTTTTGCAGATAACTGCCAGAGGGCGGCAGCCTTTCTATGTCCCCCACCCTGGTAACTAGGGAAACGCCCTTGCGGCCTGTGGTGTTTCTCGGTTATAAATTAGAGTGGAGTGTGCCTGGACAAACCCACACAAGCTGATGTCTCCTTACTTTTGTTGGATTTTTACATTTAATTTTTACTTTTTATTGGAGTAATTTTTCACTGTGTACGTGGACCACTTCTACTTTGTGCATTCTCGGTTGATGGACATTTTCATTGCTTCCAAGCGTTGGCTATGGTAAATATTGTTGGAGTGCAGGATTGCCAGGCTGTGACTTTTCGATTCTCATTTTCTCAGGTGATAGGCCCAGCAGTGGGTGTGATTGATTGACTGGTAGCACCGTGTTTCCCTTTGCAAAGCACCTTCTTTGTGTTTTCATTAGTGGCTCTTACCACGTCCCCCTTAGAATAGAGGGTACGCATTTCTCCACAATCGCTTCAGCATTTATTGTTTGCAGCATTTATGCTAATGGCCCTTCTGGCTGCTGTGAGCTGATAGGTTTTTGTAATTTGGGTTTGCATGTCTTTGAAAATTCGTAAAACTCATCATTTTTCTCCACCGTTTTCTTTTCTGTTAAAAAAAAGGAAACAATTGGGAGTACAATAGAACTCTTGAAATTGTGTTCTTGGAAGGTTGCCCTCTTTTGAAATTTTTGGTCGATTTTCCACCGCAGAATTTTTTTAGAAAGCAGGTGTCTTTTACCGAACTGCAAGTTTGGTGAATATTTAGTGACCTTTAGCAATGGGTTTAAAGCTGCTGTTGGAGGAAGTGGCCTCAAGCAGGAAGCATGTCTCCATTCCCATATCTGGGTACTAGGGCAGCAGAGCCTTTCTGGAAGTCGTGTTCCTAGTTTGTAAATTACATTGGAATGTGCATGGAGAAAGCCCCATAAGTTTATGTCTCATTATTTCTTCTTGGTTTAAAATTTTTTTTAAATTGGGGTAAAGCTTAGAATATTGTTTGTCCTAGGTGTACACCATCTGGTTCGTTTGTACATTACATATGTCTATTCAAGTACAGATCCTCTTCCCATGTAAAATGTTACTGAGGGTTCCGCAGACCTCCCTTGCTATATGGTTGGTCTTTTTGAGATATGTATATAATATGTGTTTGTATACGTATAGTAACACTAATCTTAATTTATACATTCCCCCCACCTTTCCTTTTAGATGAGCATAGTTTGTTTTCTAAGTCTGTGAGTGTCTTTCTCTGTGGAAATATGTTCCTTTGTGTCAGTTATTAGATAACGCCTATAAGTGATATCATAGAATACAGGTCTTTTGCTTTCCGACGTACCTCATGTTTTGTGATTATCTCCAGACTCATTTGTGGTGCCTCAGAGAGCAGTGGTTCATTGTTTTCCATGGCTATTATTCCATTGTGTACATGGACCACTTCTTCTTTATCCATTTACCGGTTGTTGGACATTTGGATTGCTTCACTGTCTTGGCTATTGTGAATAAGGCTGCACTGCAACTTTTGCGGCCTGTGTCTTCTCGATTCTTGTCTTCTCAAGTGAGAGGTCCATTGGTGCGCCTGCTGGATTGAATGGTACCTCCATTTTTACTTTTAAACACAGCTCCTTTCTGTTCTCATTATTGGCTGTTACCCCTTTACGTCTCACCAGCAGGTAGAGGGTACACAGTTCCCTAAAACCCCTTCAGCATTTATTGTTTGTAGACTTTTTGCTCAAGGTCAGTCGACTGGTGTAAGTTGAAACTTTTTGTAGATTAGATTGCATGGGTCTAACACTCCCTGAGGTTGAGCTTTTATCCATTTTCCTTTTTTTTAAAAGAGCGTGAGTAAAACTTAACTCTTCCTACTCGCTTCTTGAAACATTTGCCTGTTTTGAATTGTTTTGTCCATTCCCTCCTTCAGCACAATTTTTTAGGGCAGGTGTCCTTTACAGCCCTGAGTCCTTGGGAATGTGAAGTGACCATTAGCTGTGAGTTTAAAGCTGTTCTTGCAGGAAACGGCCACAAGGTGGCAGCATTTCCCCTTTACCATATTTGGTTACTAGGGAAACAGAGCCTTAATGGAAGTGGTGTTCTAGGTTGTAAATTAGAATGGAATGTGCCAGGGAAAAGCCCTTTAAGTTTATGTCTCATTACTTCTTGTTCATATTTGTAGTTTACTTTTTATTTTTTTATCCCAGTAAATATGATTACAATGGTTTGTTTGTTCTAGGTGTGCAAGATGTGGTTCTTTCACACATATACATGTATCTATTCTTCCTCGCATCCTTTTCCCATGTAGGTTATGACACAATGTTGAGTAGTCTTCTCCTGGTCTTCCGTACGTCTTTGGTGGTTATATATTTCACATGGTTTGTATATCTCTGTTAACCCCAATGCGGCAATGTATCCAATCCTCATCCCTTTCTATTTGGTGAACCATAAGTTTTTTAATGAATCTGTGATTGCCTTTCTCTGTGGAAATATCTTCATTGGTATCAATTTTTAAGTAACTCTTAAAAGTGATATGATAGGATATGTGCCTTTTGCTTTCTCACTTACTACACGTGGCGTGATTACGTCTAGACTCATCTATGGTGCTTCAAATAGCATTGTTTCATTTTTTTCACTAGCGAATATTCCATCTGTACATGGAGGAGTTCTTCTTTGTCCATCCATCTGTTGCTGGACTTTTTGGTTACTTCCATATCTTGGCTATTGTAATGGTGTGCAATGCAGATTTGCCTGCCTGTGTCTTTCCAATTCTCTCTTCTTAGGTTATACGTCGAGGAGTGGGCCTGCTGGATCATATGGTAGCTCAATGTTTACCTTTTTAAGGCACCTCCATTCTGTTCTCATTCGTGGCCCTTTCCAAGTTACGTCCCCTTTGATGTTGAGGGTATGCATTTCTCCACAACACCTTCAGCATTTATTGTTTGTAGTTTTCTTGCTGATGGTTATTCTGACAAGTGTGAGCTGATACCTCTCTGTGGTTGAATTCGAATGTGCCACATAATCTGTTGAAATTGAGCTTTAAGGCATGTCCTTTTCTATTTTTCAAGCTGTGATTACCCCTTAGTTCTTCAAAGTGTTCTCTTTAAGTATGTGTCACAGTTTGAAATGTTTTGGCCTTTACCTCCCTCAAGCCATTTTGAGGGCCTGTTTCATTTACAGTTCTGCAGTACTTGTTCCTATGAAGTGACCATTAGCACAGGCTTTAAAGCTGCTTTTGCAGGTAACTGCCAGAGGGTGGCAGCCTTTCTATGTCCCCCACCCTGGTAACTAGGGAAAAGCCCTTGCGGCCTGTGGTGTTTCTCGGTTATAAATTAGAGTGGAGTGTGCCCGGACAAACCCACACAAGCTGATGTCTCCTTACTTTTGTTGGATTTTTACATTTAATTTTTATTTTTTATTGGAGTAATTTTCCACTGTGTACGTGGACCATTTCTACTTTGTGCATTAATCGGTTGATGGACATTTTCATTGCTTCCAAGTGTTGGCTATGGTAAATATTGTTGGAGTGCAGGATTGCCAGGCTGTGACTTTTCGATTCTCATTTTCTCAGGTGATAGGCCCAGCAGTGGGTGTGATTGATTGACTGGTAGCACCGTGTTTCCCTTTGCAAAGCACCTTCTTTGTGTTTTCATTAGTGGCTCTTACCACGTCCCCCTTAGAATCGAGGGTACGCATTTCTCCACAATCGCTTCAGCATTTATTGTTTGCAGCATTTATGCTAATGGCCCTTCTGGCTGCTGTGAGCTGATAGGTTTTTGTAATTTGGGTTTGCATGTCTTTGAAAATTCGTAAAACTCATCATTTTTCTCCACCGTTTTCTTTTCTGTTAAAAAAAAGGAAACAATTGGGAGTACAATAGAACTCTTGAAATTGTGTTCTTGGAAGGTTGCCCTCTTTTGAAATTTTTGGTCAATTTTCCACCCCAGAATTTTTTTAGAAAGCAGGTGTCTTTTACCGAACTGCAAGTTTAGTGAATATTTAGTGACCTTTAGCAATGGGTTTAAAGCTGCTGTTGGAGGAAGTGGCCTCAAGCAGGAAGCATGTCTCCATTCCCATATCTGGGTACTAGGGCAGCAGAGCCTTTCTGGAAGTCGTGTTCCTAGTTTGTAAATTACATTGGAATGTGCATGGAGAAAGCCCCATAAGTTTATGTCTCATTATTTCTTCTTGGTTTTAAAATTTTTTTTTTTTGGGGTAAAGCTTAGAATATTGTTTGTCCTAGGTGTACACCATCTGGTTCGTTTGTACATTATATATGTCTATTCAAGTACAGATCCTCTTCCCATGTAAAATGTTACTGAGGGTTCCGCAGACCTCCCTTGCTATATGGTTGGTCTTTTTGAGATATGTATATAATATGTGTTTGTATACATATAGTAACACTAATCTTAATTTATCCATTCCCCCCACCTTTCCTTTTAGATGAGCATAGTTTGTTTTCTAAGTCTGTGAGTGTCTTTCTCTGTGGAAATATGTTCCTTTGTGTCAGTTATTAGATAACGCCTATAAGTGATATCATAGAATACAGGTCTTTTGCTTTCCGACGTACCTCATGTTTTGTGATTATCTCCAGACTCATTTGTGGTGCCTCAGAGAGCAGTGGTTCATTGTTTTCCATGGCTATTATTCCATTGTGTGCATGGACCACTTCTTCTTTATCCATTTACCGGTTGTTGGACATTTTGATTGCTTCACTGTCTTGGCTATTGTGAATAAGGCTGCACTGCAACTTTTGCGGCCTGTGTCTTCTCGATTCTTGTCTTCTCAAGTGAGAGGTCCATTGGTGCGCCTGCTGGATTGAATGGTACCTCCATTTTTACTTTTAAACACAGCTCCTTTCTGTTCTCATTATTGGCTGTTACCCCTTTACGTCTCACCAGCAGGTAGAGGGTACACAGTTCCCTAAAACCCCTTCAGCATTTATTGTTTGTAGACTTTTTGCTCAAGGTCAGTCGACTGGTTGAAACTTTTTGTAGATTAGATTGCATGGGTCTAACACTCCCTGAGGTTGAGCTTTTATCCATTTTCCTTTTTTTTAAAAGAGCGTGAGTAAAACTTAACTCTTCCTACTCTCTTCTTGAAACATTTGCCTGTTTTGAATTGTTTTGTCCATTCCCTCCTTCAGCACAATTTTTTAGGGCAGGTGTCCTTTACAGCCCTGAGTCCTTGGGAATGTGAAGTGACCATTAGCTGTGAGTTTAAAGCTGTTCTTGCAGGAAACGGCCACAAGGTGGCAGCATTTCCCCTTTACCATATTTGGTTACTAGGGAAACAGAGCCTTAATGGAAGTGGTGTTCTAGGTTGTAAATTAGAATGGAATGTGCCAGGGAAAAGCCCTTTAAGTTTATGTCTCATTACTTCTTGTTCATATTTGTAGTTTACTTTTTATTTTTTTATCCCAGTAAATATGATTACAATGGTTTGTTTGTTCTAGGTGTGCAAGATGTGGTTCTTTCACACATATACATGTATCTATTCTTCCTCGCATCCTTTTCCCATGTAGGTTATGACACAATGTTGAGTAGTCTTCTCCTGGTCTTCCGTACGTCTTTGGTGGTTATATATTTCACATGGTTTGTATATCTCTGTTAACCCCAATGTGGCAATGTATCCAATCCTCATCCCTTTCTATTTGGTGAACCATAAGTTTTTTAATGAATCTGTGATTGCCTTTCTCTGTGGAAATATCTTCATTGGTATCAATTTTTAAGTAACTCTTAAAAGTGATATGATAGGATATGTGCCTTTTGCTTTCTCACTTACTACACGTGGCGTGATTACGTCTAGACTCATCTATGGTGCTTCAAATAGCATTGTTTCATTTTTTTCACTAGCGAATATTCCATCTGTACATGGAGGAGTTCTTCTTTGTCCATCCATCTGTTGCTGGACTTTTTGGTTACTTCCATATCTTGGCTATTGTAATGGTGTGCAATGCAGATTTGCCTGCCTGTGTCTTTCCAATTCTCTCTTCTTAGGTTATACGTCGAGGAGTGGGCCTGCTGGATCATATGGTAGCTCAATGTTTACCTTTTTAAGGCACCTCCATTCTGTTCTCATTCGTGGCCCTTTCCAAGTTACGTCCCCTTTGATGTTGAGGGTATGCATTTCTCCACAACACCTTCAGCATTTATTGTTTGTAGTTTTCTTGCTGATGGTTATTCTGACAAGTGTGAGCTGATACCTCTCTGTGGTTGAATTCGAATGTGCCACATAATCTGTTGAAATTGAGCTTTAAGGCATGTCCTTTTCTATTTTTCAAGCTGTGATTACCCCTTAGTTCTTCAAAGTGTTCTCTTTAAGTATGTGTCACAGTTTGAAATGTTTTGGCCTTTACCTCCCTCAAGCCATTTTGAGGGCCTGTTTCATTTACAGTTCTGCAGTACTTGTTCCTATGAAGTGACCATTAGCACAGGCTTTAAAGCTGCTTTTGCAGGTAACTGCCAGAGGGTGGCAGCCTTTCTATGTCCCCCACCCTGGTAACTAGGGAAAAGCCCTTGCGGCCTGTGGTGTTTCTCGGTTATAAATTAGAGTGGAGTGTGCCCGGACAAACCCACACAAGCTGATGTCTCCTTACTTTTGTTGGATTTTTACATTTAATTTTTATTTTTTATTGGAGTAATTTTCCACTGTGTACGTGGACCATTTCTACTTTGTGCATTAATCGGTTGATGGACATTTTCATTGCTTCCAAGTGTTGGCTATGGTAAATATTGTTGGAGTGCAGGATTGCCAGGCTGTGACTTTTCGATTCTCATTTTCTCAGGTGATAGGCCCAGCAGTGGGTGTGATTGATTGACTGGTAGCACCGTGTTTCCCTTTGCAAAGCACCTTCTTTGTGTTTTCATTAGTGGCTCTTACCACGTCCCCCTTAGAATCGAGGGTACGCATTTCTCCACAATCGCTTCAGCATTTATTGTTTGCAGCATTTATGCTAATGGCCCTTCTGGCTGCTGTGAGCTGATAGGTTTTTGTAATTTGGGTTTGCATGTCTTTGAAAATTCGTAAAACTCATCATTTTTCTCCACCGTTTTCTTTTCTGTTAAAAAAAAGGAAACAATTGGGAGTACAATAGAACTCTTGAAATTGTGTTCTTGGAAGGTTGCCCTCTTTTGAAATTTTTGGTCAATTTTCCACCCCAGAATTTTTTTAGAAAGCAGGTGTCTTTTACCGAACTGCAAGTTTAGTGAATATTTAGTGACCTTTAGCAATGGGTTTAAAGCTGCTGTTGGAGGAAGTGGCCTCAAGCAGGAAGCATGTCTCCATTCCCATATCTGGGTACTAGGGCAGCAGAGCCTTTCTGGAAGTCGTGTTCCTAGTTTGTAAATTACATTGGAATGTGCATGGAGAAAGCCCCATAAGTTTATGTCTCATTATTTCTTCTTGGTTTTAAAATTTTTTTTTTTTGGGGTAAAGCTTAGAATATTGTTTGTCCTAGGTGTACACCATCTGGTTCGTTTGTACATTATATATGTCTATTCAAGTACAGATCCTCTTCCCATGTAAAATGTTACTGAGGGTTCCGCAGACCTCCCTTGCTATATGGTTGGTCTTTTTGAGATATGTATATAATATGTGTTTGTATACATATAGTAACACTAATCTTAATTTATCCATTCCCCCCACCTTTCCTTTTAGATGAGCATAGTTTGTTTTCTAAGTCTGTGAGTGTCTTTCTCTGTGGAAATATGTTCCTTTGTGTCAGTTATTAGATAACGCCTATAAGTGATATCATAGAATACAGGTCTTTTGCTTTCCGACGTACCTCATGTTTTGTGATTATCTCCAGACTCATTTGTGGTGCCTCAGAGAGCAGTGGTTCATTGTTTTCCATGGCTATTATTCCATTGTGTGCATGGACCACTTCTTCTTTATCCATTTACCGGTTGTTGGACATTTTGATTGCTTCACTGTCTTGGCTATTGTGAATAAGGCTGCACTGCAACTTTTGCGGCCTGTGTCTTCTCGATTCTTGTCTTCTCAAGTGAGAGGTCCATTGGTGCGCCTGCTGGATTGAATGGTACCTCCATTTTTACTTTTAAACACAGCTCCTTTCTGTTCTCATTATTGGCTGTTACCCCTTTACGTCTCACCAGCAGGTAGAGGGTACACAGTTCCCTAAAACCCCTTCAGCATTTATTGTTTGTAGACTTTTTGCTCAAGGTCAGTCGACTGGTTGAAACTTTTTGTAGATTAGATTGCATGGGTCTAACACTCCCTGAGGTTGAGCTTTTATCCATTTTCCTTTTTTTTAAAAGAGCGTGAGTAAAACTTAACTCTTCCTACTCTCTTCTTGAAACATTTGCCTGTTTTGAATTGTTTTGTCCATTCCCTCCTTCAGCACAATTTTTTAGGGCAGGTGTCCTTTACAGCCCTGAGTCCTTGGGAATGTGAAGTGACCATTAGCTGTGAGTTTAAAGCTGTTCTTGCAGGAAACGGCCACAAGGTGGCAGCATTTCCCCTTTACCATATTTGGTTACTAGGGAAACAGAGCCTTAATGGAAGTGGTGTTCTAGGTTGTAAATTAGAATGGAATGTGCCAGGGAAAAGCCCTTTAAGTTTATGTCTCATTACTTCTTGTTCATATTTGTAGTTTACTTTTTATTTTTTTATCCCAGTAAATATGATTACAATGGTTTGTTTGTTCTAGGTGTGCAAGATGTGGTTCTTTCACACATATACATGTATCTATTCTTCCTCGCATCCTTTTCCCATGTAGGTTATGACACAATGTTGAGTAGTCTTCTCCTGGTCTTCCGTACGTCTTTGGTGGTTATATATTTCACATGGTTTGTATATCTCTGTTAACCCCAATGTGGCAATGTATCCAATCCTCATCCCTTTCTATTTGGTGAACCATAAGTTTTTTAATGAATCTGTGATTGCCTTTCTCTGTGGAAATATCTTCATTGGTATCAATTTTTAAGTAACTCTTAAAAGTGATATGATAGGATATGTGCCTTTTGCTTTCTCACTTACTACACGTGGCGTGATTACGTCTAGACTCATCTATGGTGCTTCAAATAGCATTGTTTCATTTTTTTCACTAGCGAATATTCCATCTGTACATGGAGGAGTTCTTCTTTGTCCATCCATCTGTTGCTGGACTTTTTGGTTACTTCCATATCTTGGCTATTGTAATGGTGTGCAATGCAGATTTGCCTGCCTGTGTCTTTCCAATTCTCTCTTCTTAGGTTATACGTCGAGGAGTGGGCCTGCTGGATCATATGGTAGCTCAATGTTTACCTTTTTAAGGCACCTCCATTCTGTTCTCATTCGTGGCCCTTTCCAAGTTACGTCCCCTTTGATGTTGAGGGTATGCATTTCTCCACAACACCTTCAGCATTTATTGTTTGTAGTTTTCTTGCTGATGGTTATTCTGACAAGTGTGAGCTGATACCTCTCTGTGGTTGAATTCGAATGTGCCACATAATCTGTTGAAATTGAGCTTTAAGGCATGTCCTTTTCTATTTTTCAAGCTGTGATTACCCCTTAGTTCTTCAAAGTGTTCTCTTTAAGTATGTGTCACAGTTTGAAATGTTTTGGCCTTTACCTCCCTCAAGCCATTTTGAGGGCCTGTTTCATTTACAGTTCTGCAGTACTTGTTCCTATGAAGTGACCATTAGCACAGGCTTTAAAGCTGCTTTTGCAGGTAACTGCCAGAGGGCGGCAGCCTTTCTATGTCCCCCACCCTGGTAACTAGGGAAAAGCCCTTGCGGCCTGTGGTGTTTCTCGGTTATAAATTAGAGTGGAGTGTGCCCGGACAAACCCACACAAGCTGATGTCTCCTTACTTTTGTTGGATTTTTACATTTAATTTTTATTTTTTATTGGAGTAATTTTCCACTGTGTACGTGGACCACTTCTACTTTGTGCATTCCTCGGTTGATGGACATGTTCAATGCTTCCAAGTGTTGGCTATGGTAAATATTGTTGGAGTGCAGGATTGCCAGGCTGTGACTTTTCGATTCTCATTTTCTCAGGTGATAGGCCCAGCAGTGGGTGTGATTGATTGACTGGTAGCACCGTGTTTCCCTTTGCAAAGCACCTTCTTTGTGTTTTCATTAGTGGCTCTTACCACGTCCCCCTTAGAATCGAGGGTACGCATTTCTCCACAATCGCTTCAGCATTTATTGTTTGCAGCATTTATGCTAATGGCCCTTCTGGCTGCTGTGAGCTGATAGGTTTTTGTAATTTGGGTTTGCATGTCTTTGAAAATTCGTAAAACTCATCATTTTTCTCCACCGTTTTCTTTTCTGTTAAAAAAAAGGAAACAATTGGGAGTACAATAGAACTCTTGAAATTGTGTTCTTGGAAGGTTGCCCTCTTTTGAAATTTTTGGTCGATTTTCCACCCCAGAATTTTTTTAGAAAGCAGGTGTCTTTTACCGAACTGCAAGTTTGGTGAATATTTAGTGACCTTTAGCAATGGGTTTAAAGCTGCTGTTGGAGGAAGTGGCCTCAAGCAGGAAGCTTATCTCCATTCCCATATCTGGGTACTAGGGCAGCAGAGCCTTTCTGGAATTCGTGTTCCTAGTTTGTAAATTACATTGGAATGTGCATGGAGAAAGCCCCATAAGTTTATGTCTCATTATTTCTTCTTGGTTTTAAATTTTTTTTAAATTGGGGTAAAGCTTAGAATATTGTTTGTCCTAGGTGTACACCATCTGGTTCGTTTGTACATTATATATGTCTATTCAAGTACAGATCCTCTTCCCGTGTAAAATGTTACTGAGGGTTCCGCAGACCTCCCTTGCTATATGGTTGGTCTTTTTGAGATATGTATATAATATGTGTTTGTATACGTATAGTAACACTAATCTTAATTTATCCATTCCCCCCACCTTTCCTTTTAGATGAGCATAGTTTGTTTTCTAAGTCTGTGAGTGTCTTTCTCTGTGGAAATATGTTCCTTTGTGTCAGTTATTAGATAACGCCTATAAGTGATATCATAGAATACAGGTCTTTTGCTTTCCGACGTACCTCATGTTTTGTGATTATCTCCAGACTCATTTGTGGTGCCTCAGAGAGCAGTGGTTCATTGTTTTCCATGGCTATTATTCCATTGTGTACATGGACCACTTCTTCTTTATCCATTTACCGGTTGTTGGACATTTGGATTGCTTCACTGTCTTGGCTATTGTGAATAAGGCTGCACTGCAACTTTTGCGGCCTGTGTCTTCTCGATTCTTGTCTTCTCAAGTGAGAGGTCCATTGGTGCGCCTGCTGGATTGAATGGTACCTCCATTTTTACTTTTAAACACAGCTCCTTTCTGTTCTCATTATTGGCTGTTACCCCTTTACGTCTCACCAGCAGGTAGAGGGTACACAGTTCCCTAAAACCCCTTCAGCATTTATTGTTTGTAGACTTTTTGCTCAAGGTCAGTCGACTGGTGTAAGTTGAAACTTTTTGTAGATTAGATTGCATGGGTCTAACACTCCCTGAGGTTGAGCTTTTATCCATTTTCCTTTTTTTTAAAAGAGCGTGAGTAAAACTTAACTCTTCCTACTCTCTTCTTGAAACATTTGCCTGTTTTGAATTGTTTTGTCCATTCCCTCCTTCAGCACAATTTTTTAGGGCAGGTGTCCTTTACAGCCCTGAGTCCTTGGGAATGTGAAGTGACCATTAGCTGTGAGTTTAAAGCTGTTCTTGCAGGAAACGGCCACAAGGTGGCAGCATTTCCCCTTTACCATATTTGGTTACTAGGGAAACAGAGCCTTAATGGAAGTGGTGTTCTAGGTTGTAAATTAGAATGGAATGTGCCAGGGAAAAGCCCTTTAAGTTTATGTCTCATTACTTCTTGTTCATATTTGTAGTTTACTTTTTATTTTTTTATCCCAGTAAATATGATTACAATGGTTTGTTTGTTCTAGGTGTGCAAGATGTGGTTCTTTCACACATATACATGTATCTATTCTTCCTCGCATCCTTTTCCCATGTAGGTTATGACACAATGTTGAGTAGTCTTCTCCTGGTCTTCCGTACATCTTTGGTGGTTATATATTTCACATGGTTTGTATATCTCTGTTAACCCCAATGTGGCAATGTATCCAATCCTCATCCCTTTCTATTTGGTGAACCATAAGTTTTTTAATGAATCTGTGATTGCCTTTCTCTGTGGAAATATCTTCATTGGTATCAATTTTTAAGTAACTCTTAAAAGTGATATGATAGGATATGTGCCTTTTGCTTTCTCACTTACTACACGTGGCGTGATTACGTCTAGACTCATCTATGGTGCTTCAAATAGCATTGTTTCATTTTTTTCACTAGCGAATATTCCATCTGTACATGGAGGAGTTCTTCTTTGTCCATCCATCTGTTGCTGGACTTTTTGGTTACTTCCATATCTTGGCTATTGTAATGGTGTGCAATGCAGATTTGCCTGCCTGTGTCTTTCCAATTCTCTCTTCTTAGGTTATACGTCGAGGAGTGGGCCTGCTGGATCATATGGTAGCTCAATGTTTACCTTTTTAAGGCACCTCCATTCTGTTCTCATTCGTGGCCCTTTCCAAGTTACGTCCCCTTTGATGTTGAGGGTATGCATTTCTCCACAACACCTTCAGCATTTATTGTTTGTAGTTTTCTTGCTGATGGTTATTCTGACAAGTGTGAGCTGATACCTCTCTGTGGTTGAATTCGAATGTGCCACATAATCTGTTGAAATTGAGCTTTAAGGCATGTCCTTTTCTATTTTTCAAGCTGTGATTACCCCTTAGTTCTTCAAAGTGTTCTCTTTAAGTATGTGTCACAGTTTGAAATGTTTTGGCCTTTACCTCCCTCAAGCCATTTTGAGGGCCTGTTTCATTTACAGTTCTGCAGTACTTGTTCCTATGAAGTGACCATTAGCACAGGCTTTAAAGCTGCTTTTGCAGGTAACTGCCAGAGGGCGGCAGCCTTTCTATGTCCCCCACCCTGGTAACTAGGGAAAAGCCCTTGCGGCCTGTGGTGTTTCTCGGTTATAAATTAGAGTGGAGTGTGCCCGGACAAACCCACACAAGCTGATGTCTCCTTACTTTTGTTGGATTTTTACATTTAATTTTTATTTTTTATTGGAGTAATTTTCCACTGTGTACGTGGACCACTTCTACTTTGTGCATTCCTCGGTTGATGGACATGTTCAATGCTTCCAAGTGTTGGCTATGGTAAATATTGTTGGAGTGCAGGATTGCCAGGCTGTGACTTTTCGATTCTCATTTTCTCAGGTGATAGGCCCAGCAGTGGGTGTGATTGATTGACTGGTAGCACCGTGTTTCCCTTTGCAAAGCACCTTCTTTGTGTTTTCATTAGTGGCTCTTACCACGTCCCCCTTAGAATCGAGGGTACGCATTTCTCCACAATCGCTTCAGCATTTATTGTTTGCAGCATTTATGCTAATGGCCCTTCTGGCTGCTGTGAGCTGATAGGTTTTTGTAATTTGGGTTTGCATGTCTTTGAAAATTCGTAAAACTCATCATTTTTCTCCACCGTTTTCTTTTCTGTTAAAAAAAAGGAAACAATTGGGAGTACAATAGAACTCTTGAAATTGTGTTCTTGGAAGGTTGCCCTCTTTTGAAATTTTTGGTCGATTTTCCACCCCAGAATTTTTTTAGAAAGCAGGTGTCTTTTACCGGACTGCAAGTTTGGTGAATATTTAGTGACCTTTGGCAATGGGTTTAAAGCTGCTGTTGGAGGAAGTGGCCTCAAGCAGGAAGCTTATCTCCATTCCCATATCTGGGTACTAGGGCAGCAGAGCCTTTCTGGAAGTCGTGTTCCTAGTTTGTAAATTACATTGGAATGTGCATGGAGAAAGCCCCATAAGTTTATGTCTCATTATTTCTTCTTGGTTTTAAATTTTTTTTAAATTGGGGTAAAGCTTAGAATATTGTTTGTCCTAGGTGTACACCATCTGGTTCGTTTGTACCTTATATATGTCTATTCAAGTACAGATCCTCTTCCCGTGTAAAATGTTACTGAGGGTTCCGCAGACCTCCCTTGCTATATGGTTGGTCTTTTTGAGATATGTATATAATATGTGTTTGTATACGTATAGTAACACTAATCTTAATTTATCCATTCCCCCCACCTTTCCTTTTAGATGAGCATAGTTTGTTTTCTAAGTCTGTGAGTGTCTTTCTCTGTGGAAATATGTTCCTTTGTGTCAGTTATTAGATAACGCCTATAAGTGATATCATAGAATACAGGTCTTTTGCTTTCCGACGTACCTCATGTTTTGTGATTATCTCCAGACTCATTTGTGGTGCCTCAGAGAGCAGTGGTTCATTGTTTTCCATGGCTATTATTCCATTGTGTACATGGACCACTTCTTCTTTATCCATTTACCGGTTGTTGGACATTTGGATTGCTTCACTGTCTTGGCTATTGTGAATAAGGCTGCACTGCAACTTTTGCGGCCTGTGTCTTCTCGATTCTTGTCTTCTCAAGTGAGAGGTCCATTGGTGCGCCTGCTGGATTGAATGGTACCTCCATTTTTACTTTTAAACACAGCTCCTTTCTGTTCTCATTATTGGCTGTTACCCCTTTACGTCTCACCAGCAGGTAGAGGGTACACAGTTCCCTAAAACCCCTTCAGCATTTATTGTTTGTAGACTTTGTGCTCATGGTCAGTCGACTGGTGTAAGTTGAAACTTTTTGTAGATTAGATTGCATGGGTCTAACACTCCCTGAGGTTGAGCTTTTATCCATTTTCCTTTTTTTTAAAAGAGCGTGAGTAAAACTTAACTCTTCCTACTCGCTTCTTGAAACATTTGCCTGTTTTGAATTGTTTTGTCCATTCCCTCCTTCAGCACAATTTTTTAGGGCAGGTGTCCTTTACAGCCCTGAGTCCTTGGGAATGTGAAGTGACCATTAGCTGTGAGTTTAAAGCTGTTCTTGCAGGAAACGGCCACAAGGTGGCAGCATTTCCCCTTTACCATATTTGGTTACTAGGGAAACAGAGCCTTAATGGAAGTGGTGTTCTAGGTTGTAAATTAGAATGGAATGTGCCAGGGAAAAGCCCTTTAAGTTTATGTCTCATTACTTCTTGTTCATATTTGTAGTTTACTTTTTATTTTTTTATCCCAGTAAATATGATTACAATGGTTTGTTTGTTCTAGGTGTGCAAGATGTGGTTCTTTCACACATATACATGTATCTATTCTTCCTCGCATCCTTTTCCCATGTAGGTTATGACACAATGTTGAGTAGTCTTCTCCTGGTCTTCCGTACGTCTTTGGTGGTTATATATTTCACATGGTTTGTATATCTCTGTTAACCCCAATGTGGCAATGTATCCAATCCTCATCCCTTTCTATTTGGTGAACCATAAGTTTTTTAATGAATCTGTGATTGCCTTTCTCTGTGGAAATATCTTCATTGGTATCAATTTTTAAGTAACTCTTAAAAGTGATATGATAGGATATGTGCCTTTTGCTTTCTCACTTACTACACGTGGCGTGATTACGTCTAGACTCATCTATGGTGCTTCAAATAGCATTGTTTCATTTTTTTCACTAGCGAATATTCCATCTGTACATGGAGGAGTTCTTCTTTGTCCATCCATCTGTTGCTGGACTTTTTGGTTACTTCCATATCTTGGCTATTGTAATGGTGTGCAATGCAGATTTGCCTGCCTGTGTCTTTCCAATTCTCTCTTCTTAGGTTATACGTCGAGGAGTGGGCCTGCTGGATCATATGGTAGCTCAATGTTTACCTTTTTAAGGCACCTCCATTCTGTTCTCATTCGTGGCCCTTTCCAAGTTACGTCCCCTTTGATGTTGAGGGTATGCATTTCTCCACAACACCTTCAGCATTTATTGTTTGTAGTTTTCTTGCTGATGGTTATTCTGACAAGTGTGAGCTGATACCTCTCTGTGGTTGAATTCGAATGTGCCACATAATCTGTTGAAATTGAGCTTTAAGGCATGTCCTTTTCTATTTTTCAAGCTGTGATTACCCCTTAGTTCTTCAAAGTGTTCTCTTTAAGTATGTGTCACAGTTTGAAATGTTTTGGCCTTTACCTCCCTCAAGCCATTTTGAGGGCCTGTTTCATTTACAGTTCTGCAGTACTTGTTCCTATGAAGTGACCATTAGCACAGGCTTTAAAGCTGCTTTTGCAGGTAACTGCCAGAGGGCGGCAGCCTTTCTATGTCCCCCACCCTGGTAACTAGGGAAAAGCCCTTGCGGCCTGTGGTGTTTCTCGGTTATAAATTAGAGTGGAGTGTGCCCGGACAAACCCACACAAGCTGATGTCTCCTTACTTTTGTTGGATTTTTACATTTAATTTTTATTTTTTATTGGAGTAATTTTCCACTGTGTACGTGGACCACTTCTACTTTGTGCATTCCTCGGTTGATGGACATGTTCAATGCTTCCAAGTGTTGGCTATGGTAAATATTGTTGGAGTGCAGGATTGCCAGGCTGTGACTTTTCGATTCTCATTTTCTCAGGTGATAGGCCCAGCAGTGGGTGTGATTGATTGACTGGTAGCACCGTGTTTCCCTTTGCAAAGCACCTTCTTTGTGTTTTCATTAGTGGCTCTTACCACGTCCCCCTTAGAATCGAGGGTACGCATTTCTCCACAATCGCTTCAGCATTTATTGTTTGCAGCATTTATGCTAATGGCCCTTCTGGCTGCTGTGAGCTGATAGGTTTTTGTAATTTGGGTTTGCATGTCTTTGAAAATTCGTAAAACTCATCATTTTTCTCCACCGTTTTCTTTTCTGTTAAAAAAAAGGAAACAATTGGGAGTACAATAGAACTCTTGAAATTGTGTTCTTGGAAGGTTGCCCTCTTTTGAAATTTTTGGTCGATTTTCCACCCCAGAATTTTTTTAGAAAGCAGGTGTCTTTTACCGAACTGCAAGTTTGGTGAATATTTAGTGACCTTTAGCAATGGGTTTAAAGCTGCTGTTGGAGGAAGTGGCCTCAAGCAGGAAGCTTATCTCCATTCCCATATCTGGGTACTAGGGCAGCAGAGCCTTTCTGGAATTCGTGTTCCTAGTTTGTAAATTACATTGGAATGTGCATGGAGAAAGCCCCATAAGTTTATGTCTCATTATTTCTTCTTGGTTTTAAATTTTTTTTAAATTGGGGTAAAGCTTAGAATATTGTTTGTCCTAGGTGTACACCATCTGGTTCGTTTGTACATTATATATGTCTATTCAAGTACAGATCCTCTTCCCGTGTAAAATGTTACTGAGGGTTCCGCAGACCTCCCTTGCTATATGGTTGGTCTTTTTGAGATATGTATATAATATGTGTTTGTATACGTATAGTAACACTAATCTTAATTTATCCATTCCCCCCACCTTTCCTTTTAGATGAGCATAGTTTGTTTTCTAAGTCTGTGAGTGTCTTTCTCTGTGGAAATATGTTCCTTTGTGTCAGTTATTAGATAACGCCTATAAGTGATATCATAGAATACAGGTCTTTTGCTTTCCGACGTACCTCATGTTTTGTGATTATCTCCAGACTCATTTGTGGTGCCTCAGAGAGCAGTGGTTCATTGTTTTCCATGGCTATTATTCCATTGTGTACATGGACCACTTCTTCTTTATCCATTTACCGGTTGTTGGACATTTTGATTGCTTCACTGTCTTGGCTATTGTGAATAAGGCTGCACTGCAACTTTTGCGGCCTGTGTCTTCTCGATTCTTGTCTTCTCAAGTGAGAGGTCCATTGGTGCGCCTGCTGGATTGAATGGTACCTCCATTTTTACTTTTAAACACAGCTCCTTTCTGTTCTCATTATTGGCTGTTACCCCTTTACGTCTCACCAGCAGGTAGAGGGTACACAGTTCCCTAAAACCCCTTCAGCATTTATTGTTTGTAGACTTTTTGCTCAAGGTCAGTCGACTGGTGTAAGTTGAAACTTTTTGTAGATTAGATTGCATGGGTCTAACACTCCCTGAGGTTGAGCTTTTATCCATTTTCCTTTTTTTTAAAAGAGCGTGAGTAAAACTTAACTCTTCCTACTCTCTTCTTGAAACATTTGCCTGTTTTGAATTGTTTTGTCCATTCCCTCCTTCAGCACAATTTTTTAGGGCAGGTGTCCTTTACAGCCCTGAGTCCTTGGGAATGTGAAGTGACCATTAGCTGTGAGTTTAAAGCTGTTCTTGCAGGAAACGGCCACAAGGTGGCAGCATTTCCCCTTTACCATATTTGGTTACTAGGGAAACAGAGCCTTAATGGAAGTGGTGTTCTAGGTTGTAAATTAGAATGGAATGTGCCAGGGAAAAGCCCTTTAAGTTTATGTCTCATTACTTCTTGTTCATATTTGTAGTTTACTTTTTATTTTTTTATCCCAGTAAATATGATTACAATGGTTTGTTTGTTCTAGGTGTGCAAGATGTGGTTCTTTCACACATATACATGTATCTATTCTTCCTCGCATCCTTTTCCCATGTAGGTTATGACACAATGTTGAGTAGTCTTCTCCTGGTCTTCCGTACATCTTTGGTGGTTATATATTTCACATGGTTTGTATATCTCTGTTAACCCCAATGTGGCA
Source organism: Balaenoptera borealis (assembly GCF_965194805.1). NCBI lineage: Eukaryota > Metazoa > Chordata > Mammalia > Artiodactyla > Balaenopteridae > Balaenoptera > Balaenoptera borealis. The sequence goes on from NW_028123310.1 coordinate 39,078, forward strand.
ATGTATCCAATCCTCATCCCTTTCTATTTGGTGAACCATAAGTTTTTTAATGAATCTGTGATTGCCTTTCTCTGTGGAAATATCTTCATTGGTATCAATTTTTAAGTAACTCTTAAAAGTGATATGATAGGATATGTGCCTTTTGCTTTCTCACTTACTACACGTGGCGTGATTACGTCTAGACTCATCTATGGTGCTTCAAATAGCATTGTTTCATTTTTTTCACTAGCGAATATTCCATCTGTACATGGAGGAGTTCTTCTTTGTCCATCCATCTGTTGCTGGACTTTTTGGTTACTTCCATATCTTGGCTATTGTAATGGTGTGCAATGCAGATTTGCCTGCCTGTGTCTTTCCAATTCTCTCTTCTTAGGTTATACGTCGAGGAGTGGGCCTGCTGGATCATATGGTAGCTCAATGTTTACCTTTTTAAGGCACCTCCATTCTGTTCTCATTCGTGGCCCTTTCCAAGTTACGTCCCCTTTGATGTTGAGGGTATGCATTTCTCCACAACACCTTCAGCATTTATTGTTTGTAGTTTTCTTGCTGATGGTTATTCTGACAAGTGTGAGCTGATACCTCTCTGTGGTTGAATTCGAATGTGCCACATAATCTGTTGAAATTGAGCTTTAAGGCATGTCCTTTTCTATTTTTCAAGCTGTGATTACCCCTTAGTTCTTCAAAGTGTTCTCTTTAAGTATGTGTCACAGTTTGAAATGTTTTGGCCTTTACCTCCCTCAAGCCATTTTGAGGGCCTGTTTCATTTACAGTTCTGCAGTACTTGTTCCTATGAAGTGACCATTAGCACAGGCTTTAAAGCTGCTTTTGCAGGTAACTGCCAGAGGGCGGCAGCCTTTCTATGTCCCCCACCCTGGTAACTAGGGAAAAGCCCTTGCGGCCTGTGGTGTTTCTCGGTTATAAATTAGAGTGGAGTGTGCCCGGACAAACCCACACAAGCTGATGTCTCCTTACTTTTGTTGGATTTTTACATTTAATTTTTATTTTTTATTGGAGTAATTTTCCACTGTGTACGTGGACCACTTCTACTTTGTGCATTCCTCGGTTGATGGACATGTTCAATGCTTCCAAGTGTTGGCTATGGTAAATATTGTTGGAGTGCAGGATTGCCAGGCTGTGACTTTTCGATTCTCATTTTCTCAGGTGATAGGCCCAGCAGTGGGTGTGATTGATTGACTGGTAGCACCGTGTTTCCCTTTGCAAAGCACCTTCTTTGTGTTTTCATTAGTGGCTCTTACCACGTCCCCCTTAGAATCGAGGGTACGCATTTCTCCACAATCGCTTCAGCATTTATTGTTTGCAGCATTTATGCTAATGGCCCTTCTGGCTGCTGTGAGCTGATAGGTTTTTGTAATTTGGGTTTGCATGTCTTTGAAAATTCGTAAAACTCATCATTTTTCTCCACCGTTTTCTTTTCTGTTAAAAAAAAGGAAACAATTGGGAGTACAATAGAACTCTTGAAATTGTGTTCTTGGAAGGTTGCCCTCTTTTGAAATTTTTGGTCGATTTTCCACCCCAGAATTTTTTTAGAAAGCAGGTGTCTTTTACCGGACTGCAAGTTTGGTGAATATTTAGTGACCTTTGGCAATGGGTTTAAAGCTGCTGTTGGAGGAAGTGGCCTCAAGCAGGAAGCTTATCTCCATTCCCATATCTGGGTACTAGGGCAGCAGAGCCTTTCTGGAAGTCGTGTTCCTAGTTTGTAAATTACATTGGAATGTGCATGGAGAAAGCCCCATAAGTTTATGTCTCATTATTTCTTCTTGGTTTTAAATTTTTTTTAAATTGGGGTAAAGCTTAGAATATTGTTTGTCCTAGGTGTACACCATCTGGTTCGTTTGTACCTTATATATGTCTATTCAAGTACAGATCCTCTTCCCGTGTAAAATGTTACTGAGGGTTCCGCAGACCTCCCTTGCTATATGGTTGGTCTTTTTGAGATATGTATATAATATGTGTTTGTATACGTATAGTAACACTAATCTTAATTTATCCATTCCCCCCACCTTTCCTTTTAGATGAGCATAGTTTGTTTTCTAAGTCTGTGAGTGTCTTTCTCTGTGGAAATATGTTCCTTTGTGTCAGTTATTAGATAACGCCTATAAGTGATATCATAGAATACAGGTCTTTTGCTTTCCGACGTACCTCATGTTTTGTGATTATCTCCAGACTCATTTGTGGTGCCTCAGAGAGCAGTGGTTCATTGTTTTCCATGGCTATTATTCCATTGTGTACATGGACCACTTCTTCTTTATCCATTTACCGGTTGTTGGACATTTGGATTGCTTCACTGTCTTGGCTATTGTGAATAAGGCTGCACTGCAACTTTTGCGGCCTGTGTCTTCTCGATTCTTGTCTTCTCAAGTGAGAGGTCCATTGGTGCGCCTGCTGGATTGAATGGTACCTCCATTTTTACTTTTAAACACAGCTCCTTTCTGTTCTCATTATTGGCTGTTACCCCTTTACGTCTCACCAGCAGGTAGAGGGTACACAGTTCCCTAAAACCCCTTCAGCATTTATTGTTTGTAGACTTTGTGCTCATGGTCAGTCGACTGGTGTAAGTTGAAACTTTTTGTAGATTAGATTGCATGGGTCTAACACTCCCTGAGGTTGAGCTTTTATCCATTTTCCTTTTTTTTAAAAGAGCGTGAGTAAAACTTAACTCTTCCTACTCGCTTCTTGAAACATTTGCCTGTTTTGAATTGTTTTGTCCATTCCCTCCTTCAGCACAATTTTTTAGGGCAGGTGTCCTTTACAGCCCTGAGTCCTTGGGAATGTGAAGTGACCATTAGCTGTGAGTTTAAAGCTGTTCTTGCAGGAAACGGCCACAAGGTGGCAGCATTTCCCCTTTACCATATTTGGTTACTAGGGAAACAGAGCCTTAATGGAAGTGGTGTTCTAGGTTGTAAATTAGAATGGAATGTGCCAGGGAAAAGCCCTTTAAGTTTATGTCTCATTACTTCTTGTTCATATTTGTAGTTTACTTTTTATTTTTTATCCCAGTAAATATGATTACAATGGTTTCTTTGTTCTAGGTGTGCAAGATGTGGTTCTTTCACACATATACATGTATCTATTCTTCCTCGCATCCTTTTCCCATGTAGGTTATGACACAATGTTGAGTAGTCTTCTCCTGGTCTTCCGTACGTCTTTGGTGGTTATATATTTCACATGGTTTGTATATCTCTGTTAACCCCAATGTGGCAATGTATCCAATCCTCATCCCTTTCTATTTGGTGAATCATAAGTTTTTTAATGAATCTGTGATTGCCTTTCTCTGTGGAAATATCTTCATTGGTATCAATTTTTAAGTAACTCTTAAAAGTGATATGATAGGATATGTGTCTTTTGCTTTCTCACTTACTACACGTGGCGTGATTACGTCTAAACTCATCTATGGTGCTGCAAATAGCATTGTTTCATTTTTTTCACTAGCGAATATTCCATCTGTACATGGAGGAGTTCTTCTTTGTCCATCCATCTGTTGGTGGACTTTTTGGTTACTTCCATATGTTGGCTATTGTAATGGTGTGCAGTGCAGATTTGCCTGCCTGTGTCTTTCCAATTCTCTCTTCTTAGGTTATACGTCGAGGAGTGGGCCTGCTGGATCATATGGTAGCTCAATGTTTACCTTTTTAAGGCACCTCCATTCTGTTCTCATTCGTGGCCCTTTCCAAGTTACGTCCCCTTTGATGTTGAGGGTATGCATTTCTCCACAACACCTTCAGCATTTATTGTTTGTAGTTTTCTTGCTGATGGTTATTCTGACAAGTGTGAGCTGATACCTCTCTGTGGTTGAATTCGAATGTGCCACATAATCTGTTGAAATTGAGCTTTAAGGCATGTCCTTTTCTATTTTTCAAGCTGTGATTACCCCTTAGTTCTTCAAAGTGTTCTCTTTAAGTATGTGTCACATTTTGAAATGTTTTGGCCTTTACCTCCCTCAAGCCATTTTGAGGGCCTGTTTCATTTACAGTTCTGCAGTACTTGTTCCTATGAAGTGACCATTAGCACAGGCTTTAAAGCTGCTTTTGCAGGTAACTGCCAGAGGGCGGCAGCCTTTCTATGTCCCCCACCCTGGTAACTAGGGAAATGCCCTTGCGGCCTGTGGTGTTTCTCGGTTATAAATTAGAGTGGAGTGTGCCTGGACAAACCCACACAAGCTGATGTCTCCTTACTTTTTTGGATTTTTACATTTAATTTTTACTTTTTATTGGAGTAATTTTTCACTGTGTACGTGGACCACTTCTACTTTGTGCATTCTCGGTTGATGGACATTTTCATTGCTTCCAAGCGTTGGCTATGGTAAATATTGTTGGAGTGCAGGATTGCCAGGCTGTGACTTTTCGATTCTCATTTTCTCAGGTGATAGGCCCAGCAGTGGGTGTGATTGATTGACTGGTAGCACCGTGTTTCCCTTTGCAAAGCACCTTCTTTGTGTTTTCATTAGTGGCTCTTACCACGTCCCCCTTAGAATCGAGGGTACGCATTTCTCCACAATCGCTTCAGCATTTATTGTTTGCAGCATTTATGCTAATGGCCCTTCTGGCTGCTGTGAGCTGATAGGTTTTTGTAATTTGGGTTTGCATGTCTTTGAAAATTCGTAAAACTCATCATTTTTCTCCACCGTTTTCTTTTCTGTTAAAAAAAAGGAAACAATTGGGAGTACAATAGAACTCTTGAAATTGTGTTCTTGGAAGGTTGCCCTCTTTTGAAATTTTTGGTCGATTTTCCACCGCAGAATTTTTTTAGAAAGCAGGTGTCTTTTACCGAACTGCAAGTTTGGTGAATATTTAGTGACCTTTAGCAATGGGTTTAAAGCTGCTGTTGGAGGAAGTGGCCTCAAGCAGGAAGCTTATCTCCATTCCCATATCTGGGTACTAGGGCAGCAGAGCCTTTCTGGAAGTCGTGTTCCTAGTTTGTAAATTACATTGGAATGTGCATGGAGAAAGCCCCATAAGTTTATGTCTCATTATTTCTTCTTGGTTTTAAATTTTTTTTAAATTGGGGTAAAGCTTAGAATATTGTTTGTCCTAGGTGTACACCATCTGGTTCGTTTGTACATTATATATGTCTATTCAAGTACAGATCCTCTTCCCATGTAAAATGTTACTGAGGGTTCCGCAGACCTCCCTTGCTATATGGTTGGTCTTTTTGAGATATGTATATAATATGTGTTTGTATACGTATAGTAACACTAATCTTAATTTATACATTCCCCCCACCTTTCCTTTTAGATGAGCATAGTTTGTTTTCTAAGTCTGTGAGTGTCTTTCTCTGTGGAAATATGTTCCTTTGTGTCAGTTATTAGATAACGCCTATAAGTGATATCATAGAATACAGGTCTTTTGCTTTCCGACGTACCTCATGTTTTGTGATTATCTCCAGACTCATTTGTGGTGCCTCAGAGAGCAGTGGTTCATTGTTTTCCATGGCTATTATTCCATTGTGTACATGGACCACTTCTTCTTTATCCATTTACCGGTTGTTGGACATTTGGATTGCTTCACTGTCTTGGCTATTGTGAATAAGGCTGCACTGCAACTTTTGCGGCCTGTGTCTTCTCGATTCTTGTCTTCTCAAGTGAGAGGTCCATTGGTGCGCCTGCTGGATTGAATGGTACCTCCATTTTTACTTTTAAACACAGCTCCTTTCTGTTCTCATTATTGGCTGTTACCCCTTTACGTCTCACCAGCAGGTAGAGGGTACACAGTTCCCTAAAACCCCTTCAGCATTTATTGTTTGTAGACTTTGTGCTCATGGTCAGTCGACTGGTGTAAGTTGAAACTTTTTGTAGATTAGATTGCATGGGTCTAACACTCCCTGAGGTTGAGCTTTTATCCATTTTCCTTTTTTTTAAAAGAGCGTGAGTAAAACTTAACTCTTCCTACTCGCTTCTTGAAACATTTGCCTGTTTTGAATTGTTTTGTCCATTCCCTCCTTCAGCACAATTTTTTAGGGCAGGTGTCCTTTACAGCCCTGAGTCCTTGGGAATGTGAAGTGACCATTAGCTGTGAGTTTAAAGCTGTTCTTGCAGGAAACGGCCACAAGGTGGCAGCATTTCCCCTTTACCATATTTGGTTACTAGGGAAACAGAGCCTTAATGGAAGTGGTGTTCTAGGTTGTAAATTAGAATGGAATGTGCCAGGGAAAAGCCCTTTAAGTTTATGTCTCATTACTTCTTGTTCATATTTGTAGTTTACTTTTTATTTTTTATCCCAGTAAATATGATTACAATGGTTTGTTTGTTCTAGGTGTGCAAGATGTGGTTCTTTCACACATATACATGTATCTATTCTTCCTCGCATCCTTTTCCCATGTAGGTTATGACACAATGTTGAGTAGTCTTCTCCTGGTCTTCCGTACGTCTTTGGTGGTTATATATTTCACATGGTTTGTATATCTCTGTTAACCCCAATGTGGCAATGTATCCAATCCTCATCCCTTTCTATTTGGTGAATCATAAGTTTTTTAATGAATCTGTGATTGCCTTTCTCTGTGGAAATATCTTCATTGGTATCAATTTTTAAGTAACTCTTAAAAGTGATATGATAGGATATGTGTCTTTTGCTTTCTCACTTACTACACGTGGCGTGATTACGTCTAAACTCATCTATGGTGCTGCAAATAGCATTGTTTCATTTTTTTCACTAGCGAATATTCCATCTGTACATGGAGGAGTTCTTCTTTGTCCATCCATCTGTTGGTGGACTTTTTGGTTACTTCCATATGTTGGCTATTGTAATGGTGTGGAGTGCAGATTTGCCTGCCTGTGTCTTTCCAATTCTCTCTTCTTAGGTTATACGTCGAGGAGTGGGCCTGCTGGATCATATGGTAGCTCAATGTTTACCTTTTTAAGGCACCTCCATTCTGTTCTCATTCGTGGCCCTTTCCAAGTTACGTCCCCTTTGATGTTGAGGGTATGCATTTCTCCACAACACCTTCAGCATTTATTGTTTGTAGTTTTCTTGCTGATGGTTATTCTGACAAGTGTGAGCTGATACCTCTCTGTGGTTGAATTCGAATGTGCCACATAATCTGTTGAAATTGAGCTTTAAGGCATGTCCTTTTCTATTTTTCAAGCTGTGATTACCCCTTAGTTCTTCAAAGTGTTCTCTTTAAGTATGTGTCACATTTTGAAATGTTTTGGCCTTTACCTCCCTCAAGCCATTTTGAGGGCCTGTTTCATTTACAGTTCTGCAGTACTTGTTCCTATGAAGTGACCATTAGCACAGGCTTTAAAGCTGCTTTTGCAGATAACTGCCAGAGGGCGGCAGCCTTTCTATGTCCCCCACCCTGGTAACTAGGGAAATGCCCTTGCGGCCTGTGGTGTTTCTCGGTTATAAATTAGAGTGGAGTGTGCCTGGACAAACCCACACAAGCTGATGTCTCCTTACTTTTTTGGATTTTTACATTTAATTTTTACTTTTTATTGGAGTAATTTTTCACTGTGTACGTGGACCACTTCTACTTTGTGCATTCTCGGTTGATGGACATTTTCATTGCTTCCAAGCGTTGGCTATGGTAAATATTGTTGGAGTGCAGGATTGCCAGGCTGTGACTTTTCGATTCTCATTTTCTCAGGTGATAGGCCCAGCAGTGGGTGTGATTGATTGACTGGTAGCACCGTGTTTCCCTTTGCAAAGCACCTTCTTTGTGTTTTCATTAGTGGCTCTTACCACGTCCCCCTTAGAATCGAGGGTACGCATTTCTCCACAATCGCTTCAGCATTTATTGTTTGCAGCATTTATGCTAATGGCCCTTCTGGCTGCTGTGAGCTGATAGGTTTTTGTAATTTGGGTTTGCATGTCTTTGAAAATTCGTAAAACTCATCATTTTTCTCCACCGTTTTCTTTTCTGTTAAAAAAAAGGAAACAATTGGGAGTACAATAGAACTCTTGAAATTGTGTTCTTGGAAGGTTGCCCTCTTTTGAAATTTTTGGTCGATTTTCCACCGCAGAATTTTTTTAGAAAGCAGGTGTCTTTTACCGAACTGCAAGTTTGGTGAATATTTAGTGACCTTTAGCAATGGGTTTAAAGCTGCTGTTGGAGGAAGTGGCCTCAAGCAGGAAGCTTATCTCCATTCCCATATCTGGGTACTAGGGCAGCAGAGCCTTTCTGGAAGTCGTGTTCCTAGTTTGTAAATTACATTGGAATGTGCATGGAGAAAGCCCCATAAGTTTATGTCTCATTATTTCTTCTTGGTTTTAAATTTTTTTTAAATTGGGGTAAAGCTTAGAATATTGTTTGTCCTAGGTGTACACCATCTGGTTCGTTTGTACATTATATATGTCTATTCAAGTACAGATCCTCTTCCCATGTAAAATGTTACTGAGGGTTCCGCAGACCTCCCTTGCTATATGGTTGGTCTTTTTGAGATATGTATATAATATGTGTTTGTATACGTATAGTAACACTAATCTTAATTTATACATTCCCCCCACCTTTCCTTTTAGATGAGCATAGTTTGTTTTCTAAGTCTGTGAGTGTCTTTCTCTGTGGAAATATGTTCCTTTGTGTCAGTTATTAGATAACGCCTATAAGTGATATCATAGAATACAGGTCTTTTGCTTTCCGACGTACCTCATGTTTTGTGATTATCTCCAGACTCATTTGTGGTGCCTCAGAGAGCAGTGGTTCATTGTTTTCCATGGCTATTATTCCATTGTGTACATGGACCACTTCTTCTTTATCCATTTACCGGTTGTTGGACATTTGGATTGCTTCACTGTCTTGGCTATTGTGAATAAGGCTGCACTGCAACTTTTGCGGCCTGTGTCTTCTCGATTCTTGTCTTCTCAAGTGAGAGGTCCATTGGTGCGCCTGCTGGATTGAATGGTACCTCCATTTTTACTTTTAAACACAGCTCCTTTCTGTTCTCATTATTGGCTGTTACCCCTTTACGTCTCACCAGCAGGTAGAGGGTACACAGTTCCCTAAAACCCCTTCAGCATTTATTGTTTGTAGACTTTGTGCTCATGGTCAGTCGACTGGTGTAAGTGGAAACTTTTTGTAGATTAGATTGCATGGGTCTAACACTCCCTGAGGTTGAGCTTTTATCCATTTTCCTTTTTTTTAAAAGAGCGTGAGTAAAACTTAACTCTTCCTACTCGCTTCTTGAAACATTTGCCTGTTTTGAATTGTTTTGTCCATTCCCTCCTTCAGCACAATTTTTTAGGGCAGGTGTCCTTTACAGCCCTGAGTCCTTGGGAATGTGAAGTGACCATTAGCTGTGAGTTTAAAGCTGTTCTTGCAGGAAACGGCCACAAGGTGGCAGCATTTCCCATTTACCATATTTGGTTACTAGGGAAACAGAGCCTTAATGGAAGTGGTGTTCTAGGTTGTAAATTAGAATGGAATGTGCCAGGGAAAAGCCCTTTAAGTTTATGTCTCATTACTTCTTGTTCATATTTGTAGTTTACTTTTTATTTTTTATCCCAGTAAATATGATTACAATGGTTTGTTTGTTGTAGGTGTGCAAGATGTGGTTCTTTCACACATATACATGTATCTATTCTTCCTCGCATCCTTTTCCCATGTAGGTTATGACACAATGTTGAGTAGTCTTCTCCTGGTCTTCCGTACGTCTTTGGTGGTTATATATTTCACATGGTTTGTATATCTCTGTTAACCCCAATGTGGCAATGTATCCAATCCTCATCCCTTTCTATTTGGTGAATCATAAGTTTTTTAATGAATCTGTGATTGCCTTTCTCTGTGGAAATATCTTCATTGGTATCAATTTTTAAGTAACTCTTAAAAGTGATATGATAGGATATGTGTCTTTTGCTTTCTCACTTACTACACGTGGCGTGATTACGTCTAAACTCATCTATGGTGCTGCAAATAGCATTGTTTCATTTTTTTCACTAGCGAATATTCCATCTGTACATGGAGGAGTTCTTCTTTGTCCATCCATCTGTTGGTGGACTTTTTGGTTACTTCCATATGTTGGCTATTGTAATGGTGTGCAGTGCAGATTTGCCTGCCTGTGTCTTTCCAATTCTCTCTTCTTAGGTTATACGTCGAGGAGTGGGCCTGCTGGATCATATGGTAGCTCAATGTTTACCTTTTTAAGGCACCTCCATTCTGTTCTCATTCGTGGCCCTTTCCAAGTTACGTCCCCTTTGATGTTGAGGGTATGCATTTCTCCACAACACCTTCAGCATTTATTGTTTGTAGTTTTCTTGCTGATGGTTATTCTGACAAGTGTGAGCTGATACCTCTCTGTGGTTGAATTCGAATGTGCCACATAATCTGTTGAAATTGAGCTTTAAGGCATGTCCTTTTCTATTTTTCAAGCTGTGATTACCCCTTAGTTCTTCAAAGTGTTCTCTTTAAGTATGTGTCACATTTTGAAATGTTTTGGCCTTTACCTCCCTCAAGCCATTTTGAGGGCCTGTTTCATTTACAGTTCTGCAGTACTTGTTCCTATGAAGTGACCATTAGCACAGGCTTTAAAGCTGCTTTTGCAGATAACTGCCAGAGGGCGGCAGCCTTTCTATGTCCCCCACCCTGGTAACTAGGGAAATGCCCTTGCGGCCTGTGGTGTTTCTCGGTTATAAATTAGAGTGGAGTGTGCCTGGACAAACCCACACAAGCTGATGTCTCCTTACTTTTTTGGATTTTTACATTTAATTTTTACTTTTTATTGGAGTAATTTTTCACTGTGTACGTGGACCACTTCTACTTTGTGCATTCTCGGTTGATGGACATGTTCAATGCTTCCAAGTGTTGGCTATGGTAAATATTGTTGGAGTGCAGGATTGCCAGGCTGTGACTTTTCGATTCTCATTTTCTCAGGTGATAGGCCCAGCAGTGGGTGTGATTGATTGACTGGTAGCACCGTGTTTCCCTTTGCAAAGCACCTTCTTTGTGTTTTCATTAGTGGCTCTTACCACGTCCCCCTTAGAATCGAGGGTACGCATTTCTCCACAATCGCTTCAGCATTTATTGTTTGCAGCATTTATGCTAATGGCCCTTCTGGCTGCTGTGAGCTGATAGGTTTTTGTAATTTGGGTTTGCATGTCTTTGAAAATTCGTAAAACTCATCATTTTTCTCCACCGTTTTCTTTTCTGTTAAAAAAAAGGAAACAATTGGGAGTACAATAGAACTCTTGAAATTGTGTTCTTGGAAGGTTGCCCTCTTTTGAAATTTTTGGTCGATTTTCCACCGCAGAATTTTTTTAGAAAGCAGGTGTCTTTTACCGAACTGCAAGTTTGGTGAATATTTAGTGACCTTTAGCAATGGGTTTAAAGCTGCTGTTGGAGGAAGTGGCCTCAAGCAGGAAGCTTATCTCCATTCCCATATCTGGGTACTAGGGCAGCAGAGCCTTTCTGGAAGTCGTGTTCCTAGTTTGTAAATTACATTGGAATGTGCATGGAGAAAGCCCCATAAGTTTATGTCTCATTATTTCTTCTTGGTTTTAAATTTTTTTTAAATTGGGGTAAAGCTTAGAATATTGTTTGTCCTAGGTGTACACCATCTGGTTCGTTTGTACATTATATATGTCTATTCAAGTACAGATCCTCTTCCCATGTAAAATGTTACTGAGGGTTCCGCAGACCTCCCTTGCTATATGGTTGGTCTTTTTGAGATATGTATATAATATGTGTTTGTATACGTATAGTAACACTAATCTTAATTTATACATTCCCCCCACCTTTCCTTTTAGATGAGCATAGTTTGTTTTCTAAGTCTGTGAGTGTCTTTCTCTGTGGAAATATGTTCCTTTGTGTCAGTTATTAGATAACGCCTATAAGTGATATCATAGAATACAGGTCTTTTGCTTTCCGACGTACCTCATGTTTTGTGATTATCTCCAGACTCATTTGTGGTGCCTCAGAGAGCAGTGGTTCATTGTTTTCCATGGCTATTATTCCATTGTGTACATGGACCACTTCTTCTTTATCCATTTACCGGTTGTTGGACATTTGGATTGCTTCACTGTCTTGGCTATTGTGAATAAGGCTGCACTGCAACTTTTGCGGCCTGTGTCTTCTCGATTCTTGTCTTCTCAAGTGAGAGGTCCATTGGTGCGCCTGCTGGATTGAATGGTACCTCCATTTTTACTTTTAAACACAGCTCCTTTCTGTTCTCATTATTGGCTGTTACCCCTTTACGTCTCACCAGCAGGTAGAGGGTACACAGTTCCCTAAAACCCCTTCAGCATTTATTGTTTGTAGACTTTGTGCTCAAGGTCAGTCGACTGGTGTAAGTTGAAACTTTTTGTAGATTAGATTGCATGGGTCTAACACTCCCTGAGGTTGAGCTTTTATCCATTTTCCTTTTTTTTAAAAGAGCGTGAGTAAAACTTAACTCTTCCTACTCTCTTCTTGAAACATTTGCCTGTTTTGAATTGTTTTGTCCATTCCCTCCTTCAGCACAATTTTTTAGGGCAGGTGTCCTTTACAGCCCTGAGTCCTTGGGAATGTGAAGTGACCATTAGCTGTGAGTTTAAAGCTGTTCTTGCAGGAAACGGCCACAAGGTGGCAGCATTTCCCCTTTACCATATTTGGTTACTAGGGAAACAGAGCCTTAATGGAAGTGGTGTTCTAGGTTGTAAATTAGAATGGAATGTGCCAGGGAAAAGCCCTTTAAGTTTATGTCTCATTACTTCTTGTTCATATTTGTAGTTTACTTTTTATTTTTTTATCCCAGTAAATATGATTACAATGGTTTGTTTGTTCTAGGTGTGCAAGATGTGGTTCTTTCACACATATACATGTATCTATTCTTCCTCGCATCCTTTTCCCATGTAGGTTATGACACAATGTTGAGTAGTCTTCTCCTGGTCTTCCGTACGTCTTTGGTGGTTATATATTTCACATGGTTTGTATATCTCTGTTAACCCCAATGTGGCAATGTATCCAATCCTCATCCCTTTCTATTTGGTGAACCATAAGTTTTTTAATGAATCTGTGATTGCCTTTCTCTGTGGAAATATCTTCATTGGTATCAATTTTTAAGTAACTCTTAAAAGTGATATGATAGGATATGTGCCTTTTGCTTTCTCACTTACTACACGTGGCGTGATTACGTCTAGACTCATCTATGGTGCTTCAAATAGCATTGTTTCATTTTTTTCACTAGCGAATATTCCATCTGTACATGGAGGAGTTCTTCTTTGTCCATCCATCTGTTGCTGGACTTTTTGGTTACTTCCATATCTTGGCTATTGTAATGGTGTGCAATGCAGATTTGCCTGCCTGTGTCTTTCCAATTCTCTCTTCTTAGGTTATACGTCGAGGAGTGGGCCTGCTGGATCATATGGTAGCTCAATGTTTACCTTTTTAAGGCACCTCCATTCTGTTCTCATTCGTGGCCCTTTCCAAGTTACGTCCCCTTTGATGTTGAGGGTATGCATTTCTCCACAACACCTTCAGCATTTATTGTTTGTAGTTTTCTTGCTGATGGTTATTCTGACAAGTGTGAGCTGATACCTCTCTGTGGTTGAATTCGAATGTGCCACATAATCTGTTGAAATTGAGCTTTAAGGCATGTCCTTTTCTATTTTTCAAGCTGTGATTACCCCTTAGTTCTTCAAAGTGTTCTCTTTAAGTATGTGTCACAGTTTGAAATGTTTTGGCCTTTACCTCCCTCAAGCCATTTTGAGGGCCTGTTTCATTTACAGTTCTGCAGTACTTGTTCCTATGAAGTGACCATTAGCACAGGCTTTAAAGCTGCTTTTGCAGGTAACTGCCAGAGGGCGGCAGCCTTTCTATGTCCCCCACCCTGGTAACTAGGGAAAAGCCCTTGCGGCCTGTGGTGTTTCTCGGTTATAAATTAGAGTGGAGTGTGCCCGGACAAACCCACACAAGCTGATGTCTCCTTACTTTTGTTGGATTTTTACATTTAATTTTTATTTTTTATTGGAGTAATTTTCCACTGTGTACGTGGACCACTTCTACTTTGTGCATTCCTCGGTTGATGGACATGTTCAATGCTTCCAAGTGTTGGCTATGGTAAATATTGTTGGAGTGCAGGATTGCCAGGCTGTGACTTTTCGATTCTCATTTTCTCAGGTGATAGGCCCAGCAGTGGGTGTGATTGATTGACTGGTAGCACCGTGTTTCCCTTTGCAAAGCACCTTCTTTGTGTTTTCATTAGTGGCTCTTACCACGTCCCCCTTAGAATCGAGGGTACGCATTTCTCCACAATCGCTTCAGCATTTATTGTTTGCAGCATTTATGCTAATGGCCCTTCTGGCTGCTGTGAGCTGATAGGTTTTTGTAATTTGGGTTTGCATGTCTTTGAAAATTCGTAAAACTCATCATTTTTCTCCACCGTTTTCTTTTCTGTTAAAAAAAAGGAAACAATTGGGAGTACAATAGAACTCTTGAAATTGTGTTCTTGGAAGGTTGCCCTCTTTTGAAATTTTTGGTCGATTTTCCACCGCAGAATTTTTTTAGAAAGCAGGTGTCTTTTACCGAACTGCAAGTTTGGTGAATATTTAGTGACCTTTAGCAATGGGTTTAAAGCTGCTGTTGTAGGAAGTGGCCTCAAGCAGGAAGCATGTCTCCATTCCCATATCTGGGTACTAGGGCAGCAGAGCCTTTCTGGAAGTCGTGTTCCTAGTTTGTAAATTACATTGGAATGTGCATGGAGAAAGCCCCATAAGTTTATGTCTCATTATTTCTTCTTGGTTTTAAATTTTTTTTAAATTGGGGTAAAGCTTAGAATATTGTTTGTCCTAGGTGTACACCATCTGGTTCGTTTGTACATTATATATGTCTATTCAAGTACAGATCCTCTTCCCATGTAAAATGTTACTGAGGGTTCCGCAGACCTCCCTTGCTATATGGTTGGTCTTTTTGAGATATGTATATAATATGTGTTTGTATACGTATAGTAACACTAATCTTAATTTATACATTCCCCCCACCTTTCCTTTTAGATGAGCATAGTTTGTTTTCTAAGTCTGTGAGTGTCTTTCTCTGTGGAAATATGTTCCTTTGTGTCAGTTATTAGATAACGCCTATAAGTGATATCATAGAATACAGGTCTTTTGCTTTCCGACGTACCTCATGTTTTGTGATTATCTCCAGACTCATTTGTGGTGCCTCAGAGAGCAGTGGTTCATTGTTTTCCATGGCTATTATTCCATTGTGTACATGGACCACTTCTTCTTTATCCATTTACCGGTTGTTGGACATTTGGATTGCTTCACTGTCTTGGCTATTGTGAATAAGGCTGCACTGCAACTTTTGCGGCCTGTGTCTTCTCGATTCTTGTCTTCTCAAGTGAGAGGTCCATTGGTGCGCCTGCTGGATTGAATGGTACCTCCATTTTTACTTTTAAACACAGCTCCTTTCTGTTCTCATTATTGGCTGTTACCCCTTTACGTCTCACCAGCAGGTAGAGGGTACACAGTTCCCTAAAACCCCTTCAGCATTTATTGTTTGTAGACTTTGTGCTCATGGTCAGTCGACTGGTGTAAGTTGAAACTTTTTGTAGATTAGATTGCATGGGTCTAACACTCCCTGAGGTTGAGCTTTTATCCATTTTCCTTTTTTTTAAAAGAGCGTGAGTAAAACTTAACTCTTCCTACTCGCTTCTTGAAACATTTGCCTGTTTTGAATTGTTTTGTCCATTCCCTCCTTCAGCACAATTTTTTAGGGCAGGTGTCCTTTACAGCCCTGAGTCCTTGGGAATGTGAAGTGACCATTAGCTGTGAGTTTAAAGCTGTTCTTGCAGGAAACGGCCACAAGGTGGCAGCATTTCCCCTTTACCATATTTGGTTACTAGGGAAACAGAGCCTTAATGGAAGTGGTGTTCTAGGTTGTAAATTAGAATGGAATGTGCCAGGGAAAAGCCCTTTAAGTTTATGTCTCATTACTTCTTGTTCATATTTGTAGTTTACTTTTTATTTTTTTATCCCAGTAAATATGATTACAATGGTTTGTTTGTTCTAGGTGTGCAAGATGTGGTTCTTTCACACATATACATGTATCTATTCTTCCTCGCATCCTTTTCCCATGTAGGTTATGACACAATGTTGAGTAGTCTTCTCCTGGTCTTCCGTACGTCTTTGGTGGTTATATATTTCACATGGTTTGTATATCTCTGTTAACCCCAATGTGGCAATGTATCCAATCCTCATCCCTTTCTATTTGGTGAACCATAAGTTTTTTAATGAATCTGTGATTGCCTTTCTCTGTGGAAATATCTTCATTGGTATCAATTTTTAAGTAACTCTTAAAAGTGATATGATAGGATATGTGCCTTTTGCTTTCTCACTTACTACACGTGGCGTGATTACGTCTAGACTCATCTATGGTGCTTCAAATAGCATTGTTTCATTTTTTTCACTAGCGAATATTCCATCTGTACATGGAGGAGTTCTTCTTTGTCCATCCATCTGTTGCTGGACTTTTTGGTTACTTCCATATCTTGGCTATTGTAATGGTGTGCAATGCAGATTTGCCTGCCTGTGTCTTTCCAATTCTCTCTTCTTAGGTTATACGTCGAGGAGTGGGCCTGCTGGATCATATGGTAGCTCAATGTTTACCTTTTTAAGGCACCTCCATTCTGTTCTCATTCGTGGCCCTTTCCAAGTTACGTCCCCTTTGATGTTGAGGGTATGCATTTCTCCACAACACCTTCAGCATTTATTGTTTGTAGTTTTCTTGCTGATGGTTATTCTGACAAGTGTGAGCTGATACCTCTCTGTGGTTGAATTCGAATGTGCCACATAATCTGTTGAAATTGAGCTTTAAGGCATGTCCTTTTCTATTTTTCAAGCTGTGATTACCCCTTAGTTCTTCAAAGTGTTCTCTTTAAGTATGTGTCACAGTTTGAAATGTTTTGGCCTTTACCTCCCTCAAGCCATTTTGAGGGCCTGTTTCATTTACAGTTCTGCAGTACTTGTTCCTATGAAGTGACCATTAGCACAGGCTTTAAAGCTGCTTTTGCAGGTAACTGCCAGAGGGTGGCAGCCTTTCTATGTCCCCCACCCTGGTAACTAGGGAAAAGCCCTTGTGGCCTGTGGTGTTTCTCGGTTATAAATTAGAGTGGAGTGTGCCCGGACAAACCCACACAAGCTGATGTCTCCTTACTTTTGTTGGATTTTTACATTTAATTTTTATTTTTTATTGGAGTAATTTTCCACTGTGTACGTGGACCACTTCTACTTTGTGCATTAATCGGTTGATGGACATTTTCATTGCTTCCAAGTGTTGGCTATGGTAAATATTGTTGGAGTGCAGGATTGCCAGGCTGTGACTTTTCGATTCTCATTTTCTCAGGTGATAGGCCCAGCAGTGGGTGTGATTGATTGACTGGTAGCACCGTGTTTCCCTTTGCAAAGCACCTTCTTTGTGTTTTCATTAGTGGCTCTTACCACGTCCCCCTTAGAATCGAGGGTACGCATTTCTCCACAATCGCTTCAGCATTTATTGTTTGCAGCATTTATGCTAATGGCCCTTCTGGCTGCTGTGAGCTGATAGGTTTTTGTAATTTGGGTTTGCATGTCTTTGAAAATTCGTAAAACTCATCATTTTTCTCCACCGTTTTCTTTTCTGTTAAAAAAAAGGAAACAATTGGGAGTACAATAGAACTCTTGAAATTGTGTTCTTGGAAGGTTGCCCTCTTTTGAAATTTTTGGTCGATTTTCCACCCCAGAATTTTTTTAGAAAGCAGGTGTCTTTTACCGAACTGCAAGTTTGGTGAATATTTAGTGACCTTTAGCAATGGGTTTAAAGCTGCTGTTGGAGGAAGTGGCCTCAAGCAGGAAGCATGTCTCCATTCCCATATCTGGGTACTAGGGCAGCAGAGCCTTTCTGGAAGTCGTGTTCCTAGTTTGTAAATTACATTGGAATGTGCATGGAGAAAGCCCCATAAGTTTATGTCTCATTATTTCTTCTTGGTTTTAAAATTTTTTTTTTTTGGGGTAAAGCTTAGAATATTGTTTGTCCTAGGTGTACACCATCTGGTTCGTTTGTACATTATATATGTCTATTCAAGTACAGATCCTCTTCCCATGTAAAATGTTACTGAGGGTTCCGCAGACCTCCCTTGCTATATGGTTGGTCTTTTTGAGATATGTATATAATATGTGTTTGTATACATATAGTAACACTAATCTTAATTTA
Source organism: Balaenoptera borealis (assembly GCF_965194805.1). Classification (NCBI taxonomy): domain Eukaryota; kingdom Metazoa; phylum Chordata; class Mammalia; order Artiodactyla; family Balaenopteridae; genus Balaenoptera; species Balaenoptera borealis. The sequence continues at coordinate 57,186 of NW_028123310.1, forward strand.
TCCATTCCCCCCACCTTTCCTTTTAGATGAGCATAGTTTGTTTTCTAAGTCTGTGAGTGTCTTTCTCTGTGGAAATATGTTCCTTTGTGTCAGTTATTAGATAACGCCTATAAGTGATATCATAGAATACAGGTCTTTTGCTTTCCGACGTACCTCATGTTTTGTGATTATCTCCAGACTCATTTGTGGTGCCTCAGAGAGCAGTGGTTCATTGTTTTCCATGGCTATTATTCCATTGTGTGCATGGACCACTTCTTCTTTATCCATTTACCGGTTGTTGGACATTTTGATTGCTTCACTGTCTTGGCTATTGTGAATAAGGCTGCACTGCAACTTTTGCGGCCTGTGTCTTCTCGATTCTTGTCTTCTCAAGTGAGAGGTCCATTGGTGCGCCTGCTGGATTGAATGGTACCTCCATTTTTACTTTTAAACACAGCTCCTTTCTGTTCTCATTATTGGCTGTTACCCCTTTACGTCTCACCAGCAGGTAGAGGGTACACAGTTCCCTAAAACCCCTTCAGCATTTATTGTTTGTAGACTTTTTGCTCAAGGTCAGTCGACTGGTTGAAACTTTTTGTAGATTAGATTGCATGGGTCTAACACTCCCTGAGGTTGAGCTTTTATCCATTTTCCTTTTTTTTAAAAGAGCGTGAGTAAAACTTAACTCTTCCTACTCTCTTCTTGAAACATTTGCCTGTTTTGAATTGTTTTGTCCATTCCCTCCTTCAGCACAATTTTTTAGGGCAGGTGTCCTTTACAGCCCTGAGTCCTTGGGAATGTGAAGTGACCATTAGCTGTGAGTTTAAAGCTGTTCTTGCAGGAAACGGCCACAAGGTGGCAGCATTTCCCCTTTACCATATTTGGTTACTAGGGAAACAGAGCCTTAATGGAAGTGGTGTTCTAGGTTGTAAATTAGAATGGAATGTGCCAGGGAAAAGCCCTTTAAGTTTATGTCTCACTACTTCTTGTTCATATTTGTAGTTTACTTTTTATTTTTTTATCCCAGTAAATATGATTACAATGGTTTGTTTGTTGTAGGTGTGCAAGATGTGGTTCTTTCACACATATACATGTATCTATTCTTCCTCGCATCCTTTTCCCATGTAGGTTATGACACAATGTTGAGTAGTCTTCTCCTGGTCTTCCGTACGTCTTTGGTGGTTATATATTTCACATGGTTTGTATATCTCTGTTAACCCCAATGTGGCAATGTATCCAATCCTCATCCCTTTCTATTTGGTGAATCATAAGTTTTTTAATGAATCTGTGATTGCCTTTCTCTGTGGAAATATCTTCATTGGTATCAATTTTTAAGTAACTCTTAAAAGTGATATGATAGGATATGTGTCTTTTGCTTTCTCACTTACTACACGTGGCGTGATTACGTCTAGACTCATCTATGGTGCTGCAAATAGCATTGTTTCATTTTTTTCACTAGCGAATATTCCATCTGTACATGGAGGAGTTCTTCTTTGTCCATCCATCTGTTGCTGGACTTTTTGGTTACTTCCATATCTTGGCTATTGTAATGGTGTGCAATGCAGATTTGCCTGCCTGTGTCTTTCCAATTCTCTCTTCTTAGGTTATACGTCGAGGAGTGGGCCTGCTGGATCATATGGTAGCTCAATGTTTACCTTTTTAAGGCACCTCCATTCTGTTCTCATTCGTGGCCCTTTCCAAGTTACGTCCCCTTTGATGTTGAGGGTATGCATTTCTCCACAACACCTTCAGCATTTATTGTTTGTAGTTTTCTTGCTGATGGTTATTCTGACAAGTGTGAGCTGATACCTCTCTGTGGTTGAATTCGAATGTGCCACATAATCTGTTGAAATTGAGCTTTAAGGCATGTCCTTTTCTATTTTTCAAGCTGTGATTACCCCTTAGTTCTTCAAAGTGTTCTCTTTAAGTATGTGTCACAGTTTGAAATGTTTTGGCCTTTACCTCCCTCAAGCCATTTTGAGGGCCTGTTTCATTTACAGTTCTGCAGTACTTGTTCCTATGAAGTGACCATTAGCACAGGCTTTAAAGCTGCTTTTGCAGGTAACTGCCAGAGGGCGGCAGCCTTTCTATGTCCCCCACCCTGGTAACTAGGGAAAAGCCCTTGCGGCCTGTGGTGTTTCTCGGTTATAAATTAGAGTGGAGTGTGCCCGGACAAACCCACACAAGCTGATGTCTCCTTACTTTTGTTGGATTTTTACATTTAATTTTTATTTTTTATTGGAGTAATTTTCCACTGTGTACGTGGACCACTTCTACTTTGTGCATTCCTCGGTTGATGGACATGTTCAATGCTTCCAAGTGTTGGCTATGGTAAATATTGTTGGAGTGCAGGATTGCCAGGCTGTGACTTTTCGATTCTCATTTTCTCAGGTGATAGGCCCAGCAGTGGGTGTGATTGATTGACTGGTAGCACCGTGTTTCCCTTTGCAAAGCACCTTCTTTGTGTTTTCATTAGTGGCTCTTACCACGTCCCCCTTAGAATCGAGGGTACGCATTTCTCCACAATCGCTTCAGCATTTATTGTTTGCAGCATTTATGCTAATGGCCCTTCTGGCTGCTGTGAGCTGATAGGTTTTTGTAATTTGGGTTTGCATGTCTTTGAAAATTCGTAAAACTCATCATTTTTCTCCACCGTTTTCTTTTCTGTTAAAAAAAAGGAAACAATTGGGAGTACAATAGAACTCTTGAAATTGTGTTCTTGGAAGGTTGCCCTCTTTTGAAATTTTTGGTCGATTTTCCACCCCAGAATTTTTTTAGAAAGCAGGTGTCTTTTACCGAACTGCAAGTTTGGTGAATATTTAGTGACCTTTAGCAATGGGTTTAAAGCTGCTGTTGGAGGAAGTGGCCTCAAGCAGGAAGCTTATCTCCATTCCCATATCTGGGTACTAGGGCAGCAGAGCCTTTCTGGAAGTCGTGTTCCTAGTTTGTAAATTACATTGGAATGTGCATGGAGAAAGCCCCATAAGTTTATGTCTCATTATTTCTTCTTGGTTTTAAATTTTTTTTAAATTGGGGTAAAGCTTAGAATATTGTTTGTCCTAGGTGTACACCATCTGGTTCGTTTGTACATTATATATGTCTATTCAAGTACAGATCCTCTTCCCATGTAAAATGTTACTGAGGGTTCCGCAGACCTCCCTTGCTATATGGTTGGTCTTTTTGAGATATGTATATAATATGTGTTTGTATACGTATAGTAACACTAATCTTAATTTATACATTCCCCCCACCTTTCCTTTTAGATGAGCATAGTTTGTTTTCTAAGTCTGTGAGTGTCTTTCTCTGTGGAAATATGTTCCTTTGTGTCAGTTATTAGATAACGCCTATAAGTGATATCATAGAATACAGGTCTTTTGCTTTCCGACGTACCTCATGTTTTGTGATTATCTCCAGACTCATTTGTGGTGCCTCAGAGAGCAGTGGTTCATTGTTTTCCATGGCTATTATTCCATTGTGTACATGGACCACTTCTTCTTTATCCATTTACCGGTTGTTGGACATTTTGATTGCTTCACTGTCTTGGCTATTGTGAATAAGGCTGCACTGCAACTTTTGCGGCCTGTGTCTTCTCGATTCTTGTCTTCTCAAGTGAGAGGTCCATTGGTGCGCCTGCTGGATTGAATGGTACCTCCATTTTTACTTTTAAACACAGCTCCTTTCTGTTCTCATTATTGGCTGTTACCCCTTTACGTCTCACCAGCAGGTAGAGGGTACACAGTTCCCTAAAACCCCTTCAGCATTTATTGTTTGTAGACTTTGTGCTCATGGTCAGTCGACTGGTGTAAGTTGAAACTTTTTGTAGATTAGATTGCATGGGTCTAACACTCCCTGAGGTTGAGCTTTTATCCATTTTCCTTTTTTTTAAAAGAGCGTGAGTAAAACTTAACTCTTCCTACTCGCTTCTTGAAACATTTGCCTGTTTTGAATTGTTTTGTCCATTCCCTCCTTCAGCACAATTTTTTAGGGCAGGTGTCCTTTACAGCCCTGAGTCCTTGGGAATGTGAAGTGACCATTAGCTGTGAGTTTAAAGCTGTTCTTGCAGGAAACGGCCACAAGGTGGCAGCATTTCCCCTTTACCATATTTGGTTACTAGGGAAACAGAGCCTTAATGGAAGTGGTGTTCTAGGTTGTAAATTAGAATGGAATGTGCCAGGGAAAAGCCCTTTAAGTTTATGTCTCATTACTTCTTGTTCATATTTGTAGTTTACTTTTTATTTTTTATCCCAGTAAATATGATTACAATGGTTTGTTTGTTGTAGGTGTGCAAGATGTGGTTCTTTCACACATATACATGTATCTATTCTTCCTCGCATCCTTTTCCCATGTAGGTTATGACACAATGTTGAGTAGTCTTCTCCTGGTCTTCCGTACGTCTTTGGTGGTTATATATTTCACATGGTTTGTATATCTCTGTTAACCCCAATGTGGCAATGTATCCAATCCTCATCCCTTTCTATTTGGTGAATCATAAGTTTTTTAATGAATCTGTGATTGCCTTTCTCTGTGGAAATATCTTCATTGGTATCAATTTTTAAGTAACTCTTAAAAGTGATATGATAGGATATGTGTCTTTTGCTTTCTCACTTACTACACGTGGCGTGATTACGTCTAGACTCATCTATGGTGCTGCAAATAGCATTGTTTCATTTTTTTCACTAGCGAATATTCCATCTGTACATGGAGGAGTTCTTCTTTGTCCATCCATCTGTTGCTGGACTTTTTGGTTACTTCCATATCTTGGCTATTGTAATGGTGTGCAGTGCAGATTTGCCTGCCTGTGTCTTTCCAATTCTCTCTTCTTAGGTTATACGTCGAGGAGTGGGCCTGCTGGATCATATGGTAGCTCAATGTTTACCTTTTTAAGGCACCTCCATTCTGTTCTCATTCGTGGCCCTTTCCAAGTTACGTCCCCTTTGATGTTGAGGGTATGCATTTCTCCACAACACCTTCAGCATTTATTGTTTGTAGTTTTCTTGCTGATGGTTATTCTGACAAGTGTGAGCTGATACCTCTCTGTGGTTGAATTCGAATGTGCCACATAATCTGTTGAAATTGAGCTTTAAGGCATGTCCTTTTCTATTTTTCAAGCTGTGATTACCCCTTAGTTCTTCAAAGTGTTCTCTTTAAGTATGTGTCACAGTTTGAAATGTTTTGGCCTTTACCTCCCTCAAGCCATTTTGAGGGCCTGTTTCATTTACAGTTCTGCAGTACTTGTTCCTATGAAGTGACCATTAGCACAGGCTTTAAAGCTGCTTTTGCAGGTAACTGCCAGAGGGTGGCAGCCTTTCTATGTCCCCCACCCTGGTAACTAGGGAAAAGCCCTTGCGGCCTGTGGTGTTTCTCGGTTATAAATTAGAGTGGAGTGTGCCCGGACAAACCCACACAAGCTGATGTCTCCTTACTTTTGTTGGATTTTTACATTTAATTTTTATTTTTTATTGGAGTAATTTTCCACTGTGTACGTGGACCACTTCTACTTTGTGCATTAATCGGTTGATGGACATTTTCATTGCTTCCAAGTGTTGGCTATGGTAAATATTGTTGGAGTGCAGGATTGCCAGGCTGTGACTTTTCGATTCTCATTTTCTCAGGTGATAGGCCCAGCAGTGGGTGTGATTGATTGACTGGTAGCACCGTGTTTCCCTTTGCAAAGCACCTTCTTTGTGTTTTCATTAGTGGCTCTTACCACGTCCCCCTTAGAATCGAGGGTACGCATTTCTCCACAATCGCTTCAGCATTTATTGTTTGCAGCATTTATGCTAATGGCCCTTCTGGCTGCTGTGAGCTGATAGGTTTTTGTAATTTGGGTTTGCATGTCTTTGAAAATTCGTAAAACTCATCATTTTTCTCCACCGTTTTCTTTTCTGTTAAAAAAAAGGAAACAATTGGGAGTACAATAGAACTCTTGAAATTGTGTTCTTGGAAGGTTGCCCTCTTTTGAAATTTTTGGTCGATTTTCCACCCCAGAATTTTTTTAGAAAGCAGGTGTCTTTTACCGAACTGCAAGTTTGGTGAATATTTAGTGACCTTTAGCAATGGGTTTAAAGCTGCTGTTGGAGGAAGTGGCCTCAAGCAGGAAGCATGTCTCCATTCCCATATCTGGGTACTAGGGCAGCAGAGCCTTTCTGGAAGTCGTGTTCCTAGTTTGTAAATTACATTGGAATGTGCATGGAGAAAGCCCCATAAGTTTATGTCTCATTATTTCTTCTTGGTTTTAAAATTTTTTTTTTTTGGGGTAAAGCTTAGAATATTGTTTGTCCTAGGTGTACACCATCTGGTTCGTTTGTACATTATATATGTCTATTCAAGTACAGATCCTCTTCCCATGTAAAATGTTACTGAGGGTTCCGCAGACCTCCCTTGCTATATGGTTGGTCTTTTTGAGATATGTATATAATATGTGTTTGTATACATATAGTAACACTAATCTTAATTTATCCATTCCCCCCACCTTTCCTTTTAGATGAGCATAGTTTGTTTTCTAAGTCTGTGAGTGTCTTTCTCTGTGGAAATATGTTCCTTTGTGTCAGTTATTAGATAACGCCTATAAGTGATATCATAGAATACAGGTCTTTTGCTTTCCGACGTACCTCATGTTTTGTGATTATCTCCAGACTCATTTGTGGTGCCTCAGAGAGCAGTGGTTCATTGTTTTCCATGGCTATTATTCCATTGTGTGCATGGACCACTTCTTCTTTATCCATTTACCGGTTGTTGGACATTTTGATTGCTTCACTGTCTTGGCTATTGTGAATAAGGCTGCACTGCAACTTTTGCGGCCTGTGTCTTCTCGATTCTTGTCTTCTCAAGTGAGAGGTCCATTGGTGCGCCTGCTGGATTGAATGGTACCTCCATTTTTACTTTTAAACACAGCTCCTTTCTGTTCTCATTATTGGCTGTTACCCCTTTACGTCTCACCAGCAGGTAGAGGGTACACAGTTCCCTAAAACCCCTTCAGCATTTATTGTTTGTAGACTTTTTGCTCAAGGTCAGTCGACTGGTTGAAACTTTTTGTAGATTAGATTGCATGGGTCTAACACTCCCTGAGGTTGAGCTTTTATCCATTTTCCTTTTTTTTAAAAGAGCGTGAGTAAAACTTAACTCTTCCTACTCTCTTCTTGAAACATTTGCCTGTTTTGAATTGTTTTGTCCATTCCCTCCTTCAGCACAATTTTTTAGGGCAGGTGTCCTTTACAGCCCTGAGTCCTTGGGAATGTGAAGTGACCATTAGCTGTGAGTTTAAAGCTGTTCTTGCAGGAAACGGCCACAAGGTGGCAGCATTTCCCCTTTACCATATTTGGTTACTAGGGAAACAGAGCCTTAATGGAAGTGGTGTTCTAGGTTGTAAATTAGAATGGAATGTGCCAGGGAAAAGCCCTTTAAGTTTATGTCTCATTACTTCTTGTTCATATTTGTAGTTTACTTTTTATTTTTTTATCCCAGTAAATATGATTACAATGGTTTGTTTGTTCTAGGTGTGCAAGATGTGGTTCTTTCACACATATACATGTATCTATTCTTCCTCGCATCCTTTTCCCATGTAGGTTATGACACAATGTTGAGTAGTCTTCTCCTGGTCTTCCGTACGTCTTTGGTGGTTATATATTTCACATGGTTTGTATATCTCTGTTAACCCCAATGTGGCAATGTATCCAATCCTCATCCCTTTCTATTTGGTGAACCATAAGTTTTTTAATGAATCTGTGATTGCCTTTCTCTGTGGAAATATCTTCATTGGTATCAATTTTTAAGTAACTCTTAAAAGTGATATGATAGGATATGTGCCTTTTGCTTTCTCACTTACTACACGTGGCGTGATTACGTCTAGACTCATCTATGGTGCTGCAAATAGCATTGTTTCATTTTTTTCACTAGCGAATATTCCATCTGTACATGGAGGAGTTCTTCTTTGTCCATCCATCTGTTGCTGGACTTTTTGGTTACTTCCATATGTTGGCTATTGTAATGGTGTGCAATGCAGATTTGCCTGCCTGTGTCTTTCCAATTCTCTCTTCTTAGGTTATACGTCGAGGAGTGGGCCTGCTGGATCATATGGTAGCTCAATGTTTACCTTTTTAAGGCACCTCCATTCTGTTCTCATTCGTGGCCCTTTCCAAGTTACGTCCCCTTTGATGTTGAGGGTATGCATTTCTCCACAACACCTTCAGCATTTATTGTTTGTAGTTTTCTTGCTGATGGTTATTCTGACAAGTGTGAGCTGATACCTCTCTGTGGTTGAATTCGAATGTGCCACATAATCTGTTGAAATTGAGCTTTAAGGCATGTCCTTTTCTATTTTTCAAGCTGTGATTACCCCTTAGTTCTTCAAAGTGTTCTCTTTAAGTATGTGTCACAGTTTGAAATGTTTTGGCCTTTACCTCCCTCAAGCCATTTTGAGGGCCTGTTTCATTTACAGTTCTGCAGTACTTGTTCCTATGAAGTGACCATTAGCACAGGCTTTAAAGCTGCTTTTGCAGGTAACTGCCAGAGGGCGGCAGCCTTTCTATGTCCCCCACCCTGGTAACTAGGGAAAAGCCCTTGCGGCCTGTGGTGTTTCTCGGTTATAAATTAGAGTGGAGTGTGCCCGGACAAACCCACACAAGCTGATGTCTCCTTACTTTTGTTGGATTTTTACATTTAATTTTTATTTTTTATTGGAGTAATTTTCCACTGTGTACGTGGACCACTTCTACTTTGTGCATTCCTCGGTTGATGGACATGTTCAATGCTTCCAAGTGTTGGCTATGGTAAATATTGTTGGAGTGCAGGATTGCCAGGCTGTGACTTTTCGATTCTCATTTTCTCAGGTGATAGGCCCAGCAGTGGGTGTGATTGATTGACTGGTAGCACCGTGTTTCCCTTTGCAAAGCACCTTCTTTGTGTTTTCATTAGTGGCTCTTACCACGTCCCCCTTAGAATCGAGGGTACGCATTTCTCCACAATCGCTTCAGCATTTATTGTTTGCAGCATTTATGCTAATGGCCCTTCTGGCTGCTGTGAGCTGATAGGTTTTTGTAATTTGGGTTTGCATGTCTTTGAAAATTCGTAAAACTCATCATTTTTCTCCACCGTTTTCTTTTCTGTTAAAAAAAAGGAAACAATTGGGAGTACAATAGAACTCTTGAAATTGTGTTCTTGGAAGGTTGCCCTCTTTTGAAATTTTTGGTCGATTTTCCACCGCAGAATTTTTTTAGAAAGCAGGTGTCTTTTACCGAACTGCAAGTTTGGTGAATATTTAGTGACCTTTAGCAATGGGTTTAAAGCTGCTGTTGGAGGAAGTGGCCTCAAGCAGGAAGCTTATCTCCATTCCCATATCTGGGTACTAGGGCAGCAGAGCCTTTCTGGAAGTCGTGTTCCTAGTTTGTAAATTACATTGGAATGTGCATGGAGAAAGCCCCATAAGTTTATGTCTCATTATTTCTTCTTGGTTTTAAATTTTTTTTAAATTGGGGTAAAGCTTAGAATATTGTTTGTCCTAGGTGTACACCATCTGGTTCGTTTGTACATTATATATGTCTATTCAAGTACAGATCCTCTTCCCATGTAAAATGTTACTGAGGGTTCCGCAGACCTCCCTTGCTATATGGTTGGTCTTTTTGAGATATGTATATAATATGTGTTTGTATACGTATAGTAACACTAATCTTAATTTATACATTCCCCCCACCTTTCCTTTTAGATGAGCATAGTTTGTTTTCTAAGTCTGTGAGTGTCTTTCTCTGTGGAAATATGTTCCTTTGTGTCAGTTATTAGATAACGCCTATAAGTGATATCATAGAATACAGGTCTTTTGCTTTCCGACGTACCTCATGTTTTGTGATTATCTCCAGACTCATTTGTGGTGCCTCAGAGAGCAGTGGTTCATTGTTTTCCATGGCTATTATTCCATTGTGTACATGGACCACTTCTTCTTTATCCATTTACCGGTTGTTGGACATTTTGATTGCTTCACTGTCTTGGCTATTGTGAATAAGGCTGCACTGCAACTTTTGCGGCCTGTGTCTTCTCGATTCTTGTCTTCTCAAGTGAGAGGTCCATTGGTGCGCCTGCTGGATTGAATGGTACCTCCATTTTTACTTTTAAACACAGCTCCTTTCTGTTCTCATTATTGGCTGTTACCCCTTTACGTCTCACCAGCAGGTAGAGGGTACACAGTTCCCTAAAACCCCTTCAGCATTTATTGTTTGTAGACTTTGTGCTCATGGTCAGTCGACTGGTGTAAGTTGAAACTTTTTGTAGATTAGATTGCATGGGTCTAACACTCCCTGAGGTTGAGCTTTTATCCATTTTCCTTTTTTTTAAAAGAGCGTGAGTAAAACTTAACTCTTCCTACTCGCTTCTTGAAACATTTGCCTGTTTTGAATTGTTTTGTCCATTCCCTCCTTCAGCACAATTTTTTAGGGCAGGTGTCCTTTACAGCCCTGAGTCCTTGGGAATGTGAAGTGACCATTAGCTGTGAGTTTAAAGCTGTTCTTGCAGGAAACGGCCACAAGGTGGCAGCATTTCCCCTTTACCATATTTGGTTACTAGGGAAACAGAGCCTTAATGGAAGTGGTGTTCTAGGTTGTAAATTAGAATGGAATGTGCCAGGGAAAAGCCCTTTAAGTTTATGTCTCATTACTTCTTGTTCATATTTGTAGTTTACTTTTTATTTTTTATCCCAGTAAATATGATTACAATGGTTTGTTTGTTGTAGGTGTGCAAGATGTGGTTCTTTCACACATATACATGTATCTATTCTTCCTCGCATCCTTTTCCCATGTAGGTTATGACACAATGTTGAGTAGTCTTCTCCTGGTCTTCCGTACGTCTTTGGTGGTTATATATTTCACATGGTTTGTATATCTCTGTTAACCCCAATGTGGCAATGTATCCAATCCTCATCCCTTTCTATTTGGTGAATCATAAGTTTTTTAATGAATCTGTGATTGCCTTTCTCTGTGGAAATATCTTCATTGGTATCAATTTTTAAGTAACTCTTAAAAGTGATATGATAGGATATGTGTCTTTTGCTTTCTCACTTACTACACGTGGCGTGATTACGTCTAGACTCATCTATGGTGCTGCAAATAGCATTGTTTCATTTTTTTCACTAGCGAATATTCCATCTGTACATGGAGGAGTTCTTCTTTGTCCATCCATCTGTTGCTGGACTTTTTGGTTACTTCCATATCTTGGCTATTGTAATGGTGTGCAGTGCAGATTTGCCTGCCTGTGTCTTTCCAATTCTCTCTTCTTAGGTTATACGTCGAGGAGTGGGCCTGCTGGATCATATGGTAGCTCAATGTTTACCTTTTTAAGGCACCTCCATTCTGTTCTCATTCGTGGCCCTTTCCAAGTTACGTCCCCTTTGATGTTGAGGGTATGCATTTCTCCACAACACCTTCAGCATTTATTGTTTGTAGTTTTCTTGCTGATGGTTATTCTGACAAGTGTGAGCTGATACCTCTCTGTGGTTGAATTCGAATGTGCCACATAATCTGTTGAAATTGAGCTTTAAGGCATGTCCTTTTCTATTTTTCAAGCTGTGATTACCCCTTAGTTCTTCAAAGTGTTCTCTTTAAGTATGTGTCACAGTTTGAAATGTTTTGGCCTTTACCTCCCTCAAGCCATTTTGAGGGCCTGTTTCATTTACAGTTCTGCAGTACTTGTTCCTATGAAGTGACCATTAGCACAGGCTTTAAAGCTGCTTTTGCAGGTAACTGCCAGAGGGCGGCAGCCTTTCTATGTCCCCCACCCTGGTAACTAGGGAAAAGCCCTTGCGGCCTGTGGTGTTTCTCGGTTATAAATTAGAGTGGAGTGTGCCCGGACAAACCCACACAAGCTGATGTCTCCTTACTTTTGTTGGATTTTTACATTTAATTTTTATTTTTTATTGGAGTAATTTTCCACTGTGTACGTGGACCACTTCTACTTTGTGCATTAATCGGTTGATGGACATTTTCATTGCTTCCAAGTGTTGGCTATGGTAAATATTGTTGGAGTGCAGGATTGCCAGGCTGTGACTTTTCGATTCTCATTTTCTCAGGTGATAGGCCCAGCAGTGGGTGTGATTGATTGACTGGTAGCACCGTGTTTCCCTTTGCAAAGCACCTTCTTTGTGTTTTCATTAGTGGCTCTTACCACGTCCCCCTTAGAATCGAGGGTACGCATTTCTCCACAATCGCTTCAGCATTTATTGTTTGCAGCATTTATGCTAATGGCCCTTCTGGCTGCTGTGAGCTGATAGGTTTTTGTAATTTGGGTTTGCATGTCTTTGAAAATTCGTAAAACTCATCATTTTTCTCCACCGTTTTCTTTTCTGTTAAAAAAAAGGAAACAATTGGGAGTACAATAGAACTCTTGAAATTGTGTTCTTGGAAGGTTGCCCTCTTTTGAAATTTTTGGTCGATTTTCCACCCCAGAATTTTTTTAGAAAGCAGGTGTCTTTTACCGAACTGCAAGTTTGGTGAATATTTAGTGACCTTTAGCAATGGGTTTAAAGCTGCTGTTGGAGGAAGTGGCCTCAAGCAGGAAGCATGTCTCCATTCCCATATCTGGGTACTAGGGCAGCAGAGCCTTTCTGGAAGTCGTGTTCCTAGTTTGTAAATTACATTGGAATGTGCATGGAGAAAGCCCCATAAGTTTATGTCTCATTATTTCTTCTTGGTTTTAAAATTTTTTTTTTTTGGGGTAAAGCTTAGAATATTGTTTGTCCTAGGTGTACACCATCTGGTTCGTTTGTACATTATATATGTCTATTCAAGTACAGATCCTCTTCCCATGTAAAATGTTACTGAGGGTTCCGCAGACCTCCCTTGCTATATGGTTGGTCTTTTTGAGATATGTATATAATATGTGTTTGTATACATATAGTAACACTAATCTTAATTTATCCATTCCCCCCACCTTTCCTTTTAGATGAGCATAGTTTGTTTTCTAAGTCTGTGAGTGTCTTTCTCTGTGGAAATATGTTCCTTTGTGTCAGTTATTAGATAACGCCTATAAGTGATATCATAGAATACAGGTCTTTTGCTTTCCGACGTACCTCATGTTTTGTGATTATCTCCAGACTCATTTGTGGTGCCTCAGAGAGCAGTGGTTCATTGTTTTCCATGGCTATTATTCCATTGTGTGCATGGACCACTTCTTCTTTATCCATTTACCGGTTGTTGGACATTTTGATTGCTTCACTGTCTTGGCTATTGTGAATAAGGCTGCACTGCAACTTTTGCGGCCTGTGTCTTCTCGATTCTTGTCTTCTCAAGTGAGAGGTCCATTGGTGCGCCTGCTGGATTGAATGGTACCTCCATTTTTACTTTTAAACACAGCTCCTTTCTGTTCTCATTATTGGCGGTTACCCCTTTACGTCTCACCAGCAGGTAGAGGGTACACAGTTCCCTAAAACCCCTTCAGCATTTATTGTTTGTAGACTTTTTGCTCAAGGTCAGTCGACTGGTTGAAACTTTTTGTAGATTAGATTGCATGGGTCTAACACTCCCTGAGGTTGAGCTTTTATCCATTTTCCTTTTTTTTAAAAGAGCGTGAGTAAAACTTAACTCTTCCTACTCTCTTCTTGAAACATTTGCCTGTTTTGAATTGTTTTGTCCATTCCCTCCTTCAGCACAATTTTTTAGGGCAGGTGTCCTTTACAGCCCTGAGTCCTTGGGAATGTGAAGTGACCATTAGCTGTGAGTTTAAAGCTGTTCTTGCAGGAAACGGCCACAAGGTGGCAGCATTTCCCCTTTACCATATTTGGTTACTAGGGAAACAGAGCCTTAATGGAAGTGGTGTTCTAGGTTGTAAATTAGAATGGAATGTGCCAGGGAAAAGCCCTTTAAGTTTATGTCTCATTACTTCTTGTTCATATTTGTAGTTTACTTTTTATTTTTTTATCCCAGTAAATATGATTACAATGGTTTGTTTGTTCTAGGTGTGCAAGATGTGGTTCTTTCACACATATACATGTATCTATTCTTCCTCGCATCCTTTTCCCATGTAGGTTATGACACAATGTTGAGTAGTCTTCTCCTGGTCTTCCGTACGTCTTTGGTGGTTATATATTTCACATGGTTTGTATATCTCTGTTAACCCCAATGTGGCAATGTATCCAATCCTCATCCCTTTCTCTTTGGTGAACCATAAGTTTTTTAATGAATCTGTGATTGCCTTTCTCTGTGGAAATATCTTCATTGGTATCAATTTTTAAGTAACTCTTAAAAGTGATATGATAGGATATGTGCCTTTTGCTTTCTCACTTACTACACGTGGCGTGATTACGTCTAGACTCATCTATGGTGCTGCAAATAGCATTGTTTCATTTTTTTCACTAGCGAATATTCCATCTGTACATGGAGGAGTTCTTCTTTGTCCATCCATCTGTTGCTGGACTTTTTGGTTACTTCCATATCTTGGCTATTGTAATGGTGTGCAATGCAGATTTGCCTGCCTGTGTCTTTCCAATTCTCTCTTCTTAGGTTATACGTCGAGGAGTGGGCCTGCTGGATCATATGGTAGCTCAATGTTTACCTTTTTAAGGCACCTCCATTCTGTTCTCATTCGTGGCCCTTTCCAAGTTACGTCCCCTTTGATGTTGAGGGTATGCATTTCTCCACAACACCTTCAGCATTTATTGTTTGTAGTTTTCTTGCTGATGGTTATTCTGACAAGTGTGAGCTGATACCTCTCTGTGGTTGAATTCGAATGTGCCACATAATCTGTTGAAATTGAGCTTTAAGGCATGTCCTTTTCTATTTTTCAAGCTGTGATTACCCCTTAGTTCTTCAAAGTGTTCTCTTTAAGTATGTGTCACAGTTTGAAATGTTTTGGCCTTTACCTCCCTCAAGCCATTTTGAGGGCCTGTTTCATTTACAGTTCTGCAGTACTTGTTCCTATGAAGTGACCATTAGCACAGGCTTTAAAGCTGCTTTTGCAGGTAACTGCCAGAGGGCGGCAGCCTTTCTATGTCCCCCACCCTGGTAACTAGGGAAAAGCCCTTGCGGCCTGTGGTGTTTCTCGGTTATAAATTAGAGTGGAGTGTGCCCGGACAAACCCACACAAGCTGATGTCTCCTTACTTTTGTTGGATTTTTACATTTAATTTTTATTTTTTATTGGAGTAATTTTCCACTGTGTACGTGGACCACTTCTACTTTGTGCAGTCCTCGGTTGATGGACATGTTCAATGCTTCCAAGTGTTGGCTATGGTAAATATTGTTGGAGTGCAGGATTGCCAGGCTGTGACTTTTCGATTCTCATTTTCTCAGGTGATAGGCCCAGCAGTGGGTGTGATTGATTGACTGGTAGCACCGTGTTTCCCTTTGCAAAGCACCTTCTTTGTGTTTTCATTAGTGGCTCTTACCACGTCCCCCTTAGAATCGAGGGTACGCATTTCTCCACAATCGCTTCAGCATTTATTGTTTGCAGCATTTATGCTAATGGCCCTTCTGGCTGCTGTGAGCTGATAGGTTTTTGTAATTTGGGTTTGCATGTCTTCGAAAATTCGTAAAACTCATCATTTTTCTCCACCGTTTTCTTTTCTGTTAAAAAAAAGGAAACAATTGGGAGTACAATAGAACTCTTGAAATTGTGTTCTTGGAAGGTTGCCCTCTTTTGAAATTTTTGGTCGATTTTCCACCCCAGAATTTTTTTAGAAAGCAGGTGTCTTTTACCGAACTGCAAGTTTGGTGAATATTTAGTGACCTTTAGCAATGGGTTTAAAGCTGCTGTTGGAGGAAGTGGCCTCAAGCAGGAAGCTTATCTCCATTCCCATATCTGGGTACTAGGGCAGCAGAGCCTTTCTGGAAGTCGTGTTCCTAGTTTGTAAATTACATTGGAATGTGCATGGAGAAAGCCCCATAAGTTTATGTCTCATTATTTCTTCTTGGTTTTAAATTTTTTTTAAATTGGGGTAAAGCTTAGAATATTGTTTGTCCTAGGTGTACACCATCTGGTTCGTTTGTACATTATATATGTCTATTCAAGTACAGATCCTCTTCCCATGTAAAATGTTACTGAGGGTTCCGCAGACCTCCCTTGCTATATGGTTGGTCTTTTTGAGATATGTATATAATATGTGTTTGTATACGTATAGTAACACTAATCTTAATTTATACATTCCCCCCACCTTTCCTTTTAGATGAGCATAGTTTGTTTTCTAAGTCTGTGAGTGTCTTTCTCTGTGGAAATATGTTCCTTTGTGTCAGTTATTAGATAACGCCTATAAGTGATATCATAGAATACAGGTCTTTTGCTTTCCGACGTACCTCATGTTTTGTGATTATCTCCAGACTCATTTGTGGTGCCTCAGAGAGCAGTGGTTCATTGTTTTCCATGGCTATTATTCCATTGTGTACATGGACCACTTCTTCTTTATCCATTTACCGGTTGTTGGACATTTGGATTGCTTCACTGTCTTGGCTATTGTGAATAAGGCTGCACTGCAACTTTTGCGGCCTGTGTCTTCTCGATTCTTGTCTTCTCAAGTGAGAGGTCCATTGGTGCGCCTGCTGGATTGAATGGTACCTCCATTTTTACTTTTAAACACAGCTCCTTTCTGTTCTCATTATTGGCTGTTACCCCTTTACGTCTCACCAGCAGGTAGAGGGTACACAGTTCCCTAAAACCCCTTCAGCATTTATTGTTTGTAGACTTTTTGCTCAAGGTCAGTCGACTGGTTGAAACTTTTTGTAGATTAGATTGCATGGGTCTAACACTCCCTGAGGTTGAGCTTTTATCCATTTTCCTTTTTTTTAAAAGAGCGTGAGTAAAACTTAACTCTTCATACTCTCTTCTTGAAACATTTGCCTGTTTTGAATTGTTTTGTCCATTCCCTCCTTCAGCACAATTTTTTAGGGCAGGTGTCCTTTACAGCCCTGAGTCCTTGGGAATGTGAAGTGACCATTAGCTGTGAGTTTAAAGCTGTTCTTGCAGGAAACGGCCACAAGGTGGCAGCATTTCCCCTTTACCATATTTGGTTACTAGGGAAACAGAGCCTTAATGGAAGTGGTGTTCTAGGTTGTAAATTAGAATGGAATGTGCCAGGGAAAAGCCCTTTAAGTTTATGTCTCATTACTTCTTGTTCATATTTGTAGTTTACTTTTTATTTTTTTATCCCAGTAAATATGATTACAATGGTTTGTTTGTTCTAGGTGTGCAAGATGTGGTTCTTTCACACATATACATGTATCTATTCTTCCTCGCATCCTTTTCCCATGTAGGTTATGACACAATGTTGAGTAGTCTTCTCCTGGTCTTCCGTACGTCTTTGGTGGTTATATATTTCACATGGTTTGTATATCTCTGTTAACCCCAATGTGGCAATGTATCCAATCCTCATCCCTTTCTATTTGGTGAACCATAAGTTTTTTAATGAATCTGTGATTGCCTTTCTCTGTGGAAATATCTTCATTGGTATCAATTTTTAAGTAACTCTTAAAAGTGATATGATAGGATATGTGCCTTTTGCTTTCTCACTTACTACACGTGGCGTGATTACGTCTAGACTCATCTATGGTGCTTCAAATAGCATTGTTTCATTTTTTTCACTAGCGAATATTCCATCTGTACATGGAGGAGTTCTTCTTTGTCCATCCATCTGTTGCTGGACTTTTTGGTTACTTCCATATCTTGGCTATTGTAATGGTGTGCAATGCAGATTTGCCTGCCTGTGTCTTTCCAATTCTCTCTTCTTAGGTTATACGTCGAGGAGTGGGCCTGCTGGATCATATGGTAGCTCAATGTTTACCTTTTTAAGGCACCTCCATTCTGTTCTCATTCGTGGCCCTTTCCAAGTTACGTCCCCTTTGATGTTGAGGGTATGCATTTCTCCACAACACCTTCAGCATTTATTGTTTGTAGTTTTCTTGCTGATGGTTATTCTGACAAGTGTGAGCTGATACCTCTCTGTGGTTGAATTCGAATGTGCCACATAATCTGTTGAAATTGAGCTTTAAGGCATGTCCTTTTCTATTTTTCAAGCTGTGATTACCCCTTAGTTCTTCAAAGTGTTCTCTTTAAGTATGTGTCACAGTTTGAAATGTTTTGGCCTTTACCTCCCTCAAGCCATTTTGAGGGCCTGTTTCATTTACAGTTCTGCAGTACTTGTTCCTATGAAGTGACCATTAGCACAGGCTTTAAAGCTGCTTTTGCAGGTAACTGCCAGAGGGCGGCAGCCTTTCTATGTCCCCCACCCTGGTAACTAGGGAAAAGCCCTTGCGGCCTGTGGTGTTTCTCGGTTATAAATTAGAGTGGAGTGTGCCCGGACAAACCCACACAAGCTGATGTCTCCTTACTTTTGTTGGATTTTTACATTTAATTTTTATTTTTTATTGGAGTAATTTTCCACTGTGTACGTGGACCACTTCTACTTTGTGCATTCCTCGGTTGATGGACATGTTCAATGCTTCCAAGTGTTGGCTATGGTAAATATTGTTGGAGTGCAGGATTGCCAGGCTGTGACTTTTCGATTCTCATTTTCTCAGGTGATAGGCCCAGCAGTGGGTGTGATTGATTGACTGGTAGCACCGTGTTTCCCTTTGCAAAGCACCTTCTTTGTGTTTTCATTAGTGGCTCTTACCACGTCCCCCTTAGAATCGAGGGTACGCATTTCTCCACAATCGCTTCAGCATTTATTGTTTGCAGCATTTATGCTAATGGCCCTTCTGGCTGCTGTGAGCTGATAGGTTTTTGTAATTTGGGTTTGCATGTCTTCGAAAATTCGTAAAACTCATCATTTTTCTCCACCGTTTTCTTTTCTGTTAAAAAAAAGGAAACAATTGGGAGTACAATAGAACTCTTGAAATTGTGTTCTTGGAAGGTTGCCCTCTTTTGAAATTTTTGGTCGATTTTCCACCCCAGAATTTTTTTAGAAAGCAGGTGTCTTTTACCGAACTGCAAGTTTGGTGAATATTTAGTGACCTTTAGCAATGGGTTTAAAGCTGCTGTTGGAGGAAGTGGCCTCAAGCAGGAAGCTTATCTCCATTCCCATATCTGGGTACTAGGGCAGCAGAGCCTTTCTGGAAGTCGTGTTCCTAGTTTGTAAATTACATTGGAATGTGCATGGAGAAAGCCCCATAAGTTTATGTCTCATTATTTCTTCTTGGTTTTAAATTTTTTTTAAATTGGGGTAAAGCTTAGAATATTGTTTGTCCTAGGTGTACACCATCTGGTTCGTTTGTACATTATATATGTCTATTCAAGTACAGATCCTCTTCCCATGTAAAATGTTACTGAGGGTTCCGCAGACCTCCCTTGCTATATGGTTGGTCTTTTTGAGATATGTATATAATATGTGTTTGTATACGTATAGTAACACTAATCTTAATTTATACATTCCCCCCACCTTTCCTTTTAGATGAGCATAGTTTGTTTTCTAAGTCTGTGAGTGTCTTTCTCTGTGGAAATATGTTCCTTTGTGTCAGTTATTAGATAACGCCTATAAGTGATATCATAGAATACAGGTCTTTTGCTTTCCGACGTACCTCATGTTTTGTGATTATCTCCAGACTCATTTGTGGTGCCTCAGAGAGCAGTGGTTCATTGTTTTCCATGGCTATTATTCCATTGTGTACATGGACCACTTCTTCTTTATCCATTTACCGGTTGTTGGACATTTGGATTGCTTCACTGTCTTGGCTATTGTGAATAAGGCTGCACTGCAACTTTTGCGGCCTGTGTCTTCTCGATTCTTGTCTTCTCAAGTGAGAGGTCCATTGGTGCGCCTGCTGGATTGAATGGTACCTCCATTTTTACTTTTAAACACAGCTCCTTTCTGTTCTCATTATTGGCTGTTACCCCTTTACGTCTCACCAGCAGGTAGAGGGTACACAGTTCCCTAAAACCCCTTCAGCATTTATTGTTTGTAGACTTTGTGCTCATGGTCAGTCGACTGGTGTAAGTTGAAACTTTTTGTAGATTAGATTGCATGGGTCTAACACTCCCTGAGGTTGAGCTTTTATCCATTTTCCTTTTTTTTAAAAGAGCGTGAGTAAAACTTAACTCTTCATACTCGCTTCTTGAAACATTTGCCTGTTTTGAATTGTTTTGTCCATTCCCTCCTACAGCACAATTTTTTAGGGCAGGTGTCCTTTACAGCCCTGAGTCCTTGGGAATGTGAAGTGACCATTAGCTGTGAGTTTAAAGCTGTTCTTGCAGGAAACGGCCACAAGGTGGCAGCATTTCCCCTTTACCATATTTGGTTACTAGGGAAACAGAGCCTTAATGGAAGTGGTGTTCTAGGTTGTAAATTAGAATGGAATGTGCCAGGGAAAAGCCCTTTAAGTTTATGTCTCATTACTTCTTGTTCATATTTGTAGTTTACTTTTTATTTTTTATCCCAGTAAATATGATTACAATGGTTTGTTTGTTGTAGGTGTGCAAGATGTGGTTCTTTCACACATATACATGTATCTATTCTTCCTCGCATCCTTTTCCCATGTAGGTTATGACACAATGTTGAGTAGGCTTCTCCTGGTCTTCCGTACGTCTTTGGTGGTTATATATTTCACATGGTTTGTATATCTCTGTTAACCCCAATGTGGCAATGTATCCAATCCTCATCCCTTTCTATTTGGTGAATCATAAGTTTTTTAATGAATCTGTGATTGCCTTTCTCTGTGGAAATATCTTCATTGGTATCAATTTTTAAGTAACTCTTAAAAGTGATATGATAGGATATGTGTCTTTTGCTTTCTCACTTACTACACGTGGCGTGATTACGTCTAGACTCATCTATGGTGCTGCAAATAGCATTGTTTCATTTTTTTCACTAGCGAATATTCCATCTGTACATGGAGGAGTTCTTCTTTGTCCATCCATCTGTTGCTGGACTTTTTGGTTACTTCCATATCTTGGCTATTGTAATGGTGTGCAGTGCAGATTTGCCTGCCTGTGTCTTTCCAATTCTCTCTTCTTAGGTTATACGTCGAGGAGTGGGCCTGCTGGATCATATGGTAGCTCAATGTTTACCTTTTTAAGGCACCTCCATTCTGTTCTCATTCGTGGCCCTTTCCAAGTTACGTCCCCTTTGATGTTGAGGGTATGCATTTCTCCACAACACCTTCAGCATTTATTGTTTGTAGTTTTCTTGCTGATGGTTATTCTGACAAGTGTGAGCTGATACCTCTCTGTGGTTGAATTCGAATGTGCCACATAATCTGTTGAAATTGAGCTTTAAGGCATGTCCTTTTCTATTTTTCAAGCTGTGATTACCCCTTAGTTCTTCAAAGTGTTCTCTTTAAGTATGTGTCACATTTTGAAATGTTTTGGCCTTTACCTCCCTCAAGCCATTTTGAGGGCCTGTTTCATTTACAGTTCTGCAGTACTTGTTCCTATGAAGTGACCATTAGCACAGGCTTTAAAGCTGCTTTTGCAGATAACTGCCAGAGGGCGGCAGCCTTTCTATGTCCCCCACCCTGGTAACTAGGGAAACGCCCTTGCGGCCTGTGGTGTTTCTCGGTTATAAATTAGAGTGGAGTGTGCCTGGACAAACCCACACAAGCTGATGTCTCCTTACTTTTGTTGGATTTTTACATTTAATTTTTACTTTTTATTGGAGTAATTTTTCACTGTGTACGTGGACCACTTCTACTTTGTGCATTCTCGGTTGATGGACATTTTCATTGCTTCCAAGCGTTGGCTATGGTAAATATTGTTGGAGTGCAGGATTGCCAGGCTGTGACTTTTCGATTCTCATTTTCTCAGGTGATAGGCCCAGCAGTGGGTGTGATTGATTGACTGGTAGCACCGTGTTTCCCTTTGCAAAGCACCTTCTTTGTGTTTTCATTAGTGGCTCTTACCACGTCCCCCTTAGAATCGAGGGTACGCATTTCTCCACAATCGCTTCAGCATTTATTGTTTGCAGCATTTATGCTAATGGCCCTTCTGGCTGCTGTGAGCTGATAGGTTTTTGTAATTTGGGTTTGCATGTCTTTGAAAATTCGTAAAACTCATCATTTTTCTCCACCGTTTTCTTTTCTGTTAAAAAAAAGGAAACAATTGGGAGTACAATAGAACTCTTGAAATTGTGTTCTTGGAAGGTTGCCCTCTTTTGAAATTTTTGGTCGATTTTCCACCGCAGAATTTTTTTAGAAAGCAGGTGTCTTTTACCGAACTGCAAGTTTGGTGAATATTTAGTGACCTTTAGCAATGGGTTTAAAGCTGCTGTTGTAGGAAGTGGCCTCAAGCAGGAAGCATGTCTCCATTCCCATATCTGGGTACTAGGGCAGCAGAGCCTTTCTGGAAGTCGTGTTCCTAGTTTGTAAATTACATTGGAATGTGCATGGAGAAAGCCCCATAAGTTTATGTCTCATTATTTCTTCTTGGTTTTAAAATTTTTTTTTTTTGGGGTAAAGCTTAGAATATTGTTTGTCCTAGGTGTACACCATCTGGTTCGTTTGTACATTATATATGTCTATTCAAGTACAGATCCTCTTCCCATGTAAAATGTTACTGAGGGTTCCGCAGACCTCCCTTGCTATATGGTTGGTCTTTTTGAGATATGTATATAATATGTGTTTGTATACATATAGTAACACTAATCTTAATTTATCCATTCCCCCCACCTTTCCTTTTAGATGAGCATAGTTTGTTTTCTAAGTCTGTGAGTGTCTTTCTCTGTGGAAATATGTTCCTTTGTGTCAGTTATTAGATAACGCCTATAAGTGATATCATAGAATACAGGTCTTTTGCTTTCCGACGTACCTCATGTTTTGTGATTATCTCCAGACTCATTTGTGGTGCCTCAGAGAGCAGTGGTTCATTGTTTTCCATGGCTATTATTCCATTGTGTGCATGGACCACTTCTTCTTTATCCATTTACCGGTTGTTGGACATTTTGATTGCTTCACTGTCTTGGCTATTGTGAATAAGGCTGCACTGCAACTTTTGCGGCCTGTGTCTTCTCGATTCTTGTCTTCTCAAGTGAGAGGTCCATTGGTGCGCCTGCTGGATTGAATGGTACCTCCATTTTTACTTTTAAACACAGCTCCTTTCTGTTCTCATTATTGGCTGTTACCCCTTTACGTCTCACCAGCAGGTAGAGGGTACACAGTTCCCTAAAACCCCTTCAGCATTTATTGTTTGTAGACTTTTTGCTCAAGGTCAGTCGACTGGTTGAAACTTTTTGTAGATTAGATTGCATGGGTCTAACACTCCCTGAGGTTGAGCTTTTATCCATTTTCCTTTTTTTTAAAAGAGCGTGAGTAAAACTTAACTCTTCCTACTCTCTTCTTGAAACATTTGCCTGTTTTGAATTGTTTTGTCCATTCCCTCCTTCAGCACAATTTTTTAGGGCAGGTGTCCTTTACAGCCCTGAGTCCTTGGGAATGTGAAGTGACCATTAGCTGTGAGTTTAAAGCTGTTCTTGCAGGAAACGGCCACAAGGTGGCAGCATTTCCCCTTTACCATATTTGGTTACTAGGGAAACAGAGCCTTAATGGAAGTGGTGTTCTAGGTTGTAAATTAGAATGGAATGTGCCAGGGAAAAGCCCTTTAAGTTTATGTCTCATTACTTCTTGTTCATATTTGTAGTTTACTTTTTATTTTTTTATCCCAGTAAATATGATTACAATGGTTTGTTTGTTCTAGGTGTGCAAGATGTGGTTCTTTCACACATATACATGTATCTATTCTTCCTCGCATCCTTTTCCCATGTAGGTTATGACACAATGTTGAGTAGTCTTCTCCTGGTCTTCCGTACGTCTTTGGTGGTTATATATTTCACATGGTTTGTATATCTCTGTTAACCCCAATGTGGCAATGTATCCAATCCTCATCCCTTTCTATTTGGTGAACCATAAGTTTTTTAATGAATCTGTGATTGCCTTTCTCTGTGGAAATATCTTCATTGGTATCAATTTTTAAGTAACTCTTAAAAGTGATATGATAGGATATGTGCCTTTTGCTTTCTCACTTACTACACGTGGCGTGATTACGTCTAGACTCATCTATGGTGCTTCAAATAGCATTGTTTCATTTTTTTCACTAGCGAATATTCCATCTGTACATGGAGGAGTTCTTCTTTGTCCATCCATCTGTTGCTGGACTTTTTGGTTACTTCCATATCTTGGCTATTGTAATGGTGTGCAATGCAGATTTGCCTGCCTGTGTCTTTCCAATTCTCTCTTCTTAGGTTATACGTCGAGGAGTGGGCCTGCTGGATCATATGGTAGCTCAATGTTTACCTTTTTAAGGCACCTCCATTCTGTTCTCATTCGTGGCCCTTTCCAAGTTACGTCCCCTTTGATGTTGAGGGTATGCATTTCTCCACAACACCTTCAGCATTTATTGTTTGTAGTTTTCTTGCTGATGGTTATTCTGACAAGTGTGAGCTGATACCTCTCTGTGGTTGAATTCGAATGTGCCACATAATCTGTTGAAATTGAGCTTTAAGGCATGTCCTTTTCTATTTTTCAAGCTGTGATTACCCCTTAGTTCTTCAAAGTGTTCTCTTTAAGTATGTGTCACAGTTTGAAATGTTTTGGCCTTTACCTCCCTCAAGCCATTTTGAGGGCCTGTTTCATTTACAGTTCTGCAGTACTTGTTCCTATGAAGTGACCATTAGCACAGGCTTTAAAGCTGCTTTTGCAGGTAACTGCCAGAGGGCGGCAGCCTTTCTATGTCCCCCACCCTGGTAACTAGGGAAAAGCCCTTGCGGCCTGTGGTGTTTCTCGGTTATAAATTAGAGTGGAGTGTGCCCGGACAAACCCACACAAGCTGATGTCTCCTTACTTTTGTTGGATTTTTACATTTAATTTTTATTTTTTATTGGAGTAATTTTCCACTGTGTACGTGGACCACTTCTACTTTGTGCATTCCTCGGTTGATGGACATGTTCAATGCTTCCAAGTGTTGGCTATAGTAAATATTGTTGGAGTGCAGGATTGCCAGGCTGTGACTTTTCGATTCTCATTTTCTCAGGTGATAGGCCCAGCAGTGGGTGTGATTGATTGACTGGTAGCACCGTGTTTCCCTTTGCAAAGCACCTTCTTTGTGTTTTCATTAGTGGCTCTTACCACGTCCCCCTTAGAATCGAGGGTACGCATTTCTCCACAATCGCTTCAGCATTTATTGTTTGCAGCATTTATGCTAATGGCCCTTCTGGCTGCTGTGAGCTGATAGGTTTTTGTAATTTGGGTTTGCATGTCTTTGAAAATTCGTAAAACTCATCATTTTTCTCCACCGTTTTCTTTTCTGTTAAAAAAAAGGAAACAATTGGGAGTACAATAGAACTCTTGAAATTGTGTTCTTGGAAGGTTGCCCTCTTTTGAAATTTTTGGTCGATTTTCCACCCCAGAATTTTTTTAGAAAGCAGGTGTCTTTTACCGAACTGCAAGTTTGGTGAATATTTAGTGACCTTTAGCAATGGGTTTAAAGCTGCTGTTGGAGGAAGTGGCCTCAAGCAGGAAGCTTATCTCCATTCCCATATCTGGGTACTAGGGCAGCAGAGCCTTTCTGGAAGTCGTGTTCCTAGTTTGTAAATTACATTGGAATGTGCATGGAGAAAGCCCCATAAGTTTATGTCTCATTATTTCTTCTTGGTTTTAAATTTTTTTTAAATTGGGGTAAAGCTTAGAATATTGTTTGTCCTAGGTGTACACCATCTGGTTCGTTTGTACATTATATATGTCTATTCAAGTACAGATCCTCTTCCCATGTAAAATGTTACTGAGGGTTCCGCAGACCTCCCTTGCTATATGGTTGGTCTTTTTGAGATATGTATATAATATGTGTTTGTATACGTATAGTAACACTAATCTTAATTTATCCATTCCCCCCACCTTTCCTTTTAGATGAGCATAGTTTGTTTTCTAAGTCTGTGAGTGTCTTTCTCTGTGGAAATATGTTCCTTTGTGTCAGTTATTAGATAACGCCTATAAGTGATATCATAGAATACAGGTCTTTTGCTTTCCGACGTACCTCATGTTTTGTGATTATCTCCAGACTCATTTGTGGTGCCTCAGAGAGCAGTGGTTCATTGTTTTCCATGGCTATTATTCCATTGTGTACATGGACCACTTCTTCTTTATCCATTTACCGGTTGTTGGACATTTTGATTGCTTCACTGTCTTGGCTATTGTGAATAAGGCTGCACTGCAACTTTTGCGGCCTGTGTCTTCTCGATTCTTGTCTTCTCAAGTGAGAGGTCCATTGGTGCGCCTGCTGGATTGAATGGTACCTCCATTTTTACTTTTAAACACAGCTCCTTTCTGTTCTCATTATTGGCTGTTACCCCTTTACGTCTCACCAGCAGGTAGAGGGTACACAGTTCCCTAAAACCCCTTCAGCATTTATTGTTTGTAGACTTTTTGCTCAAGGTCAGTCGACTGGTTGAAACTTTTTGTAGATTAGATTGCATGGGTCTAACACTCCCTGAGGTTGAGCTTTTATCCATTTTCCTTTTTTTTAAAAGAGCGTGAGTAAAACTTAACTCTTCCTACTCTCTTCTTGAAACATTTGCCTGTTTTGAATTGTTTTGTCCATTCCCTCCTTCAGCACAATTTTTTAGGGCAGGTGTCCTTTACAGCCCTGAGTCCTTGGGAATGTGAAGTGACCATTAGCTGTGAGTTTAAAGCTGTTCTTGCAGGAAACGGCCACAAGGTGGCAGCATTTCCCCTTTACCATATTTGGTTACTAGGGAAACAGAGCCTTAATGGAAGTGGTGTTCTAGGTTGTAAATTAGAATGGAATGTGCCAGGGAAAAGCCCTTTAAGTTTATGTCTCATTACTTCTTGTTCATATTTGTAGTTTACTTTTTATTTTTTTATCCCAGTAAATATGATTACAATGGTTTGTTTGTTCTAGGTGTGCAAGATGTGGTTCTTTCACACATATACATGTATCTATTCTTCCTCGCATCCTTTTCCCATGTAGGTTATGACACAATGTTGAGTAGTCTTCTCCTGGTCTTCCGTACGTCTTTGGTGGTTATATATTTCACATGGTTTGTATATCTCTGTTAACCCCAATGTGGCAATGTATCCAATCCTCATCCCTTTCTCTTTGGTGAACCATAAGTTTTTTAATGAATCTGTGATTGCCTTTCTCTGTGGAAATATCTTCATTGGTATCAATTTTTAAGTAACTCTTAAAAGTGATATGATAGGATATGTGCCTTTTGCTTTCTCACTTACTACACGTGGCGTGATTACGTCTAGACTCATCTATGGTGCTTCAAATAGCATTGTTTCATTTTTTTCACTAGCGAATATTCCATCTGTACATGGAGGAGTTCTTCTTTGTCCATCCATCTGTTGCTGGACTTTTTGGTTACTTCCATATCTTGGCTATTGTAATGGTGTGCAATGCAGATTTGCCTGCCTGTGTCTTTCCAATTCTCTCTTCTTAGGTTATACGTCGAGGAGTGGGCCTGCTGGATCATATGGTAGCTCAATGTTTACCTTTTTAAGGCACCTCCATTCTGTTCTCATTCGTGGCCCTTTCCAAGTTACGTCCCCTTTGATGTTGAGGGTATGCATTTCTCCACAACACCTTCAGCATTTATTGTTTGTAGTTTTCTTGCTGATGGTTATTCTGACAAGTGTGAGCTGATACCTCTCTGTGGTTGAATTCGAATGTGCCACATAATCTGTTGAAATTGAGCTTTAAGGCATGTCCTTTTCTATTTTTCAAGCTGTGATTACCCCTTAGTTCTTCAAAGTGTTCTCTTTAAGTATGTGTCACAGTTTGAAATGTTTTGGCCTTTACCTCCCTCAAGCCATTTTGAGGGCCTGTTTCATTTACAGTTCTGCAGTACTTGTTCCTATGAAGTGACCATTAGCACAGGCTTTAAAGCTGCTTTTGCAGGTAACTGCCAGAGGGCGGCAGCCTTTCTATGTCCCCCACCCTGGTAACTAGGGAAAAGCCCTTGCGGCCTGTGGTGTTTCTCGGTTATAAATTAGAGTGGAGTGTGCCCGGACAAACCCACACAAGCTGATGTCTCCTTACTTTTGTTGGATTTTTACATTTAATTTTTATTTTTTATTGGAGTAATTTTCCACTGTGTACGTGGACCACTTCTACTTTGTGCATTCCTCGGTTGATGGACATGTTCAATGCTTCCAAGTGTTGGCTATGGTAAATATTGTTGGAGTGCAGGATTGCCAGGCTGTGACTTTTCGATTCTCATTTTCTCAGGTGATAGGCCCAGCAGTGGGTGTGATTGATTGACTGGTAGCACCGTGTTTCCCTTTGCAAAGCACCTTCTTTGTGTTTTCATTAGTGGCTCTTACCACGTCCCCCTTAGAATCGAGGGTACGCATTTCTCCACAATCGCTTCAGCATTTATTGTTTGCAGCATTTATGCTAATGGCCCTTCTGGCTGCTGTGAGCTGATAGGTTTTTGTAATTTGGGTTTGCATGTCTTTGAAAATTCGTAAAACTCATCATTTTTCTCCACCGTTTTCTTTTCTGTTAAAAAAAAGGAAACAATTGGGAGTACAATAGAACTCTTGAAATTGTGTTCTTGGAAGGTTGCCCTCTTTTGAAATTTTTGGTCGATTTTCCACCCCAGAATTTTTTTAGAAAGCAGGTGTCTTTTACCGAACTGCAAGTTTGGTGAATATTTAGTGACCTTTAGCAATGGGTTTAAAGCTGCTGTTGGAGGAAGTGGCCTCAAGCAGGAAGCTTATCTCCATTCCCATATCTGGGTACTAGGGCAGCAGAGCCTTTCTGGAAGTCGTGTTCCTAGTTTGTAAATTACATTGGAATGTGCATGGAGAAAGCCCCATAAGTTTATGTCTCATTATTTCTTCTTGGTTTTAAATTTTTTTTAAATTGGGGTAAAGCTTAGAATATTGTTTGTCCTAGGTGTACACCATCTGGTTCGTTTGTACATTATATATGTCTATTCAAGTACAGATCCTCTTCCCATGTAAAATGTTACTGAGGGTTCCGCAGACCTCCCTTGCTATATGGTTGGTCTTTTTGAGATATGTATATAATATGTGTTTGTATACGTATAGTAACACTAATCTTAATTTATCCATTCCCCCCACCTTTCCTTTTAGATGAGCATAGTTTGTTTTCTAAGTCTGTGAGTGTCTTTCTCTGTGGAAATATGTTCCTTTGTGTCAGTTATTAGATAACGCCTATAAGTGATATCATAGAATACAGGTCTTTTGCTTTCCGACGTACCTCATGTTTTGTGATTATCTCCAGACTCATTTGTGGTGCCTCAGAGAGCAGTGGTTCATTGTTTTCCATGGCTATTATTCCATTGTGTACATGGACCACTTCTTCTTTATCCATTTACCGGTTGTTGGACATTTTGATTGCTTCACTGTCTTGGCTATTGTGAATAAGGCTGCACTGCAACTTTTGCGGCCTGTGTCTTCTCGATTCTTGTCTTCTCAAGTGAGAGGTCCATTGGTGCGCCTGCTGGATTGAATGGTACCTCCATTTTTACTTTTAAACACAGCTCCTTTCTGTTCTCATTATTGGCTGTTACCCCTTTACGTCTCACCAGCAGGTAGAGGGTACACAGTTCCCTAAAACCCCTTCAGCATTTATTGTTTGTAGACTTTTTGCTCAAGGTCAGTCGACTGGTGTAAGTTGAAACTTTTTGTAGATTAGATTGCATGGGTCTAACACTCCCTGAGGTTGAGCTTTTATCCATTTTCCTTTTTTTTAAAAGAGCGTGAGTAAAACTTAACTCTTCCTACTCTCTTCTTGAAACATTTGCCTGTTTTGAATTGTTTTGTCCATTCCCTCCTTCAGCACAATTTTTTAGGGCAGGTGTCCTTTACAGCCCTGAGTCCTTGGGAATGTGAAGTGACCATTAGCTGTGAGTTTAAAGCTGTTCTTGCAGGAAACGGCCACAAGGTGGCAGCATTTCCCCTTTACCATATTTGGTTACTAGGGAAACAGAGCCTTAATGGAAGTGGTGTTCTAGGTTGTAAATTAGAATGGAATGTGCCAGGGAAAAGCCCTTTAAGTTTATGTCTCATTACTTCTTGTTCATATTTGTAGTTTACTTTTTATTTTTTTATCCCAGTAAATATGATTACAATGGTTTGTTTGTTCTAGGTGTGCAAGATGTGGTTCTTTCACACATATACATGTATCTATTCTTCCTCGCATCCTTTTCCCATGTAGGTTATGACACAATGTTGAGTAGTCTTCTCCTGGTCTTCCGTACGTCTTTGGTGGTTATATATTTCACATGGTTTGTATATCTCTGTTAACCCCAATGTGGCAATGTATCCAATCCTCATCCCTTTCTCTTTGGTGAACCATAAGTTTTTTAATGAATCTGTGATTGCCTTTCTCTGTGGAAATATCTTCATTGGTATCAATTTTTAAGTAACTCTTAAAAGTGATATGATAGGATATGTGCCTTTTGCTTTCTCACTTACTACACGTGGCGTGATTACGTCTAGACTCATCTATGGTGCTTCAAATAGCATTGTTTCATTTTTTTCACTAGCGAATATTCCATCTGTACATGGAGGAGTTCTTCTTTGTCCATCCATCTGTTGCTGGACTTTTTGGTTACTTCCATATCTTGGCTATTGTAATGGTGTGCAATGCAGATTTGCCTGCCTGTGTCTTTCCAATTCTCTCTTCTTAGGTTATACGTCGAGGAGTGGGCCTGCTGGATCATATGGTAGCTCAATGTTTACCTTTTTAAGGCACCTCCATTCTGTTCTCATTCGTGGCCCTTTCCAAGTTACGTCCCCTTTGATGTTGAGGGTATGCATTTCTCCACAACACCTTCAGCATTTATTGTTTGTAGTTTTCTTGCTGATGGTTATTCTGACAAGTGTGAGCTGATACCTCTCTGTGGTTGAATTCGAATGTGCCACATAATCTGTTGAAATTGAGCTTTAAGGCATGTCCTTTTCTATTTTTCAAGCTGTGATTACCCCTTAGTTCTTCAAAGTGTTCTCTTTAAGTATGTGTCACAGTTTGAAATGTTTTGGCCTTTACCTCCCTCAAGCCATTTTGAGGGCCTGTTTCATTTACAGTTCTGCAGTACTTGTTCCTATGAAGTGACCATTAGCACAGGCTTTAAAGCTGCTTTTGCAGGTAACTGCCAGAGGGCGGCAGCCTTTCTATGTCCCCCACCCTGGTAACTAGGGAAAAGCCCTTGCGGCCTGTGGTGTTTCTCGGTTATAAATTAGAGTGGAGTGTGCCCGGACAAACCCACACAAGCTGATGTCTCCTTACTTTTGTTGGATTTTTACATTTAATTTTTATTTTTTATTGGAGTAATTTTCCACTGTGTACGTGGACCACTTCTACTTTGTGCATTCCTCGGTTGATGGACATGTTCAATGCTTCCAAGTGTTGGCTATGGTAAATATTGTTGGAGTGCAGGATTGCCAGGCTGTGACTTTTCGATTCTCATTTTCTCAGGTGATAGGCCCAGCAGTGGGTGTGATTGATTGACTGGTAGCACCGTGTTTCCCTTTGCAAAGCACCTTCTTTGTGTTTTCATTAGTGGCTCTTACCACGTCCCCCTTAGAATCGAGGGTACGCATTTCTCCACAATCGCTTCAGCATTTATTGTTTGCAGCATTTATGCTAATGGCCCTTCTGGCTGCTGTGAGCTGATAGGTTTTTGTAATTTGGGTTTGCATGTCTTTGAAAATTCGTAAAACTCATCATTTTTCTCCACCGTTTTCTTTTCTGTTAAAAAAAAGGAAACAATTGGGAGTACAATAGAACTCTTGAAATTGTGTTCTTGGAAGGTTGCCCTCTTTTGAAATTTTTGGTCGATTTTCCACCCCAGAATTTTTTTAGAAAGCAGGTGTCTTTTACCGAACTGCAAGTTTGGTGAATATTTAGTGACCTTTAGCAATGGGTTTAAAGCTGCTGTTGGAGGAAGTGGCCTCAAGCAGGAAGCTTATCTCCATTCCCATATCTGGGTACTAGGGCAGCAGAGCCTTTCTGGAAGTCGTGTTCCTAGTTTGTAAATTACATTGGAATGTGCATGGAGAAAGCCCCATAAGTTTATGTCTCATTATTTCTTCTTGGTTTTAAATTTTTTTTAAATTGGGGTAAAGCTTAGAATATTGTTTGTCCTAGGTGTACACCATCTGGTTCGTTTGTACATTATATATGTCTATTCAAGTACAGATCCTCTTCCCATGTAAAATGTTACTGAGGGTTCCGCAGACCTCCCTTGCTATATGGTTGGTCTTTTTGAGATATGTATATAATATGTGTTTGTATACGTATAGTAACACTAATCTTAATTTATACATTCCCCCCACCTTTCCTTTTAGATGAGCATAGTTTGTTTTCTAAGTCTGTGAGTGTCTTTCTCTGTGGAAATATGTTCCTTTGTGTCAGTTATTAGATAACGCCTATAAGTGATATCATAGAATACAGGTCTTTTGCTTTCCGACGTACCTCATGTTTTGTGATTATCTCCAGACTCATTTGTGGTGCCTCAGAGAGCAGTGGTTCATTGTTTTCCATGGCTATTATTCCATTGTGTACATGGACCACTTCTTCTTTATCCATTTACCGGTTGTTGGACATTTTGATTGCTTCACTGTCTTGGCTATTGTGAATAAGGCTGCACTGCAACTTTTGCGGCCTGTGTCTTCTCGATTCTTGTCTTCTCAAGTGAGAGGTCCATTGGTGCGCCTGCTGGATTGAATGGTACCTCCATTTTTACTTTTAAACACAGCTCCTTTCTGTTCTCATTATTGGCTGTTACCCCTTTACGTCTCACCAGCAGGTAGAGGGTACACAGTTCCCTAAAACCCCTTCAGCATTTATTGTTTGTAGACTTTTTGCTCAAGGTCAGTCGACTGGTGTAAGTTGAAACTTTTTGTAGATTAGATTGCATGGGTCTAACACTCCCTGAGGTTGAGCTTTTATCCATTTTCCTTTTTTTTAAAAGAGCGTGAGTAAAACTTAACTCTTCCTACTCTCTTCTTGAAACATTTGCCTGTTTTGAATTGTTTTGTCCATTCCCTCCTTCAGCACAATTTTTTAGGGCAGGTGTCCTTTACAGCCCTGAGTCCTTGGGAATGTGAAGTGACCATTAGCTGTGAGTTTAAAGCTGTTCTTGCAGGAAACGGCCACAAGGTGGCAGCATTTCCCCTTTACCATATTTGGTTACTAGGGAAACAGAGCCTTAATGGAAGTGGTGTTCTAGGTTGTAAATTAGAATGGAATGTGCCAGGGAAAAGCCCTTTAAGTTTATGTCTCATTACTTCTTGTTCATATTTGTAGTTTACTTTTTATTTTTTTATCCCAGTAAATATGATTACAATGGTTTGTTTGTTCTAGGTGTGCAAGATGTGGTTCTTTCACACATATACATGTATCTATTCTTCCTCGCATCCTTTTCCCATGTAGGTTATGACACAATGTTGAGTAGTCTTCTCCTGGTCTTCCGTACGTCTTTGGTGGTTATATATTTCACATGGTTTGTATATCTCTGTTAACCCCAATGTGGCAATGTATCCAATCCTCATCCCTTTCTCTTTGGTGAACCATAAGTTTTTTAATGAATCTGTGATTGCCTTTCTCTGTGGAAATATCTTCATTGGTATCAATTTTTAAGTAACTCTTAAAAGTGATATGATAGGATATGTGCCTTTTGCTTTCTCACTTACTACACGTGGCGTGATTACGTCTAGACTCATCTATGGTGCTTCAAATAGCATTGTTTCATTTTTTTCACTAGCGAATATTCCATCTGTACATGGAGGAGTTCTTCTTTGTCCATCCATCTGTTGCTGGACTTTTTGGTTACTTCCATATCTTGGCTATTGTAATGGTGTGCAATGCAGATTTGCCTGCCTGTGTCTTTCCAATTCTCTCTTCTTAGGTTATACGTCGAGGAGTGGGCCTGCTGGATCATATGGTAGCTCAATGTTTACCTTTTTAAGGCACCTCCATTCTGTTCTCATTCGTGGCCCTTTCCAAGTTACGTCCCCTTTGATGTTGAGGGTATGCATTTCTCCACAACACCTTCAGCATTTATTGTTTGTAGTTTTCTTGCTGATGGTTATTCTGACAAGTGTGAGCTGATACCTCTCTGTGGTTGAATTCGAATGTGCCACATAATCTGTTGAAATTGAGCTTTAAGGCATGTCCTTTTCTATTTTTCAAGCTGTGATTACCCCTTAGTTCTTCAAAGTGTTCTCTTTAAGTATGTGTCACATTTTGAAATGTTTTGGCCTTTACCTCCCTCAAGCCATTTTGAGGGCCTGTTTCATTTACAGTTCTGCAGTACTTGTTCCTATGAAGTGACCATTAGCACAGGCTTTAAAGCTGCTTTTGCAGGTAACTGCCAGAGGGCGGCAGCCTTTCTATGTCCCCCACCCTGGTAACTAGGGAAAAGCCCTTGCGGCCTGTGGTGTTTCTCGGTTATAAATTAGAGTGGAGTGTGCCCGGACAAACCCACACAAGCTGATGTCTCCTTACTTTTGTTGGATTTTTACATTTAATTTTTATTTTTTATTGGAGTAATTTTCCACTGTGTACGTGGACCACTTCTACTTTGTGCATTCCTCGGTTGATGGACATGTTCAATGCTTCCAAGTGTTGGCTATGGTAAATATTGTTGGAGTGCAGGATTGCCAGGCTGTGACTTTTCGATTCTCATTTTCTCAGGTGATAGGCCCAGCAGTGGGTGTGATTGATTGACTGGTAGCACCGTGTTTCCCTTTGCAAAGCACCTTCTTTGTGTTTTCATTAGTGGCTCTTACCACGTCCCCCTTAGAATCGAGGGTACGCATTTCTCCACAATCGCTTCAGCATTTATTGTTTGCAGCATTTATGCTAATGGCCCTTCTGGCTGCTGTGAGCTGATAGGTTTTTGTAATTTGGGTTTGCATGTCTTTGAAAATTCGTAAAACTCATCATTTTTCTCCACCGTTTTCTTTTCTGTTAAAAAAAAGGAAACAATTGGGAGTACAATAGAACTCTTGAAATTGTGTTCTTGGAAGGTTGCCCTCTTTTGAAATTTTTGGTCGATTTTCCACCGCAGAATTTTTTTAGAAAGCAGGTGTCTTTTACCGAACTGCAAGTTTGGTGAATATTTAGTGACCTTTAGCAATGGGTTTAAAGCTGCTGTTGGAGGAAGTGGCCTCAAGCAGGAAGCTTATCTCCATTCCCATATCTGGGTACTAGGGCAGCAGAGCCTTTCTGGAAGTCGTGTTCCTAGTTTGTAAATTACATTGGAATGTGCATGGAGAAAGCCCCATAAGTTTATGTCTCATTATTTCTTCTTGGTTTTAAATTTTTTTTAAATTGGGGTAAAGCTTAGAATATTGTTTGTCCTAGGTGTACACCATCTGGTTCGTTTGTACATTATATATGTCTATTCAAGTACAGATCCTCTTCCCATGTAAAATGTTACTGAGGGTTCCGCAGACCTCCCTTGCTATATGGTTGGTCTTTTTGAGATATGTATATAATATGTGTTTGTATACGTATAGTAACACTAATCTTAATTTATCCATTCCCCCCACCTTTCCTTTTAGATGAGCATAGTTTGTTTTCTAAGTCTGTGAGTGTCTTTCTCTGTGGAAATATGTTCCTTTGTGTCAGTTATTAGATAACGCCTATAAGTGATATCATAGAATACAGGTCTTTTGCTTTCCGACGTACCTCATGTTTTGTGATTATCTCCAGACTCATTTGTGGTGCCTCAGAGAGCAGTGGTTCATTGTTTTCCATGGCTATTATTCCATTGTGTACATGGACCACTTCTTCTTTATCCATTTACCGGTTGTTGGACATTTGGATTGCTTCACTGTCTTGGCTATTGTGAATAAGGCTGCACTGCAACTTTTGCGGCCTGTGTCTTCTCGATTCTTGTCTTCTCAAGTGAGAGGTCCATTGGTGCGCCTGCTGGATTGAATGGTACCTCCATTTTTACTTTTAAACACAGCTCCTTTCTGTTCTCATTATTGGCTGTTACCCCTTTACGTCTCACCAGCAGGTAGAGGGTACACAGTTCCCTAAAACCCCTTCAGCATTTATTGTTTGTAGACTTTTTGCTCAAGGTCAGTCGACTGGTTGAAACTTTTTGTAGATTAGATTGCATGGGTCTAACACTCCCTGAGGTTGAGCTTTTATCCATTTTCCTTTTTTTTAAAAGAGCGTGAGTAAAACTTAACTCTTCCTACTCTCTTCTTGAAACATTTGCCTGTTTTGAATTGTTTTGTCCATTCCCTCCTTCAGCACAATTTTTTAGGGCAGGTGTCCTTTACAGCCCTGAGTCCTTGGGAATGTGAAGTGACCATTAGCTGTGAGTTTAAAGCTGTTCTTGCAGGAAACGGCCACAAGGTGGCAGCATTTCCCCTTTACCATATTTGGTTACTAGGGAAACAGAGCCTTAATGGAAGTGGTGTTCTAGGTTGTAAATTAGAATGGAATGTGCCAGGGAAAAGCCCTTTAAGTTTATGTCTCATTACTTCTTGTTCATATTTGTAGTTTACTTTTTATTTTTTTATCCCAGTAAATATGATTACAATGGTTTGTTTGTTGTAGGTGTGCAAGATGTGGTTCTTTCACACATATACATGTATCTATTCTTCCTCGCATCCTTTTCCCATGTAGGTTATGACACAATGTTGAGTAGTCTTCTCCTGGTCTTCCGTACGTCTTTGGTGGTTATATATTTCACATGGTTTGTATATCTCTGTTAACCCCAATGTGGCAATGTATCCAATCCTCATCCCTTTCTATTTGGTGAACCATAAGTTTTTTAATGAATCTGTGATTGCCTTTCTCTGTGGAAATATCTTCATTGGTATCAATTTTTAAGTAACTCTTAAAAGTGATATGATAGGATATGTGCCTTTTGCTTTCTCACTTACTACACGTGGCGTGATTACGTCTAGACTCATCTATGGTGCTTCAAATAGCATTGTTTCATTTTTTTCACTAGCGAATATTCCATCTGTACATGGAGGAGTTCTTCTTTGTCCATCCATCTGTTGCTGGACTTTTTGGTTACTTCCATATCTTGGCTATTGTAATGGTGTGCAATGCAGATTTGCCTGCCTGTGTCTTTCCAATTCTCTCTTCTTAGGTTATACGTCGAGGAGTGGGCCTGCTGGATCATATGGTAGCTCAATGTTTACCTTTTTAAGGCACCTCCATTCTGTTCTCATTCGTGGCCCTTTCCAAGTTACGTCCCCTTTGATGTTGAGGGTATGCATTTCTCCACAACACCTTCAGCATTTATTGTTTGTAGTTTTCTTGCTGATGGTTATTCTGACAAGTGTGAGCTGATACCTCTCTGTGGTTGAATTCGAATGTGCCACATAATCTGTTGAAATTGAGCTTTAAGGCATGTCCTTTTCTATTTTTCAAGCTGTGATTACCCCTTAGTTCTTCAAAGTGTTCTCTTTAAGTATGTGTCACAGTTTGAAATGTTTTGGCCTTTACCTCCCTCAAGCCATTTTGAGGGCCTGTTTCATTTACAGTTCTGCAGTACTTGTTCCTATGAAGTGACCATTAGCACAGGCTTTAAAGCTGCTTTTGCAGGTAACTGCCAGAGGGCGGCAGCCTTTCTATGTCCCCCACCCTGGTAACTAGGGAAAAGCCCTTGCGGCCTGTGGTGTTTCTCGGTTATAAATTAGAGTGGAGTGTGCCCGGACAAACCCACACAAGCTGATGTCTCCTTACTTTTGTTGGATTTTTACATTTAATTTTTATTTTTTATTGGAGTAATTTTCCACTGTGTACGTGGACCACTTCTACTTTGTGCATTCCTCGGTTGATGGACATGTTCAATGCTTCCAAGTGTTGGCTATGGTAAATATTGTTGGAGTGCAGGATTGCCAGGCTGTGACTTTTCGATTCTCATTTTCTCAGGTGATAGGCCCAGCAGTGGGTGTGATTGATTGACTGGTAGCACCGTGTTTCCCTTTGCAAAGCACCTTCTTTGTGTTTTCATTAGTGGCTCTTACCACGTCCCCCTTAGAATCGAGGGTACGCATTTCTCCACAATCGCTTCAGCATTTATTGTTTGCAGCATTTATGCTAATGGCCCTTCTGGCTGCTGTGAGCTGATAGGTTTTTGTAATTTGGGTTTGCATGTCTTTGAAAATTCGTAAAACTCATCATTTTTCTCCACCGTTTTCTTTTCTGTTAAAAAAAAGGAAACAATTGGGAGTACAATAGAACTCTTGAAATTGTGTTCTTGGAAGGTTGCCCTCTTTTGAAATTTTTGGTCGATTTTCCACCGCAGAATTTTTTTAGAAAGCAGGTGTCTTTTACCGAACTGCAAGTTTGGTGAATATTTAGTGACCTTTAGCAATGGGTTTAAAGCTGCTGTTGGAGGAAGTGGCCTCAAGCAGGAAGCTTATCTCCATTCCCATATCTGGGTACTAGGGCAGCAGAGCCTTTCTGGAAGTCGTGTTCCTAGTTTGTAAATTACATTGGAATGTGCATGGAGAAAGCCCCATAAGTTTATGTCTCATTATTTCTTCTTGGTTTTAAATTTTTTTTAAATTGGGGTAAAGCTTAGAATATTGTTTGTCCTAGGTGTACACCATCTGGTTCGTTTGTACATTATATATGTCTATTCAAGTACAGATCCTCTTCCCATGTAAAATGTTACTGAGGGTTCCGCAGACCTCCCTTGCTATATGGTTGGTCTTTTTGAGATATGTATATAATATGTGTTTGTATACGTATAGTAACACTAATCTTAATTTATCCATTCCCCCCACCTTTCCTTTTAGATGAGCATAGTTTGTTTTCTAAGTCTGTGAGTGTCTTTCTCTGTGGAAATATGTTCCTTTGTGTCAGTTATTAGATAACGCCTATAAGTGATATCATAGAATACAGGTCTTTTGCTTTCCGACGTACCTCATGTTTTGTGATTATCTCCAGACTCATTTGTGGTGCCTCAGAGAGCAGTGGTTCATTGTTTTCCATGGCTATTATTCCATTGTGTACATGGACCACTTCTTCTTTATCCATTTACCGGTTGTTGGACATTTTGATTGCTTCACTGTCTTGGATATTGTGAATAAGGCTGCACTGCAACTTTTGCGGCCTGTGTCTTCTCGATTCTTGTCTTCTCAAGTGAGAGGTCCATTGGTGCGCCTGCTGGATTGAATGGTACCTCCATTTTTACTTTTAAACACAGCTCCTTTCTGTTCTCATTATTGGCTGTTACCCCTTTACGTCTCACCAGCAGGTAGAGGGTACACAGTTCCCTAAAACCCCTTCAGCATTTATTGTTTGTAGACTTTTTGCTCAAGGTCAGTCGACTGGTGTAAGTTGAAACTTTTTGTAGATTAGATTGCATGGGTCTAACACTCCCTGAGGTTGAGCTTTTATCCATTTTCCTTTTTTTTAAAAGAGCGTGAGTAAAACTTAACTCTTCCTACTCTCTTCTTGAAACATTTGCCTGTTTTGAATTGTTTTGTCCATTCCCTCCTTCAGCA
This sequence comes from Balaenoptera borealis, assembly GCF_965194805.1. Lineage (NCBI taxonomy): Eukaryota > Metazoa > Chordata > Mammalia > Artiodactyla > Balaenopteridae > Balaenoptera > Balaenoptera borealis. The sequence goes on from NW_028123310.1 coordinate 96,541, forward strand.
CAATTTTTTAGGGCAGGTGTCCTTTACAGCCCTGAGTCCTTGGGAATGTGAAGTGACCATTAGCTGTGAGTTTAAAGCTGTTCTTGCAGGAAACGGCCACAAGGTGGCAGCATTTCCCCTTTACCATATTTGGTTACTAGGGAAACAGAGCCTTAATGGAAGTGGTGTTCTAGGTTGTAAATTAGAATGGAATGTGCCAGGGAAAAGCCCTTTAAGTTTATGTCTCATTACTTCTTGTTCATATTTGTAGTTTACTTTTTATTTTTTTATCCCAGTAAATATGATTACAATGGTTTGTTTGTTCTAGGTGTGCAAGATGTGGTTCTTTCACACATATACATGTATCTATTCTTCCTCGCATCCTTTTCCCATGTAGGTTATGACACAATGTTGAGTAGTCTTCTCCTGGTCTTCCGTACGTCTTTGGTGGTTATATATTTCACATGGTTTGTATATCTCTGTTAACCCCAATGTGGCAATGTATCCAATCCTCATCCCTTTCTATTTGGTGAACCATAAGTTTTTTAATGAATCTGTGATTGCCTTTCTCTGTGGAAATATCTTCATTGGTATCAATTTTTAAGTAACTCTTAAAAGTGATATGATAGGATATGTGCCTTTTGCTTTCTCACTTACTACACGTGGCGTGATTACGTCTAGACTCATCTATGGTGCTTCAAATAGCATTGTTTCATTTTTTTCACTAGCGAATATTCCATCTGTACATGGAGGAGTTCTTCTTTGTCCATCCATCTGTTGCTGGACTTTTTGGTTACTTCCATATCTTGGCTATTGTAATGGTGTGCAATGCAGATTTGCCTGCCTGTGTCTTTCCAATTCTCTCTTCTTAGGTTATACGTCGAGGAGTGGGCCTGCTGGATCATATGGTAGCTCAATGTTTACCTTTTTAAGGCACCTCCATTCTGTTCTCATTCGTGGCCCTTTCCAAGTTACGTCCCCTTTGATGTTGAGGGTATGCATTTCTCCACAACACCTTCAGCATTTATTGTTTGTAGTTTTCTTGCTGATGGTTATTCTGACAAGTGTGAGCTGATACCTCTCTGTGGTTGAATTCGAATGTGCCACATAATCTGTTGAAATTGAGCTTTAAGGCATGTCCTTTTCTATTTTTCAAGCTGTGATTACCCCTTAGTTCTTCAAAGTGTTCTCTTTAAGTATGTGTCACAGTTTGAAATGTTTTGGCCTTTACCTCCCTCAAGCCATTTTGAGGGCCTGTTTCATTTACAGTTCTGCAGTACTTGTTCCTATGAAGTGACCATTAGCACAGGCTTTAAAGCTGCTTTTGCAGGTAACTGCCAGAGGGCGGCAGCCTTTCTATGTCCCCCACCCTGGTAACTAGGGAAAAGCCCTTGCGGCCTGTGGTGTTTCTCGGTTATAAATTAGAGTGGAGTGTGCCCGGACAAACCCACACAAGCTGATGTCTCCTTACTTTTGTTGGATTTTTACATTTAATTTTTATTTTTTATTGGAGTAATTTTCCACTGTGTACGTGGACCACTTCTACTTTGTGCATTCCTCGGTTGATGGACATGTTCAATGCTTCCAAGTGTTGGCTATGGTAAATATTGTTGGAGTGCAGGATTGCCAGGCTGTGACTTTTCGATTCTCATTTTCTCAGGTGATAGGCCCAGCAGTGGGTGTGATTGATTGACTGGTAGCACCGTGTTTCCCTTTGCAAAGCACCTTCTTTGTGTTTTCATTAGTGGCTCTTACCACGTCCCCCTTAGAATCGAGGGTACGCATTTCTCCACAATCGCTTCAGCATTTATTGTTTGCAGCATTTATGCTAATGGCCCTTCTGGCTGCTGTGAGCTGATAGGTTTTTGTAATTTGGGTTTGCATGTCTTTGAAAATTCGTAAAACTCATCATTTTTCTCCACCGTTTTCTTTTCTGTTAAAAAAAAGGAAACAATTGGGAGTACAATAGAACTCTTGAAATTGTGTTCTTGGAAGGTTGCCCTCTTTTGAAATTTTTGGTCGATTTTCCACCCCAGAATTTTTTTAGAAAGCAGGTGTCTTTTACCGAACTGCAAGTTTGGTGAATATTTAGTGACCTTTAGCAATGGGTTTAAAGCTGCTGTTGGAGGAAGTGGCCTCAAGCAGGAAGCTTATCTCCATTCCCATATCTGGGTACTAGGGCAGCAGAGCCTTTCTGGAAGTCGTGTTCCTAGTTTGTAAATTACATTGGAATGTGCATGGAGAAAGCCCCATAAGTTTATGTCTCATTATTTCTTCTTGGTTTTAAATTTTTTTTAAATTGGGGTAAAGCTTAGAATATTGTTTGTCCTAGGTGTACACCATCTGGTTCGTTTGTACATTATATATGTCTATTCAAGTACAGATCCTCTTCCCATGTAAAATGTTACTGAGGGTTCCGCAGACCTCCCTTGCTATATGGTTGGTCTTTTTGAGATATGTATATAATATGTGTTTGTATACGTATAGTAACACTAATCTTAATTTATCCCTTCCCCCCACCTTTCCTTTTAGATGAGCATAGTTTGTTTTCTAAGTCTGTGAGTGTCTTTCTCTGTGGAAATATGTTCCTTTGTGTCAGTTATTAGATAACGCCTATAAGTGATATCATAGAATACAGGTCTTTTGCTTTCCGACGTACCTCATGTTTTGTGATTATCTCCAGACTCATTTGTGGTGCCTCAGAGAGCAGTGGTTCATTGTTTTCCATGGCTATTATTCCATTGTGTACATGGACCACTTCTTCTTTATCCATTTACCGGTTGTTGGACATTTTGATTGCTTCACTGTCTTGGCTATTGTGAATAAGGCTGCACTGCAACTTTTGCGGCCTGTGTCTTCTCGATTCTTGTCTTCTCAAGTGAGAGGTCCATTGGTGCGCCTGCTGGATTGAATGGTACCTCCATTTTTACTTTTAAACACAGCTCCTTTCTGTTCTCATTATTGGCTGTTACCCCTTTACGTCTCACCAGCAGGTAGAGGGTACACAGTTCCCTAAAACCCCTTCAGCATTTATTGTTTGTAGACTTTTTGCTCAAGGTCAGTCGACTGGTGTAAGTTGAAACTTTTTGTAGATTAGATTGCATGGGTCTAACACTCCCTGAGGTTGAGCTTTTATCCATTTTCCTTTTTTTTAAAAGAGCGTGAGTAAAACTTAACTCTTCCTACTCTCTTCTTGAAACATTTGCCTGTTTTGAATTGTTTTGTCCATTCCCTCCTTCAGCACAATTTTTTAGGGCAGGTGTCCTTTACAGCCCTGAGTCCTTGGGAATGTGAAGTGACCATTAGCTGTGAGTTTAAAGCTGTTCTTGCAGGAAATGGCCACAAGGTGGCAGCATTTCCCCTTTACCATATTTGGTTACTAGGGAAACAGAGCCTTAATGGAAGTGGTGTTCTAGGTTGTAAATTAGAATGGAATGTGCCAGGGAAAAGCCCTTTAAGTTTATGTCTCATTACTTCTTGTTCATATTTGTAGTTTACTTTTTATTTTTTTATCCCAGTAAATATGATTACAATGGTTTGTTTGTTCTAGGTGTGCAAGATGTGGTTCTTTCACACATATACATGTATCTATTCTTCCTCGCATCCTTTTCCCATGTAGGTTATGACACAATGTTGAGTAGTCTTCTCCTGGTCTTCCGTACGTCTTTGGTGGTTATATATTTCACATGGTTTGTATATCTCTGTTAACCCCAATGTGGCAATGTATCCAATCCTCATCCCTTTCTCTTTGGTGAACCATAAGTTTTTTAATGAATCTGTGATTGCCTTTCTCTGTGGAAATATCTTCATTGGTATCAATTTTTAAGTAACTCTTAAAAGTGATATGATAGGATATGTGCCTTTTGCTTTCTCACTTACTACACGTGGCGTGATTACGTCTAGACTCATCTATGGTGCTTCAAATAGCATTGTTTCATTTTTTTCACTAGCGAATATTCCATCTGTACATGGAGGAGTTCTTCTTTGTCCATCCATCTGTTGCTGGACTTTTTGGTTACTTCCATATCTTGGCTATTGTAATGGTGTGCAATGCAGATTTGCCTGCCTGTGTCTTTCCAATTCTCTCTTCTTAGGTTATACGTCGAGGAGTGGGCCTGCTGGATCATATGGTAGCTCAATGTTTACCTTTTTAAGGCACCTCCATTCTGTTCTCATTCGTGGCCCTTTCCAAGTTACGTCCCCTTTGATGTTGAGGGTATGCATTTCTCCACAACACCTTCAGCATTTATTGTTTGTAGTTTTCTTGCTGATGGTTATTCTGACAAGTGTGAGCTGATACCTCTCTGTGGTTGAATTCGAATGTGCCACATAATCTGTTGAAATTGAGCTTTAAGGCATGTCCTTTTCTATTTTTCAAGCTGTGATTACCCCTTAGTTCTTCAAAGTGTTCTCTTTAAGTATGTGTCACAGTTTGAAATGTTTTGGCCTTTACCTCCCTCAAGCCATTTTGAGGGCCTGTTTCATTTACAGTTCTGCAGTACTTGTTCCTATGAAGTGACCATTAGCACAGGCTTTAAAGCTGCTTTTGCAGGTAACTGCCAGAGGGCGGCAGCCTTTCTATGTCCCCCACCCTGGTAACTAGGGAAAAGCCCTTGCGGCCTGTGGTGTTTCTCGGTTATAAATTAGAGTGGAGTGTGCCCGGACAAACCCACACAAGCTGATGTCTCCTTACTTTTGTTGGATTTTTACATTTAATTTTTATTTTTTATTGGAGTAATTTTCCACTGTGTACGTGGACCACTTCTACTTTGTGCATTCCTCGGTTGATGGACATGTTCAATGCTTCCAAGTGTTGGCTATGGTAAATATTGTTGGAGTGCAGGATTGCCAGGCTGTGACTTTTCGATTCTCATTTTCTCAGGTGATAGGCCCAGCAGTGGGTGTGATTGATTGACTGGTAGCACCGTGTTTCCCTTTGCAAAGCACCTTCTTTGTGTTTTCATTAGTGGCTCTTACCACGTCCCCCTTAGAATCGAGGGTACGCATTTCTCCACAATCGCTTCAGCATTTATTGTTTGCAGCATTTATGCTAATGGCCCTTCTGGCTGCTGTGAGCTGATAGGTTTTTGTAATTTGGGTTTGCATGTCTTTGAAAATTCGTAAAACTCATCATTTTTCTCCACCGTTTTCTTTTCTGTTAAAAAAAAGGAAACAATTGGGAGTACAATAGAACTCTTGAAATTGTGTTCTTGGAAGGTTGCCCTCTTTTGAAATTTTTGGTCGATTTTCCACCCCAGAATTTTTTTAGAAAGCAGGTGTCTTTTACCGAACTGCAAGTTTGGTGAATATTTAGTGACCTTTAGCAATGGGTTTAAAGCTGCTGTTGGAGGAAGTGGCCTCAAGCAGGAAGCTTATCTCCATTCCCATATCTGGGTACTAGGGCAGCAGAGCCTTTCTGGAAGTCGTGTTCCTAGTTTGTAAATTACATTGGAATGTGCATGGAGAAAGCCCCATAAGTTTATGTCTCATTATTTCTTCTTGGTTTTAAATTTTTTTTAAATTGGGGTAAAGCTTAGAATATTGTTTGTCCTAGGTGTACACCATCTGGTTCGTTTGTACATTATATATGTCTATTCAAGTACAGATCCTCTTCCCATGTAAAATGTTACTGAGGGTTCCGCAGACCTCCCTTGCTATATGGTTGGTCTTTTTGAGATATGTATATAATATGTGTTTGTATACGTATAGTAACACTAATCTTAATTTATCCATTCCCCCCACCTTTCCTTTTAGATGAGCATAGTTTGTTTTCTAAGTCTGTGAGTGTCTTTCTCTGTGGAAATATGTTCCTTTGTGTCAGTTATTAGATAACGCCTATAAGTGATATCATAGAATACAGGTCTTTTGCTTTCCGACGTACCTCATGTTTTGTGATTATCTCCAGACTCATTTGTGGTGCCTCAGAGAGCAGTGGTTCATTGTTTTCCATGGCTATTATTCCATTGTGTACATGGACCACTTCTTCTTTATCCATTTACCGGTTGTTGGACATTTGGATTGCTTCACTGTCTTGGCTATTGTGAATAAGGCTGCACTGCAACTTTTGCGGCCTGTGTCTTCTCGATTCTTGTCTTCTCAAGTGAGAGGTCCATTGGTGCGCCTGCTGGATTGAATGGTACCTCCATTTTTACTTTTAAACACAGCTCCTTTCTGTTCTCATTATTGGCTGTTACCCCTTTACGTCTCACCAGCAGGTAGAGGGTACACAGTTCCCTAAAACCCCTTCAGCATTTATTGTTTGTAGACTTTGTGCTCATGGTCAGTCGACTGGTGTAAGTTGAAACTTTTTGTAGATTAGATTGCATGGGTCTAACACTCCCTGAGGTTGAGCTTTTATCCATTTTCCTTTTTTTTAAAAGAGCGTGAGTAAAACTTAACTCTTCCTACTCGCTTCTTGAAACATTTGCCTGTTTTGAATTGTTTTGTCCATTCCCTCCTTCAGCACAATTTTTTAGGGCAGGTGTCCTTTACAGCCCTGAGTCCTTGGGAATGTGAAGTGACCATTAGCTGTGAGTTTAAAGCTGTTCTTGCAGGAAACGGCCACAAGGTGGCAGCATTTCCCCTTTACCATATTTGGTTACTAGGGAAACAGAGCCTTAATGGAAGTGGTGTTCTAGGTTGTAAATTAGAATGGAATGTGCCAGGGAAAAGCCCTTTAAGTTTATGTCTCATTACTTCTTGTTCATATTTGTAGTTTACTTTTTATTTTTTATCCCAGTAAATATGATTACAATGGTTTCTTTGTTGTAGGTGTGCAAGATGTGGTTCTTTCACACATATACATGTATCTATTCTTCCTCGCATCCTTTTCCCATGTAGGTTATGACACAATGTTGAGTAGTCTTCTCCTGGTCTTCCGTACGTCTTTGGTGGTTATATATTTCACATGGTTTGTATATCTCTGTTAACCCCAATGTGGCAATGTATCCAATCCTCATCCCTTTCTATTTGGTGAATCATAAGTTTTTTAATGAATCTGTGATTGCCTTTCTCTGTGGAAATATCTTCGTTGGTATCAATTTTTAAGTAACTCTTAAAAGTGATATGATAGGATATGTGTCTTTTGCTTTCTCACTTACTACACGTGGCGTGATTACGTCTAAACTCATCTATGGTGCTGCAAATAGCATTGTTTCATTTTTTTCACTAGCGAATATTCCATCTGTACATGGAGGAGTTCTTCTTTGTCCATCCATCTGTTGGTGGACTTTTTGGTTACTTCCATATGTTGGCTATTGTAATGGTGTGCAGTGCAGATTTGCCTGCCTGTGTCTTTCCAATTCTCTCTTCTTAGGTTATACGTCGAGGAGTGGGCCTGCTGGATCATATGGTAGCTCAATGTTTACCTTTTTAAGGCACCTCCATTCTGTTCTCATTCGTGGCCCTTTCCAAGTTACGTCCCCTTTGATGTTGAGGGTATGCATTTCTCCACAACACCTTCAGCATTTATTGTTTGTAGTTTTCTTGCTGATGGTTATTCTGACAAGTGTGAGCTGATACCTCTCTGTGGTTGAATTCGAATGTGCCACATAATCTGTTGAAATTGAGCTTTAAGGCATGTCCTTTTCTATTTTTCAAGCTGTGATTACCCCTTAGTTCTTCAAAGTGTTCTCTTTAAGTATGTGTCACAGTTTGAAATGTTTTGGCCTTTACCTCCCTCAAGCCATTTTGAGGGCCTGTTTCATTTACAGTTCTGCAGTACTTGTTCCTATGAAGTGACCATTAGCACAGGCTTTAAAGCTGCTTTTGCAGGTAACTGCCAGAGGGCGGCAGCCTTTCTATGTCCCCCACCCTGGTAACTAGGGAAACGCCCTTGCGGCCTGTGGTGTTTCTCGGTTATAAATTAGAGTGGAGTGTGCCTGGACAAACCCACACAAGCTGATGTCTCCTTACTTTTGTTGGATTTTTACATTTAATTTTTACTTTTTATTGGAGTAATTTTTCACTGTGTACGTGGACCACTTCTACTTTGTGCATTCTCGGTTGATGGACATTTTCATTGCTTCCAAGCGTTGGCTATGGTAAATATTGTTGGAGTGCAGGATTGCCAGGCTGTGACTTTTCGATTCTCATTTTCTCAGGTGATAGGCCCAGCAGTGGGTGTGATTGATTGACTGGTAGCACCGTGTTTCCCTTTGCAAAGCACCTTCTTTGTGTTTTCATTAGTGGCTCTTACCACGTCCCCCTTAGAATCGAGGGTACGCATTTCTCCACAATCGCTTCAGCATTTATTGTTTGCAGCATTTATGCTAATGGCCCTTCTGGCTGCTGTGAGCTGATAGGTTTTTGTAATTTGGGTTTGCATGTCTTTGAAAATTCGTAAAACTCATCATTTTTCTCCACCGTTTTCTTTTCTGTTAAAAAAAAGGAAACAATTGGGAGTACAATAGAACTCTTGAAATTGTGTTCTTGGAAGGTTGCCCTCTTTTGAAATTTTTGGTCGATTTTCCACCGCAGAATTTTTTTAGAAAGCAGGTGTCTTTTACCGAACTGCAAGTTTGGTGAATATTTAGTGACCTTTAGCAATGGGTTTAAAGCTGCTGTTGTAGGAAGTGGCCTCAAGCAGGAAGCATGTCTCCATTCCCATATCTGGGTACTAGGGCAGCAGAGCCTTTCTGGAAGTCGTGTTCCTAGTTTGTAAATTACATTGGAATGTGCATGGAGAAAGCCCCATAAGTTTATGTCTCATTATTTCTTCTTGGTTTTAAATTTTTTTTAAATTGGGGTAAAGCTTAGAATATTGTTTGTCCTAGGTGTACACCATCTGGTTCGTTTGTACATTATATATGTCTATTCAAGTACAGATCCTCTTCCCATGTAAAATGTTACTGAGGGTTCCGCAGACCTCCCTTGCTATATGGTTGGTCTTTTTGAGATATGTATATAATATGTGTTTGTATACGTATAGTAACACTAATCTTAATTTATACATTCCCCCCACCTTTCCTTTTAGATGAGCATAGTTTGTTTTCTAAGTCTGTGAGTGTCTTTCTCTGTGGAAATATGTTCCTTTGTGTCAGTTATTAGATAACGCCTATAAGTGATATCATAGAATACAGGTCTTTTGCTTTCCGACGTACCTCATGTTTTGTGATTATCTCCAGACTCATTTGTGGTGCCTCAGAGAGCAGTGGTTCATTGTTTTCCATGGCTATTATTCCATTGTGTACATGGACCACTTCTTCTTTATCCATTTACCGGTTGTTGGACATTTGGATTGCTTCACTGTCTTGGCTATTGTGAATAAGGCTGCACTGCAACTTTTGCGGCCTGTGTCTTCTCGATTCTTGTCTTCTCAAGTGAGAGGTCCATTGGTGCGCCTGCTGGATTGAATGGTACCTCCATTTTTACTTTTAAACACAGCTCCTTTCTGTTCTCATTATTGGCTGTTACCCCTTTACGTCTCACCAGCAGGTAGAGGGTACACAGTTCCCTAAAACCCCTTCAGCATTTATTGTTTGTAGACTTTTTGCTCAAGGTCAGTCGACTGGTGTAAGTTGAAACTTTTTGTAGATTAGATTGCATGGGTCTAACACTCCCTGAGGTTGAGCTTTTATCCATTTTCCTTTTTTTTAAAAGAGCGTGAGTAAAACTTAACTCTTCCTACTCGCTTCTTGAAACATTTGCCTGTTTTGAATTGTTTTGTCCATTCCCTCCTTCAGCACAATTTTTTAGGGCAGGTGTCCTTTACAGCCCTGAGTCCTTGGGAATGTGAAGTGACCATTAGCTGTGAGTTTAAAGCTGTTCTTGCAGGAAACGGCCACAAGGTGGCAGCATTTCCCCTTTACCATATTTGGTTACTAGGGAAACAGAGCCTTAATGGAAGTGGTGTTCTAGGTTGTAAATTAGAATGGAATGTGCCAGGGAAAAGCCCTTTAAGTTTATGTCTCATTACTTCTTGTTCATATTTGTAGTTTACTTTTTATTTTTTTATCCCAGTAAATATGATTACAATGGTTTGTTTGTTCTAGGTGTGCAAGATGTGGTTCTTTCACACATATACATGTATCTATTCTTCCTCGCATCCTTTTCCCATGTAGGTTATGACACAATGTTGAGTAGTCTTCTCCTGGTCTTCCGTACGTCTTTGGTGGTTATATATTTCACATGGTTTGTATATCTCTGTTAACCCCAATGTGGCAATGTATCCAATCCTCATCCCTTTCTATTTGGTGAACCATAAGTTTTTTAATGAATCTGTGATTGCCTTTCTCTGTGGAAATATCTTCATTGGTATCAATTTTTAAGTAACTCTTAAAAGTGATATGATAGGATATGTGCCTTTTGCTTTCTCACTTACTACACGTGGCGTGATTACGTCTAGACTCATCTATGGTGCTTCAAATAGCATTGTTTCATTTTTTTCACTAGCGAATATTCCATCTGTACATGGAGGAGTTCTTCTTTGTCCATCCATCTGTTGCTGGACTTTTTGGTTACTTCCATATCTTGGCTATTGTAATGGTGTGCAATGCAGATTTGCCTGCCTGTGTCTTTCCAATTCTCTCTTCTTAGGTTATACGTCGAGGAGTGGGCCTGCTGGATCATATGGTAGCTCAATGTTTACCTTTTTAAGGCACCTCCATTCTGTTCTCATTCGTGGCCCTTTCCAAGTTACGTCCCCTTTGATGTTGAGGGTATGCATTTCTCCACAACACCTTCAGCATTTATTGTTTGTAGTTTTCTTGCTGATGGTTATTCTGACAAGTGTGAGCTGATACCTCTCTGTGGTTGAATTCGAATGTGCCACATAATCTGTTGAAATTGAGCTTTAAGGCATGTCCTTTTCTATTTTTCAAGCTGTGATTACCCCTTAGTTCTTCAAAGTGTTCTCTTTAAGTATGTGTCACAGTTTGAAATGTTTTGGCCTTTACCTCCCTCAAGCCATTTTGAGGGCCTGTTTCATTTACAGTTCTGCAGTACTTGTTCCTATGAAGTGACCATTAGCACAGGCTTTAAAGCTGCTTTTGCAGGTAACTGCCAGAGGGTGGCAGCCTTTCTATGTCCCCCACCCTGGTAACTAGGGAAAAGCCCTTGTGGCCTGTGGTGTTTCTCGGTTATAAATTAGAGTGGAGTGTGCCCGGACAAACCCACACAAGCTGATGTCTCCTTACTTTTGTTGGATTTTTACATTTAATTTTTATTTTTTATTGGAGTAATTTTCCACTGTGTACGTGGACCACTTCTACTTTGTGCATTAATCGGTTGATGGACATTTTCATTGCTTCCAAGTGTTGGCTATGGTAAATATTGTTGGAGTGCAGGATTGCCAGGCTGTGACTTTTCGATTCTCATTTTCTCAGGTGATAGGCCCAGCAGTGGGTGTGATTGATTGACTGGTAGCACCGTGTTTCCCTTTGCAAAGCACCTTCTTTGTGTTTTCATTAGTGGCTCTTACCACGTCCCCCTTAGAATCGAGGGTACGCATTTCTCCACAATCGCTTCAGCATTTATTGTTTGCAGCATTTATGCTAATGGCCCTTCTGGCTGCTGTGAGCTGATAGGTTTTTGTAATTTGGGTTTGCATGTCTTTGAAAATTCGTAAAACTCATCATTTTTCTCCACCGTTTTCTTTTCTGTTAAAAAAAAGGAAACAATTGGGAGTACAATAGAACTCTTGAAATTGTGTTCTTGGAAGGTTGCCCTCTTTTGAAATTTTTGGTCGATTTTCCACCCCAGAATTTTTTTAGAAAGCAGGTGTCTTTTACCGAACTGCAAGTTTGGTGAATATTTAGTGACCTTTAGCAATGGGTTTAAAGCTGCTGTTGGAGGAAGTGGCCTCAAGCAGGAAGCATGTCTCCATTCCCATATCTGGGTACTAGGGCAGCAGAGCCTTTCTGGAAGTCGTGTTCCTAGTTTGTAAATTACATTGGAATGTGCATGGAGAAAGCCCCATAAGTTTATGTCTCATTATTTCTTCTTGGTTTTAAAATTTTTTTTTTTTGGGGTAAAGCTTAGAATATTGTTTGTCCTAGGTGTACACCATCTGGTTCGTTTGTACATTATATATGTCTATTCAAGTACAGATCCTCTTCCCATGTAAAATGTTACTGAGGGTTCCGCAGACCTCCCTTGCTATATGGTTGGTCTTTTTGAGATATGTATATAATATGTGTTTGTATACATATAGTAACACTAATCTTAATTTATCCATTCCCCCCACCTTTCCTTTTAGATGAGCATAGTTTGTTTTCTAAGTCTGTGAGTGTCTTTCTCTGTGGAAATATGTTCCTTTGTGTCAGTTATTAGATAACGCCTATAAGTGATATCATAGAATACAGGTCTTTTGCTTTCCGACGTACCTCATGTTTTGTGATTATCTCCAGACTCATTTGTGGTGCCTCAGAGAGCAGTGGTTCATTGTTTTCCATGGCTATTATTCCATTGTGTGCATGGACCACTTCTTCTTTATCCATTTACCGGTTGTTGGACATTTTGATTGCTTCACTGTCTTGGCTATTGTGAATAAGGCTGCACTGCAACTTTTGCGGCCTGTGTCTTCTCGATTCTTGTCTTCTCAAGTGAGAGGTCCATTGGTGCGCCTGCTGGATTGAATGGTACCTCCATTTTTACTTTTAAACACAGCTCCTTTCTGTTCTCATTATTGGCTGTTACCCCTTTACGTCTCACCAGCAGGTAGAGGGTACACAGTTCCCTAAAACCCCTTCAGCATTTATTGTTTGTAGACTTTTTGCTCAAGGTCAGTCGACTGGTTGAAACTTTTTGTAGATTAGATTGCATGGGTCTAACACTCCCTGAGGTTGAGCTTTTATCCATTTTCCTTTTTTTTAAAAGAGCGTGAGTAAAACTTAACTCTTCCTACTCTCTTCTTGAAACATTTGCCTGTTTTGAATTGTTTTGTCCATTCCCTCCTTCAGCACAATTTTTTAGGGCAGGTGTCCTTTACAGCCCTGAGTCCTTGGGAATGTGAAGTGACCATTAGCTGTGAGTTTAAAGCTGTTCTTGCAGGAAACGGCCACAAGGTGGCAGCATTTCCCCTTTACCATATTTGGTTACTAGGGAAACAGAGCCTTAATGGAAGTGGTGTTCTAGGTTGTAAATTAGAATGGAATGTGCCAGGGAAAAGCCCTTTAAGTTTATGTCTCATTACTTCTTGTTCATATTTGTAGTTTACTTTTTATTTTTTTATCCCAGTAAATATGATTACAATGGTTTGTTTGTTCTAGGTGTGCAAGATGTGGTTCTTTCACACATATACATGTATCTATTCTTCCTCGCATCCTTTTCCCATGTAGGTTATGACACAATGTTGAGTAGTCTTCTCCTGGTCTTCCGTACGTCTTTGGTGGTTATATATTTCACATGGTTTGTATATCTCTGTTAACCCCAATGTGGCAATGTATCCAATCCTCATCCCTTTCTATTTGGTGAACCATAAGTTTTTTAATGAATCTGTGATTGCCTTTCTCTGTGGAAATATCTTCATTGGTATCAATTTTTAAGTAACTCTTAAAAGTGATATGATAGGATATGTGCCTTTTGCTTTCTCACTTACTACACGTGGCGTGATTACGTCTAGACTCATCTATGGTGCTTCAAATAGCATTGTTTCATTTTTTTCACTAGCGAATATTCCATCTGTACATGGAGGAGTTCTTCTTTGTCCATCCATCTGTTGCTGGACTTTTTGGTTACTTCCATATCTTGGCTATTGTAATGGTGTGCAATGCAGATTTGCCTGCCTGTGTCTTTCCAATTCTCTCTTCTTAGGTTATACGTCGAGGAGTGGGCCTGCTGGATCATATGGTAGCTCAATGTTTACCTTTTTAAGGCACCTCCATTCTGTTCTCATTCGTGGCCCTTTCCAAGTTACGTCCCCTTTGATGTTGAGGGTATGCATTTCTCCACAACACCTTCAGCATTTATTGTTTGTAGTTTTCTTGCTGATGGTTATTCTGACAAGTGTGAGCTGATACCTCTCTGTGGTTGAATTCGAATGTGCCACATAATCTGTTGAAATTGAGCTTTAAGGCATGTCCTTTTCTATTTTTCAAGCTGTGATTACCCCTTAGTTCTTCAAAGTGTTCTCTTTAAGTATGTGTCACAGTTTGAAATGTTTTGGCCTTTACCTCCCTCAAGCCATTTTGAGGGCCTGTTTCATTTACAGTTCTGCAGTACTTGTTCCTATGAAGTGACCATTAGCACAGGCTTTAAAGCTGCTTTTGCAGGTAACTGCCAGAGGGCGGCAGCCTTTCTATGTCCCCCACCCTGGTAACTAGGGAAAAGCCCTTGCGGCCTGTGGTGTTTCTCGGTTATAAATTAGAGTGGAGTGTGCCCGGACAAACCCACACAAGCTGATGTCTCCTTACTTTTGTTGGATTTTTACATTTAATTTTTATTTTTTATTGGAGTAATTTTCCACTGTGTACGTGGACCACTTCTACTTTGTGCATTCCTCGGTTGATGGACATGTTCAATGCTTCCAAGTGTTGGCTATGGTAAATATTGTTGGAGTGCAGGATTGCCAGGCTGTGACTTTTCGATTCTCATTTTCTCAGGTGATAGGCCCAGCAGTGGGTGTGATTGATTGACTGGTAGCACCGTGTTTCCCTTTGCAAAGCACCTTCTTTGTGTTTTCATTAGTGGCTCTTACCACGTCCCCCTTAGAATCGAGGGTACGCATTTCTCCACAATCGCTTCAGCATTTATTGTTTGCAGCATTTATGCTAATGGCCCTTCTGGCTGCTGTGAGCTGATAGGTTTTTGTAATTTGGGTTTGCATGTCTTTGAAAATTCGTAAAACTCATCATTTTTCTCCACCGTTTTCTTTTCTGTTAAAAAAAAGGAAACAATTGGGAGTACAATAGAACTCTTGAAATTGTGTTCTTGGAAGGTTGCCCTCTTTTGAAATTTTTGGTCGATTTTCCACCCCAGAATTTTTTTAGAAAGCAGGTGTCTTTTACCGAACTGCAAGTTTGGTGAATATTTAGTGACCTTTAGCAATGGGTTTAAAGCTGCTGTTGGAGGAAGTGGCCTCAAGCAGGAAGCTTATCTCCATTCCCATATCTGGGTACTAGGGCAGCAGAGCCTTTCTGGAATTCGTGTTCCTAGTTTGTAAATTACATTGGAATGTGCATGGAGAAAGCCCCATAAGTTTATGTCTCATTATTTCTTCTTGGTTTTAAATTTTTTTTAAATTGGGGTAAAGCTTAGAATATTGTTTGTCCTAGGTGTACACCATCTGGTTCGTTTGTACATTATATATGTCTATTCAAGTACAGATCCTCTTCCCGTGTAAAATGTTACTGAGGGTTCCGCAGACCTCCCTTGCTATATGGTTGGTCTTTTTGAGATATGTATATAATATGTGTTTGTATACGTATAGTAACACTAATCTTAATTTATCCATTCCCCCCACCTTTCCTTTTAGATGAGCATAGTTTGTTTTCTAAGTCTGTGAGTGTCTTTCTCTGTGGAAATATGTTCCTTTGTGTCAGTTATTAGATAACGCCTATAAGTGATATCATAGAATACAGGTCTTTTGCTTTCCG
This sequence comes from Balaenoptera borealis, assembly GCF_965194805.1. NCBI lineage: Eukaryota > Metazoa > Chordata > Mammalia > Artiodactyla > Balaenopteridae > Balaenoptera > Balaenoptera borealis. Next base: position 112,053 of record NW_028123310.1, read on the forward strand.
ACGTACCTCATGTTTTGTGATTATCTCCAGACTCATTTGTGGTGCCTCAGAGAGCAGTGGTTCATTGTTTTCCATGGCTATTATTCCATTGTGTACATGGACCACTTCTTCTTTATCCATTTACCGGTTGTTGGACATTTTGATTGCTTCACTGTCTTGGCTATTGTGAATAAGGCTGCACTGCAACTTTTGCGGCCTGTGTCTTCTCGATTCTTGTCTTCTCAAGTGAGAGGTCCATTGGTGCGCCTGCTGGATTGAATGGTACCTCCATTTTTACTTTTAAACACAGCTCCTTTCTGTTCTCATTATTGGCTGTTACCCCTTTACGTCTCACCAGCAGGTAGAGGGTACACAGTTCCCTAAAACCCCTTCAGCATTTATTGTTTGTAGACTTTTTGCTCAAGGTCAGTCGACTGGTGTAAGTTGAAACTTTTTGTAGATTAGATTGCATGGGTCTAACACTCCCTGAGGTTGAGCTTTTATCCATTTTCCTTTTTTTTAAAAGAGCGTGAGTAAAACTTAACTCTTCCTACTCTCTTCTTGAAACATTTGCCTGTTTTGAATTGTTTTGTCCATTCCCTCCTTCAGCACAATTTTTTAGGGCAGGTGTCCTTTACAGCCCTGAGTCCTTGGGAATGTGAAGTGACCATTAGCTGTGAGTTTAAAGCTGTTCTTGCAGGAAACGGCCACAAGGTGGCAGCATTTCCCCTTTACCATATTTGGTTACTAGGGAAACAGAGCCTTAATGGAAGTGGTGTTCTAGGTTGTAAATTAGAATGGAATGTGCCAGGGAAAAGCCCTTTAAGTTTATGTCTCATTACTTCTTGTTCATATTTGTAGTTTACTTTTTATTTTTTTATCCCAGTAAATATGATTACAATGGTTTGTTTGTTCTAGGTGTGCAAGATGTGGTTCTTTCACACATATACATGTATCTATTCTTCCTCGCATCCTTTTCCCATGTAGGTTATGACACAATGTTGACTGGTCTTCTCCTGGTCTTCCGTACATCTTTGGTGGTTATATATTTCACATGGTTTGTATATCTCTGTTAACCCCAATGTGGCAATGTATCCAATCCTCATCCCTTTCTATTTGGTGAACCATAAGTTTTTTAATGAATCTGTGATTGCCTTTCTCTGTGGAAATATCTTCATTGGTATCAATTTTTAAGTAACTCTTAAAAGTGATATGATAGGATATGTGCCTTTTGCTTTCTCACTTACTACACGTGGCGTGATTACGTCTAGACTCATCTATGGTGCTTCAAATAGCATTGTTTCATTTTTTTCACTAGCGAATATTCCATCTGTACATGGAGGAGTTCTTCTTTGTCCATCCATCTGTTGCTGGACTTTTTGGTTACTTCCATATCTTGGCTATTGTAATGGTGTGCAATGCAGATTTGCCTGCCTGTGTCTTTCCAATTCTCTCTTCTTAGGTTATACGTCGAGGAGTGGGCCTGCTGGATCATATGGTAGCTCAATGTTTACCTTTTTAAGGCACCTCCATTCTGTTCTCATTCGTGGCCCTTCCCAAGTTACGTCCCCTTTGATGTTGAGGGTATGCATTTCTCCACAACACCTTCAGCATTTATTGTTTGTAGTTTTCTTGCTGATGGTTATTCTGACAAGTGTGAGCTGATACCTCTCTGTGGTTGAATTCGAATGTGCCACATAATCTGTTGAAATTGAGCTTTAAGGCATGTCCTTTTCTATTTTTCAAGCTGTGATTACCCCTTAGTTCTTCAAAGTGTTCTCTTTAAGTATGTGTCACAGTTTGAAATGTTTTGGCCTTTACCTCCCTCAAGCCATTTTGAGGGCCTGTTTCATTTACAGTTCTGCAGTACTTGTTCCTATGAAGTGACCATTAGCACAGGCTTTAAAGCTGCTTTTGCAGGTAACTGCCAGAGGGCGGCAGCCTTTCTATGTCCCCCACCCTGGTAACTAGGGAAAAGCCCTTGCGGCCTGTGGTGTTTCTCGGTTATAAATTAGAGTGGAGTGTGCCCGGACAAACCCACACAAGCTGATGTCTCCTTACTTTTGTTGGATTTTTACATTTAATTTTTATTTTTTATTGGAGTAATTTTCCACTGTGTACGTGGACCACTTCTACTTTGTGCATTCCTCGGTTGATGGACATGTTCAATGCTTCCAAGTGTTGGCTATGGTAAATATTGTTGGAGTGCAGGATTGCCAGGCTGTGACTTTTCGATTCTCATTTTCTCAGGTGATAGGCCCAGCAGTGGGTGTGATTGATTGACTGGTAGCACCGTGTTTCCCTTTGCAAAGCACCTTCTTTGTGTTTTCATTAGTGGCTCTTACCACGTCCCCCTTAGAATCGAGGGTACGCATTTCTCCACAATCGCTTCAGCATTTATTGTTTGCAGCATTTATGCTAATGGCCCTTCTGGCTGCTGTGAGCTGATAGGTTTTTGTAATTTGGGTTTGCATGTCTTTGAAAATTCGTAAAACTCATCATTTTTCTCCACCGTTTTCTTTTCTGTTAAAAAAAAGGAAACAATTGGGAGTACAATAGAACTCTTGAAATTGTGTTCTTGGAAGGTTGCCCTCTTTTGAAATTTTTGGTCGATTTTCCACCCCAGAATTTTTTTAGAAAGCAGGTGTCTTTTACCGGACTGCAAGTTTGGTGAATATTTAGTGACCTTTGGCAATGGGTTTAAAGCTGCTGTTGGAGGAAGTGGCCTCAAGCAGGAAGCTTATCTCCATTCCCATATCTGGGTACTAGGGCAGCAGAGCCTTTCTGGAAGTCGTGTTCCTAGTTTGTAAATTACATTGGAATGTGCATGGAGAAAGCCCCATAAGTTTATGTCTCATTATTTCTTCTTGGTTTTAAATTTTTTTTAAATTGGGGTAAAGCTTAGAATATTGTTTGTCCTAGGTGTACACCATCTGGTTCGTTTGTACATTATATATGTCTATTCAAGTACAGATCCTCTTCCCGTGTAAAATGTTACTGAGGGTTCCGCAGACCTCCCTTGCTATATGGTTGGTCTTTTTGAGATATGTATATAATATGTGTTTGTATACGTATAGTAACACTAATCTTAATTTATCCATTCCCCCCACCTTTCCTTTTAGATGAGCATAGTTTGTTTTCTAAGTCTGTGAGTGTCTTTCTCTGTGGAAATATGTTCCTTTGTGTCAGTTATTAGATAACGCCTATAAGTGATATCATAGAATACAGGTCTTTTGCTTTCCGACGTACCTCATGTTTTGTGATTATCTCCAGACTCATTTGTGGTGCCTCAGAGAGCAGTGGTTCATTGTTTTCCATGGCTATTATTCCATTGTGTACATGGACCACTTCTTCTTTATCCATTTACCGGTTGTTGGACATTTGGATTGCTTCACTGTCTTGGCTATTGTGAATAAGGCTGCACTGCAACTTTTGCGGCCTGTGTCTTCTCGATTCTTGTCTTCTCAAGTGAGAGGTCCATTGGTGCGCCTGCTGGATTGAATGGTACCTCCATTTTTACTTTTAAACACAGCTCCTTTCTGTTCTCATTATTGGCTGTTACCCCTTTACGTCTCACCAGCAGGTAGAGGGTACACAGTTCCCTAAAACCCCTTCAGCATTTATTGTTTGTAGACTTTGTGCTCATGGTCAGTCGACTGGTGTAAGTTGAAACTTTTTGTAGATTAGATTGCATGGGTCTAACACTCCCTGAGGTTGAGCTTTTATCCATTTTCCTTTTTTTTAAAAGAGCGTGAGTAAAACTTAACTCTTCCTACTCGCTTCTTGAAACATTTGCCTGTTTTGAATTGTTTTGTCCATTCCCTCCTTCAGCACAATTTTTTAGGGCAGGTGTCCTTTACAGCCCTGAGTCCTTGGGAATGTGAAGTGACCATTAGCTGTGAGTTTAAAGCTGTTCTTGCAGGAAACGGCCACAAGGTGGCAGCATTTCCCCTTTACCATATTTGGTTACTAGGGAAACAGAGCCTTAATGGAAGTGGTGTTCTAGGTTGTAAATTAGAATGGAATGTGCCAGGGAAAAGCCCTTTAAGTTTATGTCTCATTACTTCTTGTTCATATTTGTAGTTTACTTTTTATTTTTTATCCCAGTAAATATGATTACAATGGTTTCTTTGTTCTAGGTGTGCAAGATGTGGTTCTTTCACACATATACATGTATCTATTCTTCCTCGCATCCTTTTCCCATGTAGGTTATGACACAATGTTGAGTAGTCTTCTCCTGGTCTTCCGTACGTCTTTGGTGGTTATATATTTCACATGGTTTGTATATCTCTGTTAACCCCAATGTGGCAATGTATCCAATCCTCATCCCTTTCTATTTGGTGAATCATAAGTTTTTTAATGAATCTGTGATTGCCTTTCTCTGTGGAAATATCTTCATTGGTATCAATTTTTAAGTAACTCTTAAAAGTGATATGATAGGATATGTGTCTTTTGCTTTCTCACTTACTACACGTGGCGTGATTACGTCTAAACTCATCTATGGTGCTGCAAATAGCATTGTTTCATTTTTTTCACTAGCGAATATTCCATCTGTACATGGAGGAGTTCTTCTTTGTCCATCCATCTGTTGGTGGACTTTTTGGTTACTTCCATATGTTGGCTATTGTAATGGTGTGCAGTGCAGATTTGCCTGCCTGTGTCTTTCCAATTCTCTCTTCTTAGGTTATACGTCGAGGAGTGGGCCTGCTGGATCATATGGTAGCTCAATGTTTACCTTTTTAAGGCACCTCCATTCTGTTCTCATTCGTGGCCCTTTCCAAGTTACGTCCCCTTTGATGTTGAGGGTATGCATTTCTCCACAACACCTTCAGCATTTATTGTTTGTAGTTTTCTTGCTGATGGTTATTCTGACAAGTGTGAGCTGATACCTCTCTGTGGTTGAATTCGAATGTGCCACATAATCTGTTGAAATTGAGCTTTAAGGCATGTCCTTTTCTATTTTTCAAGCTGTGATTACCCCTTAGTTCTTCAAAGTGTTCTCTTTAAGTATGTGTCACATTTTGAAATGTTTTGGCCTTTACCTCCCTCAAGCCATTTTGAGGGCCTGTTTCATTTACAGTTCTGCAGTACTTGTTCCTATGAAGTGACCATTAGCACAGGCTTTAAAGCTGCTTTTGCAGATAACTGCCAGAGGGCGGCAGCCTTTCTATGTCCCCCACCCTGGTAACTAGGGAAATGCCCTTGCGGCCTGTGGTGTTTCTCGGTTATAAATTAGAGTGGAGTGTGCCTGGACAAACCCACACAAGCTGATGTCTCCTTACTTTTTTGGATTTTTACATTTAATTTTTACTTTTTATTGGAGTAATTTTTCACTGTGTACGTGGACCACTTCTACTTTGTGCATTCTCGGTTGATGGACATTTTCATTGCTTCCAAGCGTTGGCTATGGTAAATATTGTTGGAGTGCAGGATTGCCAGGCTGTGACTTTTCGATTCTCATTTTCTCAGGTGATAGGCCCAGCAGTGGGTGTGATTGATTGACTGGTAGCACCGTGTTTCCCTTTGCAAAGCACCTTCTTTGTGTTTTCATTAGTGGCTCTTACCACGTCCCCCTTAGAATCGAGGGTACGCATTTCTCCACAATCGCTTCAGCATTTATTGTTTGCAGCATTTATGCTAATGGCCCTTCTGGCTGCTGTGAGCTGATAGGTTTTTGTAATTTGGGTTTGCATGTCTTTGAAAATTCGTAAAACTCATCATTTTTCTCCACCGTTTTCTTTTCTGTTAAAAAAAAGGAAACAATTGGGAGTACAATAGAACTCTTGAAATTGTGTTCTTGGAAGGTTGCCCTCTTTTGAAATTTTTGGTCGATTTTCCACCGCAGAATTTTTTTAGAAAGCAGGTGTCTTTTACCGAACTGCAAGTTTGGTGAATATTTAGTGACCTTTAGCAATGGGTTTAAAGCTGCTGTTGGAGGAAGTGGCCTCAAGCAGGAAGCTTATCTCCATTCCCATATCTGGGTACTAGGGCAGCAGAGCCTTTCTGGAAGTCGTGTTCCTAGTTTGTAAATTACATTGGAATGTGCATGGAGAAAGCCCCATAAGTTTATGTCTCATTATTTCTTCTTGGTTTTAAATTTTTTTTAAATTGGGGTAAAGCTTAGAATATTGTTTGTCCTAGGTGTACACCATCTGGTTCGTTTGTACATTATATATGTCTATTCAAGTACAGATCCTCTTCCCATGTAAAATGTTACTGAGGGTTCCGCAGACCTCCCTTGCTATATGGTTGGTCTTTTTGAGATATGTATATAATATGTGTTTGTATACGTATAGTAACACTAATCTTAATTTATCCATTCCCCCCACCTTTCCTTTTAGATGAGCATAGTTTGTTTTCTAAGTCTGTGAGTGTCTTTCTCTGTGGAAATATGTTCCTTTGTGTCAGTTATTAGATAACGCCTATAAGTGATATCATAGAATACAGGTCTTTTGCTTTCCGACGTACCTCATGTTTTGTGATTATCTCCAGACTCATTTGTGGTGCCTCAGAGAGCAGTGGTTCATTGTTTTCCATGGCTATTATTCCATTGTGTACATGGACCACTTCTTCTTTATCCATTTACCGGTTGTTGGACATTTGGATTGCTTCACTGTCTTGGCTATTGTGAATAAGGCTGCACTGCAACTTTTGCGGCCTGTGTCTTCTCGATTCTTGTCTTCTCAAGTGAGAGGTCCATTGGTGCGCCTGCTGGATTGAATGGTACCTCCATTTTTACTTTTAAACACAGCTCCTTTCTGTTCTCATTATTGGCTGTTACCCCTTTACGTCTCACCAGCAGGTAGAGGGTACACAGTTCCCTAAAACCCCTTCAGCATTTATTGTTTGTAGACTTTGTGCTCATGGTCAGTCGACTGGTGTAAGTTGAAACTTTTTGTAGATTAGATTGCATGGGTCTAACACTCCCTGAGGTTGAGCTTTTATCCATTTTCCTTTTTTTTAAAAGAGCGTGAGTAAAACTTAACTCTTCCTACTCGCTTCTTGAAACATTTGCCTGTTTTGAATTGTTTTGTCCATTCCCTCCTTCAGCACAATTTTTTAGGGCAGGTGTCCTTTACAGCCCTGAGTCCTTGGGAATGTGAAGTGACCATTAGCTGTGAGTTTAAAGCTGTTCTTGCAGGAAACGGCCACAAGGTGGCAGCATTTCCCCTTTACCATATTTGGTTACTAGGGAAACAGAGCCTTAATGGAAGTGGTGTTCTAGGTTGTAAATTAGAATGGAATGTGCCAGGGAAAAGCCCTTTAAGTTTATGTCTCATTACTTCTTGTTCATATTTGTAGTTTACTTTTTATTTTTTATCCCAGTAAATATGATTACAATGGTTTGTTTGTTCTAGGTGTGCAAGATGTGGTTCTTTCACACATATACATGTATCTATTCTTCCTCGCATCCTTTTCCCATGTAGGTTATGACACAATGTTGAGTAGTCTTCTCCTGGTCTTCCGTACGTCTTTGGTGGTTATATATTTCACATGGTTTGTATATCTCTGTTAACCCCAATGTGGCAATGTATCCAATCCTCATCCCTTTCTATTTGGTGAACCATAAGTTTTTTAATGAATCTGTGATTGCCTTTCTCTGTGGAAATATCTTCATTGGTATCAATTTTTAAGTAACTCTTAAAAGTGATATGATAGGATATGTGCCTTTTGCTTTCTCACTTACTACACGTGGCGTGATTACGTCTAGACTCATCTATGGTGCTTCAAATAGCATTGTTTCATTTTTTTCACTAGCGAATATTCCATCTGTACATGGAGGAGTTCTTCTTTGTCCATCCATCTGTTGCTGGACTTTTTGGTTACTTCCATATCTTGGCTATTGTAATGGTGTGCAATGCAGATTTGCCTGCCTGTGTCTTTCCAATTCTCTCTTCTTAGGTTATACGTCGAGGAGTGGGCCTGCTGGATCATATGGTAGCTCAATGTTTACCTTTTTAAGGCACCTCCATTCTGTTCTCATTCGTGGCCCTTTCCAAGTTACGTCCCCTTTGATGTTGAGGGTATGCATTTCTCCACAACACCTTCAGCATTTATTGTTTGTAGTTTTCTTGCTGATGGTTATTCTGACAAGTGTGAGCTGATACCTCTCTGTGGTTGAATTCGAATGTGCCACATAATCTGTTGAAATTGAGCTTTAAGGCATGTCCTTTTCTATTTTTCAAGCTGTGATTACCCCTTAGTTCTTCAAAGTGTTCTCTTTAAGTATGTGTCACAGTTTGAAATGTTTTGGCCTTTACCTCCCTCAAGCCATTTTGAGGGCCTGTTTCATTTACAGTTCTGCAGTACTTGTTCCTATGAAGTGACCATTAGCACAGGCTTTAAAGCTGCTTTTGCAGGTAACTGCCAGAGGGCGGCAGCCTTTCTATGTCCCCCACCCTGGTAACTAGGGAAAAGCCCTTGCGGCCTGTGGTGTTTCTCGGTTATAAATTAGAGTGGAGTGTGCCCGGACAAACCCACACAAGCTGATGTCTCCTTACTTTTGTTGGATTTTTACATTTAATTTTTATTTTTTATTGGAGTAATTTTCCACTGTGTACGTGGACCACTTCTACTTTGTGCATTCCTCGGTTGATGGACATGTTCAATGCTTCCAAGTGTTGGCTATGGTAAATATTGTTGGAGTGCAGGATTGCCAGGCTGTGACTTTTCGATTCTCATTTTCTCAGGTGATAGGCCCAGCAGTGGGTGTGATTGATTGACTGGTAGCACCGTGTTTCCCTTTGCAAAGCACCTTCTTTGTGTTTTCATTAGTGGCTCTTACCACGTCCCCCTTAGAATCGAGGGTACGCATTTCTCCACAATCGCTTCAGCATTTATTGTTTGCAGCATTTATGCTAATGGCCCTTCTGGCTGCTGTGAGCTGATAGGTTTTTGTAATTTGGGTTTGCATGTCTTTGAAAATTCGTAAAACTCATCATTTTTCTCCACCGTTTTCTTTTCTGTTAAAAAAAAGGAAACAATTGGGAGTACAATAGAACTCTTGAAATTGTGTTCTTGGAAGGTTGCCCTCTTTTGAAATTTTTGGTCGATTTTCCACCCCAGAATTTTTTTAGAAAGCAGGTGTCTTTTACCGAACTGCAAGTTTGGTGAATATTTAGTGACCTTTAGCAATGGGTTTAAAGCTGCTGTTGGAGGAAGTGGCCTCAAGCAGGAAGCTTATCTCCATTCCCATATCTGGGTACTAGGGCAGCAGAGCCTTTCTGGAAGTCGTGTTCCTAGTTTGTAAATTACATTGGAATGTGCATGGAGAAAGCCCCATAAGTTTATGTCTCATTATTTCTTCTTGGTTTTAAATTTTTTTTAAATTGGGGTAAAGCTTAGAATATTGTTTGTCCTAGGTGTACACCATCTGGTTCGTTTGTACATTATATATGTCTATTCAAGTACAGATCCTCTTCCCATGTAAAATGTTACTGAGGGTTCCGCAGACCTCCCTTGCTATATGGTTGGTCTTTTTGAGATATGTATATAATATGTGTTTGTATACGTATAGTAACACTAATCTTAATTTATACATTCCCCCCACCTTTCCTTTTAGATGAGCATAGTTTGTTTTCTAAGTCTGTGAGTGTCTTTCTCTGTGGAAATATGCTCCTTTGTGTCAGTTATTAGATAACGCCTATAAGTGATATCATAGAATACAGGTCTTTTGCTTTCCGACGTACCTCATGTTTTGTGATTATCTCCAGACTCATTTGTGGTGCCTCAGAGAGCAGTGGTTCATTGTTTCCCATGGCTATTATTCCATTGTGTACATGGACCACTTCTTCTTTATCCATTTACCGGTTGTTGGACATTTTGATTGCTTCACTGTCTTGGCTATTGTGAATAAGGCTGCACTGCAACTTTTGCGGCCTGTGTCTTCTCGATTCTTGTCTTCTCAAGTGAGAGGTCCATTGGTGCGCCTGCTGGATTGAATGGTACCTCCATTTTTACTTTTAAACACAGCTCCTTTCTGTTCTCATTATTGGCTGTTACCCCTTTACGTCTCACCAGCAGGTAGAGGGTACACAGTTCCCTAAAACCCCTTCAGCATTTATTGTTTGTAGACTTTTTGCTCAAGGCCAGTCGACTGGTGTAAGTTGAAACTTTTTGTAGATTAGATTGCATGGGTCTAACACTCCCTGAGGTTGAGCTTTTATCCATTTTCCTTTTTTTTAAAAGAGCGTGAGTAAAACTTAACTCTTCCTACTCTCTTCTTGAAACATTTGCCTGTTTTGAATTGTTTTGTCCATTCCCTCCTTCAGCACAATTTTTTAGGGCAGGTGTCCTTTACAGCCCTGAGTCCTTGGGAATGTGAAGTGACCATTAGCTGTGAGTTTAAAGCTGTTCTTGCAGGAAACGGCCACAAGGTGGCAGCATTTCCCCTTTACCATATTTGGTTACTAGGGAAACAGAGCCTTAATGGAAGTGGTGTTCTAGGTTGTAAATTAGAATGGAATGTGCCAGGGAAAAGCCCTTTAAGTTTATGTCTCATTACTTCTTGTTCATATTTGTAGTTTACTTTTTATTTTTTATCCCAGTAAATATGATTACAATGGTTTGTTTGTTGTAGGTGTGCAAGATGTGGTTCTTTCACACATATACATGTATCTATTCTTCCTCGCATCCTTTTCCCATGTAGGTTATGACACAATGTTGAGTAGTCTTCTCCTGGTCTTCCGTACGTCTTTGGTGGTTATATATTTCACATGGTTTGTATATCTCTGTTAACCCCAATGTGGCAATGTATCCAATCCTCATCCCTTTCTATTTGGTGAATCATAAGTTTTTTAATGAATCTGTGATTGCCTTTCTCTGTGGAAATATCTTCATTGGTATCAATTTTTAAGTAACTCTTAAAAGTGATACGATAGGATATGTGTCTTTTGCTTTCTCACTTACTACACGTGGCGTGATTACGTCTAAACTCATCTATGGTGCTGCAAATAGCATTGTTTCATTTTTTTCACTAGCGAATATTCCATCTGTACATGGAGGAGTTCTTCTTTGTCCATCCATCTGTTGGTGGACTTTTTGGTTACTTCCATATGTTGGCTATTGTAATGGTGTGCAGTGCAGATTTGCCTGCCTGTGTCTTTCCAATTCTCTCTTCTTAGGTTATACGTCGAGGAGTGGGCCTGCTGGATCATATGGTAGCTCAATGTTTACCTTTTTAAGGCACCTCCATTCTGTTCTCATTCGTGGCCCTTTCCAAGTTACGTCCCCTTTGATGTTGAGGGTATGCATTTCTCCACAACACCTTCAGCATTTATTGTTTGTAGTTTTCTTGCTGATGGTTATTCTGACAAGTGTGAGCTGATACCTCTCTGTGGTTGAATTCGAATGTGCCACATAATCTGTTGAAATTGAGCTTTAAGGCATGTCCTTTTCTATTTTTCAAGCTGTGATTACCCCTTAGTTCTTCAAAGTGTTCTCTTTAAGTATGTGTCACAGTTTGAAATGTTTTGGCCTTTACCTCCCTCAAGCCATTTTGAGGGCCTGTTTCATTTACAGTTCTGCAGTACTTGTTCCTATGAAGTGACCATTAGCACAGGCTTTAAAGCTGCTTTTGCAGATAACTGCCAGAGGGCGGCAGCCTTTCTATGTCCCCCACCCTGGTAACTAGGGAAACGCCCTTGCGGCCTGTGGTGTTTCTCGGTTATAAATTAGAGTGGAGTGTGCCTGGACAAACCCACACAAGCTGATGTCTCCTTACTTTTGTTGGATTTTTACATTTAATTTTTACTTTTTATTGGAGTAATTTTTCACTGTGTACGTGGACCACTTCTACTTTGTGCATTCTCGGTTGATGGACATTTTCATTGCTTCCAAGCGTTGGCTATGGTAAATATTGTTGGAGTGCAGGATTGCCAGGCTGTGACTTTTCGATTCTCATTTTCTCAGGTGATAGGCCCAGCAGTGGGTGTGATTGATTGACTGGTAGCACCGTGTTTCCCTTTTCAAAGCACCTTCTTTGTGTTTTCATTAGTGGCTCTTACCACGTCCCCCTTAGAATCGAGGGTACGCATTTCTCCACAATCGCTTCAGCATTTATTGTTTGCAGCATTTATGCTAATGGCCCTTCTGGCTGCTGTGAGCTGATAGGTTTTTGTAATTTGGGTTTGCATGTCTTTGAAAATTCGTAAAACTCATCATTTTTCTCCACCGTTTTCTTTTCTGTTAAAAAAAAGGAAACAATTGGGAGTACAATAGAACTCTTGAAATTGTGTTCTTGGAAGGTTGCCCTCTTTTGAAATTTTTGGTCGATTTTCCACCGCAGAATTTTTTTAGAAAGCAGGTGTCTTTTACCGAACTGCAAGTTTGGTGAATATTTAGTGACCTTTAGCAATGGGTTTAAAGCTGCTGTTGTAGGAAGTGGCCTCAAGCAGGAAGCATGTCTCCATTCCCATATCTGGGTACTAGGGCAGCAGAGCCTTTCTGGAAGTCGTGTTCCTAGTTTGTAAATTACATTGGAATGTGCATGGAGAAAGCCCCATAAGTTTATGTCTCATTATTTCTTCTTGGTTTTAAATTTTTTTTAAATTGGGGTAAAGCTTAGAATATTGTTTGTCCTAGGTGTACACCATCTGGTTCGTTTGTACATTATATATGTCTATTCAAGTACAGATCCTCTTCCCATGTAAAATGTTACTGAGGGTTCCGCAGACCTCCCTTGCTATATGGTTGGTCTTTTTGAGATATGTATATAATATGTGTTTGTATACGTATAGTAACACTAATCTTAATTTATACATTCCCCCCACCTTTCCTTTTAGATGAGCATAGTTTGTTTTCTAAGTCTGTGAGTGTCTTTCTCTGTGGAAATATGTTCCTTTGTGTCAGTTATTAGATAACGCCTATAAGTGATATCATAGAATACAGGTCTTTTGCTTTCCGACGTACCTCATGTTTTGTGATTATCTCCAGACTCATTTGTGGTGCCTCAGAGAGCAGTGGTTCATTGTTTTCCATGGCTATTATTCCATTGTGTACATGGACCACTTCTTCTTTATCCATTTACCGGTTGTTGGACATTTGGATTGCTTCACTGTCTTGGCTATTGTGAATAAGGCTGCACTGCAACTTTTGCGGCCTGTGTCTTCTCGATTCTTGTCTTCTCAAGTGAGAGGTCCATTGGTGCGCCTGCTGGATTGAATGGTACCTCCATTTTTACTTTTAAACACAGCTCCTTTCTGTTCTCATTATTGGCTGTTACCCCTTTACGTCTCACCAGCAGGTAGAGGGTACACAGTTCCCTAAAACCCCTTCAGCATTTATTGTTTGTAGACTTTTTGCTCAAGGTCAGTCGACTGGTGTAAGTTGAAACTTTTTGTAGATTAGATTGCATGGGTCTAACACTCCCTGAGGTTGAGCTTTTATCCATTTTCCTTTTTTTTAAAAGAGCGTGAGTAAAACTTAACTCTTCCTACTCGCTTCTTGAAACATTTGCCTGTTTTGAATTGTTTTGTCCATTCCCTCCTTCAGCACAATTTTTTAGGGCAGGTGTCCTTTACAGCCCTGAGTCCTTGGGAATGTGAAGTGACCATTAGCTGTGAGTTTAAAGCTGTTCTTGCAGGAAACGGCCACAAGGTGGCAGCATTTCCCCTTTACCATATTTGGTTACTAGGGAAACAGAGCCTTAATGGAAGTGGTGTTCTAGGTTGTAAATTAGAATGGAATGTGCCAGGGAAAAGCCCTTTAAGTTTATGTCTCATTACTTCTTGTTCATATTTGTAGTTTACTTTTTATTTTTTATCCCAGTAAATATGATTACAATGGTTTGTTTGTTCTAGGTGTGCAAGATGTGGTTCTTTCACAAATATACATGTATCTATTCTTCCTCGCATCCTTTTCCCATGTAGGTTATGACACAATGTTGAGTAGTCTTCTCCTGGTCTTCCGTACGTCTTTGGTGGTTATATATTTCACATGGTTTGTATATCTCTGTTAACCCCAATGCGGCAATGTATCCAATCCTCATCCCTTTCTATTTGGTGAACCATAAGTTTTTTAATGAATCTGTGATTGCCTTTCTCTGTGGAAATATCTTCATTGGTATCAATTTTTAAGTAACTCTTAAAAGTGATATGATAGGATATGTGCCTTTTGCTTTCTCACTTACTACACGTGGCGTGATTACGTCTAGACTCATCTATGGTGCTTCAAATAGCATTGTTTCATTTTTTTCACTAGCGAATATTCCATCTGTACATGGAGGAGTTCTTCTTTGTCCATCCATCTGTTGCTGGACTTTTTGGTTACTTCCATATCTTGGCTATTGTAATGGTGTGCAATGCAGATTTGCCTGCCTGTGTCTTTCCAATTCTCTCTTCTTAGGTTATACGTCGAGGAGTGGGCCTGCTGGATCATATGGTAGCTCAATGTTTACCTTTTTAAGGCACCTCCATTCTGTTCTCATTCGTGGCCCTTTCCAAGTTACGTCCCCTTTGATGTTGAGGGTATGCATTTCTCCACAACACCTTCAGCATTTATTGTTTGTAGTTTTCTTGCTGATGGTTATTCTGACAAGTGTGAGCTGATACCTCTCTGTGGTTGAATTCGAATGTGCCACATAATCTGTTGAAATTGAGCTTTAAGGCATGTCCTTTTCTATTTTTCAAGCTGTGATTACCCCTTAGTTCTTCAAAGTGTTCTCTTTAAGTATGTGTCACAGTTTGAAATGTTTTGGCCTTTACCTCCCTCAAGCCATTTTGAGGGCCTGTTTCATTTACAGTTCTGCAGTACTTGTTCCTATGAAGTGACCATTAGCACAGGCTTTAAAGCTGCTTTTGCAGGTAACTGCCAGAGGGTGGCAGCCTTTCTATGTCCCCCACCCTGGTAACTAGGGAAAAGCCCTTGCGGCCTGTGGTGTTTCTCGGTTATAAATTAGAGTGGAGTGTGCCCGGACAAACCCACACAAGCTGATGTCTCCTTACTTTTGTTGGATTTTTACATTTAATTTTTATTTTTTATTGGAGTAATTTTCCACTGTGTACGTGGACCACTTCTACTTTGTGCATTAATCGGTTGATGGACATTTTCATTGCTTCCAGGTGTTGGCTATGGTAAATATTGTTGGAGTGCAGGATTGCCAGGCTGTGACTTTTCGATTCTCATTTTCTCAGGTGATAGGCCCAGCAGTGGGTGTGATTGATTGACTGGTAGCACCGTGTTTCCCTTTGCAAAGCACCTTCTTTGTGTTTTCATTAGTGGCTCTTACCACGTCCCCCTTAGAATCGAGGGTACGCATTTCTCCACAATCGCTTCAGCATTTATTGTTTGCAGCATTTATGCTAATGGCCCTTCTGGCTGCTGTGAGCTGATAGGTTTTTGTAATTTGGGTTTGCATGTCTTTGAAAATTCGTAAAACTCATCATTTTTCTCCACCGTTTTCTTTTCTGTTAAAAAAAAGGAAACAATTGGGAGTACAATAGAACTCTTGAAATTGTGTTCTTGGAAGGTTGCCCTCTTTTGAAATTTTTGGTCAATTTTCCACCCCAGAATTTTTTTAGAAAGCAGGTGTCTTTTACCGAACTGCAAGTTTAGTGAATATTTAGTGACCTTTAGCAATGGGTTTAAAGCTGCTGTTGGAGGAAGTGGCCTCAAGCAGGAAGCATGTCTCCATTCCCATATCTGGGTACTAGGGCAGCAGAGCCTTTCTGGAAGTCGTGTTCCTAGTTTGTAAATTACATTGGAATGTGCATGGAGAAAGCCCCATAAGTTTATGTCTCATTATTTCTTCTTGGTTTTAAAATTTTTTTTTTTTGGGGTAAAGCTTAGAATATTGTTTGTCCTAGGTGTACACCATCTGGTTCGTTTGTACATTATATATGTCTATTCAAGTACAGATCCTCTTCCCATGTAAAATGTTACTGAGGGTTCCGCAGACCTCCCTTGCTATATGGTTGGTCTTTTTGAGATATGTATATAATATGTGTTTGTATACATATAGTAACACTAATCTTAATTTATCCATTCCCCCCACCTTTCCTTTTAGATGAGCATAGTTTGTTTTCTAAGTCTGTGAGTGTCTTTCTCTGTGGAAATATGTTCCTTTGTGTCAGTTATTAGATAACGCCTATAAGTGATATCATAGAATACAGGTCTTTTGCTTTCCGACGTACCTCATGTTTTGTGATTATCTCCAGACTCATTTGTGGTGCCTCAGAGAGCAGTGGTTCATTGTTTTCCATGGCTATTATTCCATTGTGTGCATGGACCACTTCTTCTTTATCCATTTACCGGTTGTTGGACATTTTGATTGCTTCACTGTCTTGGCTATTGTGAATAAGGCTGCACTGCAACTTTTGCGGCCTGTGTCTTCTCGATTCTTGTCTTCTCAAGTGAGAGGTCCATTGGTGCGCCTGCTGGATTGAATGGTACCTCCATTTTTACTTTTAAACACAGCTCCTTTCTGTTCTCATTATTGGCTGTTACCCCTTTACGTCTCACCAGCAGGTAGAGGGTACACAGTTCCCTAAAACCCCTTCAGCATTTATTGTTTGTAGACTTTTTGCTCAAGGTCAGTCGACTGGTTGAAACTTTTTGTAGATTAGATTGCATGGGTCTAACACTCCCTGAGGTTGAGCTTTTATCCATTTTCCTTTTTTTTAAAAGAGCGTGAGTAAAACTTAACTCTTCCTACTCTCTTCTTGAAACATTTGCCTGTTTTGAATTGTTTTGTCCATTCCCTCCTTCAGCACAATTTTTTAGGGCAGGTGTCCTTTACAGCCCTGAGTCCTTGGGAATGTGAAGTGACCATTAGCTGTGAGTTTAAAGCTGTTCTTGCAGGAAACGGCCACAAGGTGGCAGCATTTCCCCTTTACCATATTTGGTTACTAGGGAAACAGAGCCTTAATGGAAGTGGTGTTCTAGGTTGTAAATTAGAATGGAATGTGCCAGGGAAAAGCCCTTTAAGTTTATGTCTCATTACTTCTTGTTCATATTTGTAGTTTACTTTTTATTTTTTTATCCCAGTAAATATGATTACAATGGTTTGTTTGTTCTAGGTGTGCAAGATGTGGTTCTTTCACACATATACATGTATCTATTCTTCCTCGCATCCTTTTCCCATGTAGGTTATGACACAATGTTGAGTAGTCTTCTCCTGGTCTTCCGTACGTCTTTGGTGGTTATATATTTCACATGGTTTGTATATCTCTGTTAACCCCAATGCGGCAATGTATCCAATCCTCATCCCTTTCTATTTGGTGAACCATAAGTTTTTTAATGAATCTGTGATTGCCTTTCTCTGTGGAAATATCTTCATTGGTATCAATTTTTAAGTAACTCTTAAAAGTGATATGATAGGATATGTGCCTTTTGCTTTCTCACTTACTACACGTGGCGTGATTACGTCTAGACTCATCTATGGTGCTTCAAATAGCATTGTTTCATTTTTTTCACTAGCGAATATTCCATCTGTACATGGAGGAGTTCTTCTTTGTCCATCCATCTGTTGCTGGACTTTTTGGTTACTTCCATATCTTGGCTATTGTAATGGTGTGCAATGCAGATTTGCCTGCCTGTGTCTTTCCAATTCTCTCTTCTTAGGTTATACGTCGAGGAGTGGGCCTGCTGGATCATATGGTAGCTCAATGTTTACCTTTTTAAGGCACCTCCATTCTGTTCTCATTCGTGGCCCTTTCCAAGTTACGTCCCCTTTGATGTTGAGGGTATGCATTTCTCCACAACACCTTCAGCATTTATTGTTTGTAGTTTTCTTGCTGATGGTTATTCTGACAAGTGTGAGCTGATACCTCTCTGTGGTTGAATTCGAATGTGCCACATAATCTGTTGAAATTGAGCTTTAAGGCATGTCCTTTTCTATTTTTCAAGCTGTGATTACCCCTTAGTTCTTCAAAGTGTTCTCTTTAAGTATGTGTCACAGTTTGAAATGTTTTGGCCTTTACCTCCCTCAAGCCATTTTGAGGGCCTGTTTCATTTACAGTTCTGCAGTACTTGTTCCTATGAAGTGACCATTAGCACAGGCTTTAAAGCTGCTTTTGCAGGTAACTGCCAGAGGGCGGCAGCCTTTCTATGTCCCCCACCCTGGTAACTAGGGAAAAGCCCTTGCGGCCTGTGGTGTTTCTCGGTTATAAATTAGAGTGGAGTGTGCCCGGACAAACCCACACAAGCTGATGTCTCCTTACTTTTGTTGGATTTTTACATTTAATTTTTATTTTTTATTGGAGTAATTTTCCACTGTGTATGTGGACCACTTCTACTTTGTGCATTAATCGGTTGATGGACATTTTCATTGCTTCCAAGTGTTGGCTATGGTAAATATTGTTGGAGTGCAGGATTGCCAGGCTGTGACTTTTCGATTCTCATTTTCTCAGGTGATAGGCCCAGCAGTGGGTGTGATTGATTGACTGGTAGCACCGTGTTTCCCTTTGCAAAGCACCTTCTTTGTGTTTTCATTAGTGGCTCTTACCACGTCCCCCTTAGAATCGAGGGTACGCATTTCTCCACAATCGCTTCAGCATTTATTGTTTGCAGCATTTATGCTAATGGCCCTTCTGGCTGCTGTGAGCTGATAGGTTTTTGTAATTTGGGTTTGCATGTCTTTGAAAATTCGTAAAACTCATCATTTTTCTCCACCGTTTTCTTTTCTGTTAAAAAAAAGGAAACAATTGGGAGTACAATAGAACTCTTGAAATTGTGTTCTTGGAAGGTTGCCCTCTTTTGAAATTTTTGGTCGATTTTCCACCCCAGAATTTTTTTAGAAAGCAGGTGTCTTTTACCGAACTGCAAGTTTGGTGAATATTTAGTGACCTTTAGCAATGGGTTTAAAGCTGCTGTTGGAGGAAGTGGCCTCAAGCAGGAAGCTTATCTCCATTCCCATATCTGGGTACTAGGGCAGCAGAGCCTTTCTGGAAGTCGTGTTCCTAGTTTGTAAATTACATTGGAATGTGCATGGAGAAAGCCCCATAAGTTTATGTCTCATTATTTCTTCTTGGTTTTAAATTTTTTTTAAATTGGGGTAAAGCTTAGAATATTGTTTGTCCTAGGTGTACACCATCTGGTTCGTTTGTACATTATATATGTCTATTCAAGTACAGATCCTCTTCCCATGTAAAATGTTACTGAGGGTTCCGCAGACCTCCCTTGCTATATGGTTGGTCTTTTTGAGATATGTATATAATATGTGTTTGTATACGTATAGTAACACTAATCTTAATTTATACATTCCCCCCACCTTTCCTTTTAGATGAGCATAGTTTGTTTTCTAAGTCTGTGAGTGTCTTTCTCTGTGGAAATATGCTCCTTTGTGTCAGTTATTAGATAACGCCTATAAGTGATATCATAGAATACAGGTCTTTTGCTTTCCGACGTACCTCATGTTTTGTGATTATCTCCAGACTCATTTGTGGTGCCTCAGAGAGCAGTGGTTCATTGTTTCCCATGGCTATTATTCCATTGTGTACATGGACCACTTCTTCTTTATCCATTTACCGGTTGTTGGACATTTTGATTGCTTCACTGTCTTGGCTATTGTGAATAAGGCTGCACTGCAACTTTTGCGGCCTGTGTCTTCTCGATTCTTGTCTTCTCAAGTGAGAGGTCCATTGGTGCGCCTGCTGGATTGAATGGTACCTCCATTTTTACTTTTAAACACAGCTCCTTTCTGTTCTCATTATTGGCTGTTACCCCTTTACGTCTCACCAGCAGGTAGAGGGTACACAGTTCCCTAAAACCCCTTCAGCATTTATTGTTTGTAGACTTTTTGCTCAAGGTCAGTCGACTGGTGTAAGTTGAAACTTTTTGTAGATTAGATTGCATGGGTCTAACACTCCCTGAGGTTGAGCTTTTATCCATTTTCCTTTTTTTTAAAAGAGCGTGAGTAAAACTTAACTCTTCCTACTCTCTTCTTGAAACATTTGCCTGTTTTGAATTGTTTTGTCCATTCCCTCCTTCAGCACAATTTTTTAGGGCAGGTGTCCTTTACAGCCCTGAGTCCTTGGGAATGTGAAGTGACCATTAGCTGTGAGTTTAAAGCTGTTCTTGCAGGAAACGGCCACAAGGTGGCAGCATTTCCCCTTTACCATATTTGGTTACTAGGGAAACAGAGCCTTAATGGAAGTGGTGTTCTAGGTTGTAAATTAGAATGGAATGTGCCAGGGAAAAGCCCTTTAAGTTTATGTCTCATTACTTCTTGTTCATATTTGTAGTTTACTTTTTATTTTTTTATCCCAGTAAATATGATTACAATGGTTTGTTTGTTCTAGGTGTGCAAGATGTGGTTCTTTCACACATATACATGTATCTATTCTTCCTCGCATCCTTTTCCCATGTAGGTTATGACACAATGTTGAGTAGTCTTCTCCTGGTCTTCCGTACGTCTTTGGTGGTTATATATTTCACATGGTTTGTATATCTCTGTTAACCCCAATGCGGCAATGTATCCAATCCTCATCCCTTTCTATTTGGTGAACCATAAGTTTTTTAATGAATCTGTGATTGCCTTTCTCTGTGGAAATATCTTCATTGGTATCAATTTTTAAGTAACTCTTAAAAGTGATATGATAGGATATGTGCCTTTTCCTTTCTCACTTACTACACGTGGCGTGATTACGTCTAGACTCATCTATGGTGCTGCAAATAGCATTGTTTCATTTTTTTCACTAGCGAATATTCCATCTGTACATGGAGGAGTTCTTCTTTGTCCATCCATCTGTTGGTGGACTTTTTGGTTACTTCCATATGTTGGCTATTGTAATGGTGTGCAGTGCAGATTTGCCTGCCTGTGTCTTTCCAATTCTCTCTTCTTAGGTTATACGTCGAGGAGTGGGCCTGCTGGATCATATGGTAGCTCAATGTTTACCTTTTTAAGGCACCTCCATTCTGTTCTCATTCGTGGCCCTTTCCAAGTTACGTCCCCTTTGATGTTGAGGGTATGCATTTCTCCACAACACCTTCAGCATTTATTGTTTGTAGTTTTCTTGCTGATGGTTATTCTGACAAGTGTGAGCTGATACCTCTCTGTGGTTGAATTCGAATGTGCCACATAATCTGTTGAAATTGAGCTTTAAGGCATGTCCTTTTCTATTTTTCAAGCTGTGATTACCCCTTAGTTCTTCAAAGTGTTCTCTTTAAGTATGTGTCACATTTTGAAATGTTTTGGCCTTTACCTCCCTCAAGCCATTTTGAGGGCCTGTTTCATTTACAGTTCTGCAGTACTTGTTCCTATGAAGTGACCATTAGCACAGGCTTTAAAGCTGCTTTTGCAGATAACTGCCAGAGGGCGGCAGCCTTTCTATGTCCCCCACCCTGGTAACTAGGGAAACGCCCTTGCGGCCTGTGGTGTTTCTCGGTTATAAATTAGAGTGGAGTGTGCCTGGACAAACCCACACAAGCTGATGTCTCCTTACTTTTGTTGGATTTTTACATTTAATTTTTACTTTTTATTGGAGTAATTTTTCACTGTGTACGTGGACCACTTCTACTTTGTGCATTCTCGGTTGATGGACATTTTCATTGCTTCCAAGCGTTGGCTATGGTAAATATTGTTGGAGTGCAGGATTGCCAGGCTGTGACTTTTCGATTCTCATTTTCTCAGGTGATAGGCCCAGCAGTGGGTGTGATTGATTGACTGGTAGCACCGTGTTTCCCTTTGCAAAGCACCTTCTTTGTGTTTTCATTAGTGGCTCTTACCACGTCCCCCTTAGAATCGAGGGTACGCATTTCTCCACAATCGCTTCAGCATTTATTGTTTGCAGCATTTATGCTAATGGCCCTTCTGGCTGCTGTGAGCTGATAGGTTTTTGTAATTTGGGTTTGCATGTCTTTGAAAATTCGTAAAACTCATCATTTTTCTCCACCGTTTTCTTTTCTGTTAAAAAAAAGGAAACAATTGGGAGTACAATAGAACTCTTGAAATTGTGTTCTTGGAAGGTTGCCCTCTTTTGAAATTTTTGGTCGATTTTCCACCCCAGAATTTTTTTAGAAAGCAGGTGTCTTTTACCGAACTGCAAGTTTGGTGAATATTTAGTGACCTTTAGCAATGGGTTTAAAGCTGCTGTTGGAGGAAGTGGCCTCAAGCAGGAAGCTTATCTCCATTCCCATATCTGGGTACTAGGGCAGCAGAGCCTTTCTGGAAGTCGTGTTCCTAGTTTGTAAATTACATTGGAATGTGCATGGAGAAAGCCCCATAAGTTTATGTCTCATTATTTCTTCTTGGTTTTAAATTTTTTTTAAATTGGGGTAAAGCTTAGAATATTGTTTGTCCTAGGTGTACACCATCTGGTTCGTTTGTACATTATATATGTCTATTCAAGTACAGATCCTCTTCCCATGTAAAATGTTACTGAGGGTTCCGCAGACCTCCCTTGCTATATGGTTGGTCTTTTTGAGATATGTATATAATATGTGTTTGTATACGTATAGTAACACTAATCTTAATTTATACATTCCCCCCACCTTTCCTTTTAGATGAGCATAGTTTGTTTTCTAAGTCTGTGAGTGTCTTTCTCTGTGGAAATATGTTCCTTTGTGTCAGTTATTAGATAACGCCTATAAGTGATATCATAGAATACAGGTCTTTTGCTTTCCGACGTACCTCATGTTTTGTGATTATCTCCAGACTCATTTGTGGTGCCTCAGAGAGCAGTGGTTCATTGTTTTCCATGGCTATTATTCCATTGTGTACATGGACCACTTCTTCTTTATCCATTTACCGGTTGTTGGACATTTGGATTGCTTCACTGTCTTGGCTATTGTGAATAAGGCTGCACTGCAACTTTTGCGGCCTGTGTCTTCTCGATTCTTGTCTTCTCAAGTGAGAGGTCCATTGGTGCGCCTGCTGGATTGAATGGTACCTCCATTTTTACTTTTAAACACAGCTCCTTTCTGTTCTCATTATTGGCTGTTACCCCTTTACGTCTCACCAGCAGGTAGAGGGTACACAGTTCCCTAAAACCCCTTCAGCATTTATTGTTTGTAGACTTTTTGCTCAAGGTCAGTCGACTGGTGTAAGTTGAAACTTTTTGTAGATTAGATTGCATGGGTCTAACACTCCCTGAGGTTGAGCTTTTATCCATTTTCCTTTTTTTTAAAAGAGCGTGAGTAAAACTTAACTCTTCCTACTCTCTTCTTGAAACATTTGCCTGTTTTGAATTGTTTTGTCCATTCCCTCCTTCAGCACAATTTTTTAGGGCAGGTGTCCTTTACAGCCCTGAGTCCTTGGGAATGTGAAGTGACCATTAGCTGTGAGTTTAAAGCTGTTCTTGCAGGAAACGGCCACAAGGTGGCAGCATTTCCCCTTTACCATATTTGGTTACTAGGGAAACAGAGCCTTAATGGAAGTGGTGTTCTAGGTTGTAAATTAGAATGGAATGTGCCAGGGAAAAGCCCTTTAAGTTTATGTCTCATTACTTCTTGTTCATATTTGTAGTTTACTTTTTATTTTTTATCCCAGTAAATATGATTACAATGGTTTGTTTGTTGTAGGTGTGCAAGATGTGGTTCTTTCACACATATACATGTATCTATTCTTCCTCGCATCCTTTTCCCATGTAGGTTATGACACAATGTTGAGTAGTCTTCTCCTGGTCTTCCGTACGTCTTTGGTGGTTATATATTTCACATGGTTTGTATATCTCTGTTAACCCCAATGTGGCAATGTATCCAATCCTCATCCCTTTCTATTTGGTGAATCATAAGTTTTTTAATGAATCTGTGATTGCCTTTCTCTGTGGAAATATCTTCATTGGTATCAATTTTTAAGTAACTCTTAAAAGTGATATGATAGGATATGTGTCTTTTGCTTTCTCACTTACTACACGTGGCGTGATTACGTCTAAACTCATCTATGGTGCTGCAAATAGCATTGTTTCATTTTTTTCACTAGCGAATATTCCATCTGTACATGGAGGAGTTCTTCTTTGTCCATCCATCTGTTGGTGGACTTTTTGGTTACTTCCATATGTTGGCTATTGTAATGATGTGCAGTGCAGATTTGCC
This sequence comes from Balaenoptera borealis, assembly GCF_965194805.1. Classification (NCBI taxonomy): domain Eukaryota; kingdom Metazoa; phylum Chordata; class Mammalia; order Artiodactyla; family Balaenopteridae; genus Balaenoptera; species Balaenoptera borealis. The sequence goes on from NW_028123310.1 coordinate 136,002, forward strand.
TGCCTGTGTCTTTCCAATTCTCTCTTCTTAGGTTATACGTCGAGGAGTGGGCCTGCTGGATCATATGGTAGCTCAATGTTTACCTTTTTAAGGCACCTCCATTCTGTTCTCATTCGTGGCCCTTTCCAAGTTACGTCCCCTTTGATGTTGAGGGTATGCATTTCTCCACAACACCTTCAGCATTTATTGTTTGTAGTTTTCTTGCTGATGGTTATTCTGACAAGTGTGAGCTGATACCTCTCTGTGGTTGAATTCGAATGTGCCACATAATCTGTTGAAATTGAGCTTTAAGGCATGTCCTTTTCTATTTTTCAAGCTGTGATTACCCCTTAGTTCTTCAAAGTGTTCTCTTTAAGTATGTGTCACAGTTTGAAATGTTTTGGCCTTTACCTCCCTCAAGCCATTTTGAGGGCCTGTTTCATTTACAGTTCTGCAGTACTTGTTCCTATGAAGTGACCATTAGCACAGGCTTTAAAGCTGCTTTTGCAGATAACTGCCAGAGGGCGGCAGCCTTTCTATGTCCCCCACCCTGGTAACTAGGGAAACGCCCTTGCGGCCTGTGGTGTTTCTCGGTTATAAATTAGAGTGGAGTGTGCCTGGACAAACCCACACAAGCTGATGTCTCCTTACTTTTGTTGGATTTTTACATTTAATTTTTACTTTTTATTGGAGTAATTTTTCACTGTGTACGTGGACCACTTCTACTTTGTGCATTCTCGGTTGATGGACATTTTCATTGCTTCCAAGCGTTGGCTATGGTAAATATTGTTGGAGTGCAGGATTGCCAGGCTGTGACTTTTCGATTCTCATTTTCTCAGGTGATAGGCCCAGCAGTGGGTGTGATTGATTGACTGGTAGCACCGTGTTTCCCTTTGCAAAGCACCTTCTTTGTGTTTTCATTAGTGGCTCTTACCACGTCCCCCTTAGAATCGAGGGTACGCATTTCTCCACAATCGCTTCAGCATTTATTGTTTGCAGCATTTATGCTAATGGCCCTTCTGGCTGCTGTGAGCTGATAGGTTTTTGTAATTTGGGTTTGCATGTCTTTGAAAATTCGTAAAACTCATCATTTTTCTCCACCGTTTTCTTTTCTGTTAAAAAAAAGGAAACAATTGGGAGTACAATAGAACTCTTGAAATTGTGTTCTTGGAAGGTTGCCCTCTTTTGAAATTTTTGGTCGATTTTCCACCCCAGAATTTTTTTAGAAAGCAGGTGTCTTTTACCGAACTGCAAGTTTGGTGAATATTTAGTGACCTTTAGCAATGGGTTTAAAGCTGCTGTTGGAGGAAGTGGCCTCAAGCAGGAAGCTTATCTCCATTCCCATATCTGGGTACTAGGGCAGCAGAGCCTTTCTGGAAGTCGTGTTCCTAGTTTGTAAATTACATTGGAATGTGCATGGAGAAAGCCCCATAAGTTTATGTCTCATTATTTCTTCTTGGTTTTAAATTTTTTTTAAATTGGGGTAAAGCTTAGAATATTGTTTGTCCTAGGTGTACACCATCTGGTTCGTTTGTACATTATATATGTCTATTCAAGTACAGATCCTCTTCCCATGTAAAATGTTACTGAGGGTTCCGCAGACCTCCCTTGCTATATGGTTGGTCTTTTTGAGATATGTATATAATATGTGTTTGTATACGTATAGTAACACTAATCTTAATTTATACATTCCCCCCACCTTTCCTTTTAGATGAGCATAGTTTGTTTTCTAAGTCTGTGAGTGTCTTTCTCTGTGGAAATATGTTCCTTTGTGTCAGTTATTAGATAACGCCTATAAGTGATATCATAGAATACAGGTCTTTTGCTTTCCGACGTACCTCATGTTTTGTGATTATCTCCAGACTCATTTGTGGTGCCTCAGAGAGCAGTGGTTCATTGTTTTCCATGGCTATTATTCCATTGTGTACATGGACCACTTCTTCTTTATCCATTTACCGGTTGTTGGACATTTGGATTGCTTCACTGTCTTGGCTATTGTGAATAAGGCTGCACTGCAACTTTTGCGGCCTGTGTCTTCTCGATTCTTGTCTTCTCAAGTGAGAGGTCCATTGGTGCGCCTGCTGGATTGAATGGTACCTCCATTTTTACTTTTAAACACAGCTCCTTTCTGTTCTCATTATTGGCTGTTACCCCTTTACGTCTCACCAGCAGGTAGAGGGTACACAGTTCCCTAAAACCCCTTCAGCATTTATTGTTTGTAGACTTTTTGCTCAAGGTCAGTCGACTGGTGTAAGTTGAAACTTTTTGTAGATTAGATTGCATGGGTCTAACACTCCCTGAGGTTGAGCTTTTATCCATTTTCCTTTTTTTTAAAAGAGCGTGAGTAAAACTTAACTCTTCCTACTCTCTTCTTGAAACATTTGCCTGTTTTGAATTGTTTTGTCCATTCCCTCCTTCAGCACAATTTTTTAGGGCAGGTGTCCTTTACAGCCCTGAGTCCTTGGGAATGTGAAGTGACCATTAGCTGTGAGTTTAAAGCTGTTCTTGCAGGAAACGGCCACAAGGTGGCAGCATTTCCCCTTTACCATATTTGGTTACTAGGGAAACAGAGCCTTAATGGAAGTGGTGTTCTAGGTTGTAAATTAGAATGGAATGTGCCAGGGAAAAGCCCTTTAAGTTTATGTCTCATTACTTCTTGTTCATATTTGTAGTTTACTTTTTATTTTTTTATCCCAGTAAATATGATTACAATGGTTTGTTTGTTCTAGGTGTGCAAGATGTGGTTCTTTCACACATATACATGTATCTATTCTTCCTCGCATCCTTTTCCCATGTAGGTTATGACACAATGTTGAGTAGTCTTCTCCTGGTCTTCCGTACGTCTTTGGTGGTTATATATTTCACATGGTTTGTATATCTCTGTTAACCCCAATGCGGCAATGTATCCAATCCTCATCCCTTTCTATTTGGTGAACCATAAGTTTTTTAATGAATCTGTGATTGCCTTTCTCTGTGGAAATATCTTCATTGGTATCAATTTTTAAGTAACTCTTAAAAGTGATATGATAGGATATGTGCCTTTTGCTTTCTCACTTACTACACGTGGCGTGATTACGTCTAGACTCATCTATGGTGCTTCAAATAGCATTGTTTCATTTTTTTCACTAGCGAATATTCCATCTGTACATGGAGGAGTTCTTCTTTGTCCATCCATCTGTTGCTGGACTTTTTGGTTACTTCCATATCTTGGCTATTGTAATGGTGTGCAATGCAGATTTGCCTGCCTGTGTCTTTCCAATTCTCTCTTCTTAGGTTATACGTCGAGGAGTGGGCCTGCTGGATCATATGGTAGCTCAATGTTTACCTTTTTAAGGCACCTCCATTCTGTTCTCATTCGTGGCCCTTTCCAAGTTACGTCCCCTTTGATGTTGAGGGTATGCATTTCTCCACAACACCTTCAGCATTTATTGTTTGTAGTTTTCTTGCTGATGGTTATTCTGACAAGTGTGAGCTGATACCTCTCTGTGGTTGAATTCGAATGTGCCACATAATCTGTTGAAATTGAGCTTTAAGGCATGTCCTTTTCTATTTTTCAAGCTGTGATTACCCCTTAGTTCTTCAAAGTGTTCTCTTTAAGTATGTGTCACAGTTTGAAATGTTTTGGCCTTTACCTCCCTCAAGCCATTTTGAGGGCCTGTTTCATTTACAGTTCTGCAGTACTTGTTCCTATGAAGTGACCATTAGCACAGGCTTTAAAGCTGCTTTTGCAGGTAACTGCCAGAGGGCGGCAGCCTTTCTATGTCCCCCACCCTGGTAACTAGGGAAAAGCCCTTGCGGCCTGTGGTGTTTCTCGGTTATAAATTAGAGTGGAGTGTGCCCGGACAAACCCACACAAGCTGATGTCTCCTTACTTTTGTTGGATTTTTACATTTAATTTTTACTTTTTATTGGAGTAATTTTTCACTGTGTACGTGGACCACTTCTACTTTGTGCATTCTCGGTTGATGGACATTTTCATTGCTTCCAAGCGTTGGCTATGGTAAATATTGTTGGAGTGCAGGATTGCCAGGCTGTGACTTTTCGATTCTCATTTTCTCAGGTGATAGGCCCAGCAGTGGGTGTGATTGATTGACTGGTAGCACCGTGTTTCCCTTTGCAAAGCACCTTCTTTGTGTTTTCATTAGTGGCTCTTACCACGTCCCCCTTAGAATCGAGGGTACGCATTTCTCCACAATCGCTTCAGCATTTATTGTTTGCAGCATTTATGCTAATGGCCCTTCTGGCTGCTGTGAGCTGATAGGTTTTTGTAATTTGGGTTTGCATGTCTTTGAAAATTCGTAAAACTCATCATTTTTCTCCACCGTTTTCTTTTCTGTTAAAAAAAAGGAAACAATTGGGAGTACAATAGAACTCTTGAAATTGTGTTCTTGGAAGGTTGCCCTCTTTTGAAATTTTTGGTCGATTTTCCACCCCAGAATTTTTTTAGAAAGCAGGTGTCTTTTACCGAACTGCAAGTTTGGTGAATATTTAGTGACCTTTAGCAATGGGTTTAAAGCTGCTGTTGGAGGAAGTGGCCTCAAGCAGGAAGCTTATCTCCATTCCCATATCTGGGTACTAGGGCAGCAGAGCCTTTCTGGAAGTCGTGTTCCTAGTTTGTAAATTACATTGGAATGTGCATGGAGAAAGCCCCATAAGTTTATGTCTCATTATTTCTTCTTGGTTTTAAATTTTTTTTAAATTGGGGTAAAGCTTAGAATATTGTTTGTCCTAGGTGTACACCATCTGGTTCGTTTGTACATTATATATGTCTATTCAAGTACAGATCCTCTTCCCATGTAAAATGTTACTGAGGGTTCCGCAGACCTCCCTTGCTATATGGTTGGTCTTTTTGAGATATGTATATAATATGTGTTTGTATACGTATAGTAACACTAATCTTAATTTATACATTCCCCCCACCTTTCCTTTTAGATGAGCATAGTTTGTTTTCTAAGTCTGTGAGTGTCTTTCTCTGTGGAAATATGTTCCTTTGTGTCAGTTATTAGATAACGCCTATAAGTGATATCATAGAATACAGGTCTTTTGCTTTCCGACGTACCTCATGTTTTGTGATTATCTCCAGACTCATTTGTGGTGCCTCAGAGAGCAGTGGTTCATTGTTTTCCATGGCTATTATTCCATTGTGTACATGGACCACTTCTTCTTTATCCATTTACCGGTTGTTGGACATTTGGATTGCTTCACTGTCTTGGCTATTGTGAATAAGGCTGCACTGCAACTTTTGCGGCCTGTGTCTTCTCGATTCTTGTCTTCTCAAGTGAGAGGTCCATTGGTGCGCCTGCTGGATTGAATGGTACCTCCATTTTTACTTTTAAACACAGCTCCTTTCTGTTCTCATTATTGGCTGTTACCCCTTTACGTCTCACCAGCAGGTAGAGGGTACACAGTTCCCTAAAACCCCTTCAGCATTTATTGTTTGTAGACTTTGTGCTCATGGTCAGTCGGCTGGTGTAAGTTGAAACTTTTTGTAGATTAGATTGCATGGGTCTAACACTCCCTGAGGTTGAGCTTTTATCCATTTTCCTTTTTTTTAAAAGAGCGTGAGTAAAACTTAACTCTTCATACTCGCTTCTTGAAACATTTGCCTGTTTTGAATTGTTTTGTCCATTCCCTCCTTCAGCACAATTTTTTAGGGCAGGTGTCCTTTACAGCCCTGAGTCCTTGGGAATGTGAAGTGACCATTAGCTGTGAGTTTAAAGCTGTTCTTGCAGGAAACGGCCACAAGGTGGCAGCATTTCCCCTTTACCATATTTGGTTACTAGGGAAACAGAGCCTTAATGGAAGTGGTGTTCTAGGTTGTAAATTAGAATGGAATGTGCCAGGGAAAAGCCCTTTAAGTTTATGTCTCATTACTTCTTGTTCATATTTGTAGTTTACTTTTTATTTTTTATCCCAGTAAATATGATTACAATGGTTTGTTTGTTGTAGGTGTGCAAGATGTGGTTCTTTCACACATATACATGTATCTATTCTTCCTCGCATCCTTTTCCCATGTAGGTTATGACACAATGTTGAGTAGTCTTCTCCTGGTCTTCCGTACGTCTTTGGTGGTTATATATTTCACATGGTTTGTATATCTCTGTTAACCCCAATGTGGCAATGTATCCAATCCTCATCCCTTTCTATTTGGTGAATCATAAGTTTTTTAATGAATCTGTGATTGCCTTTCTCTGTGGAAATATCTTCATTGGTATCAATTTTTAAGTAACTCTTAAAAGTGATATGATAGGATATGTGTCTTTTGCTTTCTCACTTACTACACGTGGCGTGATTACGTCTAAACTCATCTATGGTGCTGCAAATAGCATTGTTTCATTTTTTTCACTAGCGAATATTCCATCTGTACATGGAGGAGTTCTTCTTTGTCCATCCATCTGTTGGTGGACTTTTTGGTTACTTCCATATGTTGGCTATTGTAATGGTGTGCAGTGCAGATTTGCCTGCCTGTGTCTTTCCAATTCTCTCTTCTTAGGTTATACGTCGAGGAGTGGGCCTGCTGGATCATATGGTAGCTCAATGTTTACCTTTTTAAGGCACCTCCATTCTGTTCTCATTCGTGGCCCTTTCCAAGTTACGTCCCCTTTGATGTTGAGGGTATGCATTTCTCCACAACACCTTCAGCATTTATTGTTTGTAGTTTTCTTGCTGATGGTTATTCTGACAAGTGTGAGCTGATACCTCTCTGTGGTTGAATTCGAATGTGCCACATAATCTGTTGAAATTGAGCTTTAAGGCATGTCCTTTTCTATTTTTCAAGCTGTGATTACCCCTTAGTTCTTCAAAGTGTTCTCTTTAAGTATGTGTCACATTTTGAAATGTTTTGGCCTTTACCTCCCTCAAGCCATTTTGAGGGCCTGTTTCATTTACAGTTCTGCAGTACTTGTTCCTATGAAGTGACCATTAGCACAGGCTTTAAAGCTGCTTTTGCAGATAACTGCCAGAGGGCGGCAGCCTTTCTATGTCCCCCACCCTGGTAACTAGGGAAACGCCCTTGCGGCCTGTGGTGTTTCTCGGTTATAAATTAGAGTGGAGTGTGCCTGGACAAACCCACACAAGCTGATGTCTCCTTACTTTTGTTGGATTTTTACATTTAATTTTTACTTTTTATTGGAGTAATTTTTCACTGTGTACGTGGACCACTTCTACTTTGTGCATTCTCGGTTGATGGACATTTTCATTGCTTCCAAGCGTTGGCTATGGTAAATATTGTTGGAGTGCAGGATTGCCAGGCTGTGACTTTTCGATTCTCATTTTCTCAGGTGATAGGCCCAGCAGTGGGTGTGATTGATTGACTGGTAGCACCGTGTTTCCCTTTGCAAAGCACCTTCTTTGTGTTTTCATTAGTGGCTCTTACCACGTCCCCCTTAGAATCGAGGGTACGCATTTCTCCACAATCGCTTCAGCATTTATTGTTTGCAGCATTTATGCTAATGGCCCTTCTGGCTGCTGTGAGCTGATAGGTTTTTGTAATTTGGGTTTGCATGTCTTTGAAAATTCGTAAAACTCATCATTTTTCTCCACCGTTTTCTTTTCTGTTAAAAAAAAGGAAACAATTGGGAGTACAATAGAACTCTTGAAATTGTGTTCTTGGAAGGTTGCCCTCTTTTGAAATTTTTGGTCGATTTTCCACCCCAGAATTTTTTTAGAAAGCAGGTGTCTTTTACCGAACTGCAAGTTTGGTGAATATTTAGTGACCTTTAGCAATGGGTTTAAAGCTGCTGTTGGAGGAAGTGGCCTCAAGCAGGAAGCTTATCTCCATTCCCATATCTGGGTACTAGGGCAGCAGAGCCTTTCTGGAAGTCGTGTTCCTAGTTTGTAAATTACATTGGAATGTGCATGGAGAAAGCCCCATAAGTTTATGTCTCATTATTTCTTCTTGGTTTTAAATTTTTTTTAAATTGGGGTAAAGCTTAGAATATTGTTTGTCCTAGGTGTACACCATCTGGTTCGTTTGTACATTATATATGTCTATTCAAGTACAGATCCTCTTCCCATGTAAAATGTTACTGAGGGTTCCGCAGACCTCCCTTGCTATATGGTTGGTCTTTTTGAGATATGTATATAATATGTGTTTGTATACGTATAGTAACACTAATCTTAATTTGTACATTCCCCCCACCTTTCCTTTTAGATGAGCATAGTTTGTTTTCTAAGTCTGTGAGTGTCTTTCTCTGTGGAAATATGTTCCTTTGTGTCAGTTATTAGATAACGCCTATAAGTGATATCATAGAATACAGGTCTTTTGCTTTCCGACGTACCTCATGTTTTGTGATTATCTCCAGACTCATTTGTGGTGCCTCAGAGAGCAGTGGTTCATTGTTTTCCATGGCTATTATTCCATTGTGTACATGGACCACTTCTTCTTTATCCATTTACCGGTTGTTGGACATTTGGATTGCTTCACTGTCTTGGCTATTGTGAATAAGGCTGCACTGCAACTTTTGCGGCCTGTGTCTTCTCGATTCTTGTCTTCTCAAGTGAGAGGTCCATTGGTGCGCCTGCTGGATTGAATGGTACCTCCATTTTTACTTTTAAACACAGCTCCTTTCTGTTCTCATTATTGGCTGTTACCCCTTTACGTCTCACCAGCAGGTAGAGGGTACACAGTTCCCTAAAACCCCTTCAGCATTTATTGTTTGTAGACTTTTTGCTCAAGGTCAGTCGACTGGTGTAAGTTGAAACTTTTTGTAGATTAGATTGCATGGGTCTAACACTCCCTGAGGTTGAGCTTTTATCCATTTTCCTTTTTTTTAAAAGAGCGTGAGTAAAACTTAACTCTTCCTACTCTCTTCTTGAAACATTTGCCTGTTTTGAATTGTTTTGTCCATTCCCTCCTTCAGCACAATTTTTTAGGGCAGGTGTCCTTTACAGCCCTGAGTCCTTGGGAATGTGAAGTGACCATTAGCTGTGAGTTTAAAGCTGTTCTTGCAGGAAACGGCCACAAGGTGGCAGCATTTCCCCTTTACCATATTTGGTTACTAGGGAAACAGAGCCTTAATGGAAGTGGTGTTCTAGGTTGTAAATTAGAATGGAATGTGCCAGGGAAAAGCCCTTTAAGTTTATGTCTCATTACTTCTTGTTCATATTTGTAGTTTACTTTTTATTTTTTATCCCAGTAAATATGATTACAATGGTTTGTTTGTTGTAGGTGTGCAAGATGTGGTTCTTTCACACATATACATGTATCTATTCTTCCTCGCATCCTTTTCCCATGTAGGTTATGACACAATGTTGAGTAGTCTTCTCCTGGTCTTCCGTACGTCTTTGGTGGTTATATATTTCACATGGTTTGTATATCTCTGTTAACCCCAATGTGGCAATGTATCCAATCCTCATCCCTTTCTATTTGGTGAATCATAAGTTTTTTAATGAATCTGTGATTGCCTTTCTCTGTGGAAATATCTTCATTGGTATCAATTTTTAAGTAACTCTTAAAAGTGATATGATAGGATATGTGTCTTTTGCTTTCTCACTTACTACACGTGGCGTGATTACGTCTAAACTCATCTATGGTGCTGCAAATAGCATTGTTTCATTTTTTTCACTAGCGAATATTCCATCTGTACATGGAGGAGTTCTTCTTTGTCCATCCATCTGTTGGTGGACTTTTTGGTTACTTCCATATGTTGGCTATTGTAATGGTGTGCAGTGCAGATTTGCCTGCCTGTGTCTTTCCAATTCTCTCTTCTTAGGTTATACGTCGAGGAGTGGGCCTGCTGGATCATATGGTAGCTCAATGTTTACCTTTTTAAGGCACCTCCATTCTGTTCTCATTCGTGGCCCTTTCCAAGTTACGTCCCCTTTGATGTTGAGGGTATGCATTTCTCCACAACACCTTCAGCATTTATTGTTTGTAGTTTTCTTGCTGATGGTTATTCTGACAAGTGTGAGCTGATACCTCTCTGTGGTTGAATTCGAATGTGCCACATAATCTGTTGAAATTGAGCTTTAAGGCATGTCCTTTTCTATTTTTCAAGCTGTGATTACCCCTTAGTTCTTCAAAGTGTTCTCTTTAAGTATGTGTCACAGTTTGAAATGTTTTGGCCTTTACCTCCCTCAAGCCATTTTGAGGGCCTGTTTCATTTACAGTTCTGCAGTACTTGTTCCTATGAAGTGACCATTAGCACAGGCTTTAAAGCTGCTTTTGCAGGTAACTGCCAGAGGGTGGCAGCCTTTCTATGTCCCCCACCCTGGTAACTAGGGAAAAGCCCTTGCGGCCTGTGGTGTTTCTCGGTTATAAATTAGAGTGGAGTGTGCCCGGACAAACCCACACAAGCTGATGTCTCCTTACTTTTGTTGGATTTTTACATTTAATTTTTATTTTTTATTGGAGTAATTTTCCACTGTGTACGTGGACCACTTCTACTTTGTGCATTAATCGGTTGATGGACATTTTCATTGCTTCCAAGTGTTGGCTATGGTAAATATTGTTGGAGTGCAGGATTGCCAGGCTGTGACTTTTCGATTCTCATTTTCTCAGGTGATAGGCCCAGCAGTGGGTGTGATTGATTGACTGGTAGCACCGTGTTTCCCTTTGCAAAGCACCTTCTTTGTGTTTTCATTAGTGGCTCTTACCACGTCCCCCTTAGAATCGAGGGTACGCATTTCTCCACAATCGCTTCAGCATTTATTGTTTGCAGCATTTATGCTAATGGCCCTTCTGGCTGCTGTGAGCTGATAGGTTTTTGTAATTTGGGTTTGCATGTCTTTGAAAATTCGTAAAACTCATCATTTTTCTCCACCGTTTTCTTTTCTGTTAAAAAAAAGGAAACAATTGGGAGTACAATAGAACTCTTGAAATTGTGTTCTTGGAAGGTTGCCCTCTTTTGAAATTTTTGGTCAATTTTCCACCCCAGAATTTTTTTAGAAAGCAGGTGTCTTTTACCGAACTGCAAGTTTAGTGAATATTTAGTGACCTTTAGCAATGGGTTTAAAGCTGCTGTTGGAGGAAGTGGCCTCAAGCAGGAAGCATGTCTCCATTCCCATATCTGGGTACTAGGGCAGCAGAGCCTTTCTGGAAGTCGTGTTCCTAGTTTGTAAATTACATTGGAATGTGCATGGAGAAAGCCCCATAAGTTTATGTCTCATTATTTCTTCTTGGTTTTAAAATTTTTTTTTTTTGGGGTAAAGCTTAGAATATTGTTTGTCCTAGGTGTACACCATCTGGTTCGTTTGTACATTATATATGTCTATTCAAGTACAGATCCTCTTCCCATGTAAAATGTTACTGAGGGTTCCGCAGACCTCCCTTGCTATATGGTTGGTCTTTTTGAGATATGTATATAATATGTGTTTGTATACATATAGTAACACTAATCTTAATTTATCCATTCCCCCCACCTTTCCTTTTAGATGAGCATAGTTTGTTTTCTAAGTCTGTGAGTGTCTTTCTCTGTGGAAATATGTTCCTTTGTGTCAGTTATTAGATAACGCCTATAAGTGATATCATAGAATACAGGTCTTTTGCTTTCCGACGTACCTCATGTTTTGTGATTATCTCCAGACTCATTTGTGGTGCCTCAGAGAGCAGTGGTTCATTGTTTTCCATGGCTATTATTCCATTGTGTGCATGGACCACTTCTTCTTTATCCATTTACCGGTTGTTGGACATTTTGATTGCTTCACTGTCTTGGCTATTGTGAATAAGGCTGCACTGCAACTTTTGCGGCCTGTGTCTTCTCGATTCTTGTCTTCTCAAGTGAGAGGTCCATTGGTGCGCCTGCTGGATTGAATGGTACCTCCATTTTTACTTTTAAACACAGCTCCTTTCTGTTCTCATTATTGGCTGTTACCCCTTTACGTCTCACCAGCAGGTAGAGGGTACACAGTTCCCTAAAACCCCTTCAGCATTTATTGTTTGTAGACTTTTTGCTCAAGGTCAGTCGACTGGTTGAAACTTTTTGTAGATTAGATTGCATGGGTCTAACACTCCCTGAGGTTGAGCTTTTATCCATTTTCCTTTTTTTTAAAAGAGCGTGAGTAAAACTTAACTCTTCCTACTCTCTTCTTGAAACATTTGCCTGTTTTGAATTGTTTTGTCCATTCCCTCCTTCAGCACAATTTTTTAGGGCAGGTGTCCTTTACAGCCCTGAGTCCTTGGGAATGTGAAGTGACCATTAGCTGTGAGTTTAAAGCTGTTCTTGCAGGAAACGGCCACAAGGTGGCAGCATTTCCCCTTTACCATATTTGGTTACTAGGGAAACAGAGCCTTAATGGAAGTGGTGTTCTAGGTTGTAAATTAGAATGGAATGTGCCAGGGAAAAGCCCTTTAAGTTTATGTCTCATTACTTCTTGTTCATATTTGTAGTTTACTTTTTATTTTTTTATCCCAGTAAATATGATTACAATGGTTTGTTTGTTCTAGGTGTGCAAGATGTGGTTCTTTCACACATATACATGTATCTATTCTTCCTCGCATCCTTTTCCCATGTAGGTTATGACACAATGTTGAGTAGTCTTCTCCTGGTCTTCCGTACGTCTTTGGTGGTTATATATTTCACATGGTTTGTATATCTCTGTTAACCCCAATGTGGCAATGTATCCAATCCTCATCCCTTTCTATTTGGTGAACCATAAGTTTTTTAATGAATCTGTGATTGCCTTTCTCTGTGGAAATATCTTCATTGGTATCAATTTTTAAGTAACTCTTAAAAGTGATATGATAGGATATGTGCCTTTTGCTTTCTCACTTACTACACGTGGCGTGATTACGTCTAGACTCATCTATGGTGCTTCAAATAGCATTGTTTCATTTTTTTCACTAGCGAATATTCCATCTGTACATGGAGGAGTTCTTCTTTGTCCATCCATCTGTTGCTGGACTTTTTGGTTACTTCCATATCTTGGCTATTGTAATGGTGTGCAATGCAGATTTGCCTGCCTGTGTCTTTCCAATTCTCTCTTCTTAGGTTATACGTCGAGGAGTGGGCCTGCTGGATCATATGGTAGCTCAATGTTTACCTTTTTAAGGCACCTCCATTCTGTTCTCATTCGTGGCCCTTTCCAAGTTACGTCCCCTTTGATGTTGAGGGTATGCATTTCTCCACAACACCTTCAGCATTTATTGTTTGTAGTTTTCTTGCTGATGGTTATTCTGACAAGTGTGAGCTGATACCTCTCTGTGGTTGAATTCGAATGTGCCACATAATCTGTTGAAATTGAGCTTTAAGGCATGTCCTTTTCTATTTTTCAAGCTGTGATTACCCCTTAGTTCTTCAAAGTGTTCTCTTTAAGTATGTGTCACAGTTTGAAATGTTTTGGCCTTTACCTCCCTCAAGCCATTTTGAGGGCCTGTTTCATTTACAGTTCTGCAGTACTTGTTCCTATGAAGTGACCATTAGCACAGGCTTTAAAGCTGCTTTTGCAGGTAACTGCCAGAGGGCGGCAGCCTTTCTATGTCCCCCACCCTGGTAACTAGGGAAAAGCCCTTGCGGCCTGTGGTGTTTCTCGGTTATAAATTAGAGTGGAGTGTGCCCGGACAAACCCACACAAGCTGATGTCTCCTTACTTTTGTTGGATTTTTACATTTAATTTTTATTTTTTATTGGAGTAATTTTCCACTGTGTACGTGGACCACTTCTACTTTGTGCATTCCTCGGTTGATGGACATGTTCAATGCTTCCAAGTGTTGGCTATGGTAAATATTGTTGGAGTGCAGGATTGCCAGGCTGTGACTTTTCGATTCTCATTTTCTCAGGTGATAGGCCCAGCAGTGGGTGTGATTGATTGACTGGTAGCACCGTGTTTCCCTTTGCAAAGCACCTTCTTTGTGTTTTCATTAGTGGCTCTTACCACGTCCCCCTTAGAATCGAGGGTACGCATTTCTCCACAATCGCTTCAGCATTTATTGTTTGCAGCATTTATGCTAATGGCCCTTCTGGCTGCTGTGAGCTGATAGGTTTTTGTAATTTGGGTTTGCATGTCTTTGAAAATTCGTAAAACTCATCATTTTTCTCCACCGTTTTCTTTTCTGTTAAAAAAAAGGAAACAATTGGGAGTACAATAGAACTCTTGAAATTGTGTTCTTGGAAGGTTGCCCTCTTTTGAAATTTTTGGTCGATTTTCCACCCCAGAATTTTTTTAGAAAGCAGGTGTCTTTTACCGAACTGCAAGTTTGGTGAATATTTAGTGACCTTTAGCAATGGGTTTAAAGCTGCTGTTGGAGGAAGTGGCCTCAAGCAGGAAGCTTATCTCCATTCCCATATCTGGGTACTAGGGCAGCAGAGCCTTTCTGGAATTCGTGTTCCTAGTTTGTAAATTACATTGGAATGTGCATGGAGAAAGCCCCATAAGTTTATGTCTCATTATTTCTTCTTGGTTTTAAATTTTTTTTAAATTGGGGTAAAGCTTAGAATATTGTTTGTCCTAGGTGTACACCATCTGGTTCGTTTGTACATTATATATGTCTATTCAAGTACAGATCCTCTTCCCGTGTAAAATGTTACTGAGGGTTCCGCAGACCTCCCTTGCTATATGGTTGGTCTTTTTGAGATATGTATATAATATGTGTTTGTATACGTATAGTAACACTAATCTTAATTTATCCATTCCCCCCACCTTTCCTTTTAGATGAGCATAGTTTGTTTTCTAAGTCTGTGAGTGTCTTTCTCTGTGGAAATATGTTCCTTTGTGTCAGTTATTAGATAACGCCTATAAGTGATATCATAGAATACAGGTCTTTTGCTTTCCGACGTACCTCATGTTTTGTGATTATCTCCAGACTCATTTGTGGTGCCTCAGAGAGCAGTGGTTCATTGTTTTCCATGGCTATTATTCCATTGTGTACATGGACCACTTCTTCTTTATCCATTTACCGGTTGTTGGACATTTTGATTGCTTCACTGTCTTGGCTATTGTGAATAAGGCTGCACTGCAACTTTTGCGGCCTGTGTCTTCTCGATTCTTGTCTTCTCAAGTGAGAGGTCCATTGGTGCGCCTGCTGGATTGAATGGTACCTCCATTTTTACTTTTAAACACAGCTCCTTTCTGTTCTCATTATTGGCTGTTACCCCTTTACGTCTCACCAGCAGGTAGAGGGTACACAGTTCCCTAAAACCCCTTCAGCATTTATTGTTTGTAGACTTTGTGCTCAAGGTCAGTCGACTGGTGTAAGTTGAAACTTTTTGTAGATTAGATTGCATGGGTCTAACACTCCCTGAGGTTGAGCTTTTATCCATTTTCCTTTTTTTTAAAAGAGCGTGAGTAAAACTTAACTCTTCCTACTCTCTTCTTGAAACATTTGCCTGTTTTGAATTGTTTTGTCCATTCCCTCCTTCAGCACAATTTTTTAGGGCAGGTGTCCTTTACAGCCCTGAGTCCTTGGGAATGTGAAGTGACCATTAGCTGTGAGTTTAAAGCTGTTCTTGCAGGAAACGGCCACAAGGTGGCAGCATTTCCCCTTTACCATATTTGGTTACTAGGGAAACAGAGCCTTAATGGAAGTGGTGTTCTAGGTTGTAAATTAGAATGGAATGTGCCAGGGAAAAGCCCTTTAAGTTTATGTCTCATTACTTCTTGTTCATATTTGTAGTTTACTTTTTATTTTTTTATCCCAGTAAATATGATTACAATGGTTTGTTTGTTCTAGGTGTGCAAGATGTGGTTCTTTCACACATATACATGTATCTATTCTTCCTCGCATCCTTTTCCCATGTAGGTTATGACACAATGTTGAGTAGTCTTCTCCTGGTCTTCCGTATGTCTTTGGTGGTTATATATTTCACATGGTTTGTATATCTCTGTTAACCCCAATGTGGCAATGTATCCAATCCTCATCCCTTTCTATTTGGTGAACCATAAGTTTTTTAATGAATCTGTGATTGCCTTTCTCTGTGGAAATATCTTCATTGGTATCAATTTTTAAGTAACTCTTAAAAGTGATATGATAGGATATGTGCCTTTTGCTTTCTCACTTACTACACGTGGCGTGATTACGTCTAGACTCATCTATGGTGCTTCAAATAGCATTGTTTCATTTTTTTCACTAGCGAATATTCCATCTGTACATGGAGGAGTTCTTCTTTGTCCATCCATCTGTTGCTGGACTTTTTGGTTACTTCCATATCTTGGCTATTGTAATGGTGTGCAATGCAGATTTGCCTGCCTGTGTCTTTCCAATTCTCTCTTCTTAGGTTATACGTCGAGGAGTGGGCCTGCTGGATCATATGGTAGCTCAATGTTTACCTTTTTAAGGCACCTCCATTCTGTTCTCATTCGTGGCCCTTTCCAAGTTACGTCCCCTTTGATGTTGAGGGTATGCATTTCTCCACAACACCTTCAGCATTTATTGTTTGTAGTTTTCTTGCTGATGGTTATTCTGACAAGTGTGAGCTGATACCTCTCTGTGGTTGAATTCGAATGTGCCACATAATCTGTTGAAATTGAGCTTTAAGGCATGTCCTTTTCTATTTTTCAAGCTGTGATTACCCCTTAGTTCTTCAAAGTGTTCTCTTTAAGTATGTGTCACAGTTTGAAATGTTTTGGCCTTTACCTCCCTCAAGCCATTTTGAGGGCCTGTTTCATTTACAGTTCTGCAGTACTTGTTCCTATGAAGTGACCATTAGCACAGGCTTTAAAGCTGCTTTTGCAGGTAACTGCCAGAGGGCGGCAGCCTTTCTATGTCCCCCACCCTGGTAACTAGGGAAATGCCCTTGCGGCCTGTGGTGTTTCTCGGTTATAAATTAGAGTGGAGTGTGCCTGGACAAACCCACACAAGCTGATGTCTCCTTACTTTTTTGGATTTTTACATTTAATTTTTACTTTTTATTGGAGTAATTTTTCACTGTGTACGTGGACCACTTCTACTTTGTGCATTCTCGGTTGATGGACATTTTCATTGCTTCCAAGCGTTGGCTATGGTAAATATTGTTGGAGTGCAGGATTGCCAGGCTGTGACTTTTCGATTCTCATTTTCTCAGGTGATAGGCCCAGCAGTGGGTGTGATTGATTGACTGGTAGCACCGTGTTTCCCTTTGCAAAGCACCTTCTTTGTGTTTTCATTAGTGGCTCTTACCACGTCCCCCTTAGAATCGAGGGTACGCATTTCTCCACAATCGCTTCAGCATTTATTGTTTGCAGCATTTATGCTAATGGCCCTTCTGGCTGCTGTGAGCTGATAGGTTTTTGTAATTTGGGTTTGCATGTCTTTGAAAATTCGTAAAACTCATCATTTTTCTCCACCGTTTTCTTTTCTGTTAAAAAAAAGGAAACAATTGGGAGTACAATAGAACTCTTGAAATTGTGTTCTTGGAAGGTTGCCCTCTTTTGAAATTTTTGGTCGATTTTCCACCGCAGAATTTTTTTAGAAAGCAGGTGTCTTTTACCGAACTGCAAGTTTGGTGAATATTTAGTGACCTTTAGCAATGGGTTTAAAGCTGCTGTTGGAGGAAGTGGCCTCAAGCAGGAAGCTTATCTCCATTCCCATATCTGGGTACTAGGGCAGCAGAGCCTTTCTGGAAGTCGTGTTCCTAGTTTGTAAATTACATTGGAATGTGCATGGAGAAAGCCCCATAAGTTTATGTCTCATTATTTCTTCTTGGTTTTAAATTTTTTTTAAATTGGGGTAAAGCTTAGAATATTGTTTGTCCTAGGTGTACACCATCTGGTTCGTTTGTACATTATATATGTCTATTCAAGTACAGATCCTCTTCCCATGTAAAATGTTACTGAGGGTTCCGCAGACCTCCCTTGCTATATGGTTGGTCTTTTTGAGATATGTATATAATATGTGTTTGTATACGTATAGTAACACTAATCTTAATTTATACATTCCCCCCACCTTTCCTTTTAGATGAGCATAGTTTGTTTTCTAAGTCTGTGAGTGTCTTTCTCTGTGGAAATATGTTCCTTTGTGTCAGTTATTAGATAACGCCTATAAGTGATATCATAGAATACAGGTCTTTTGCTTTCCGACGTACCTCATGTTTTGTGATTATCTCCAGACTCATTTGTGGTGCCTCAGAGAGCAGTGGTTCATTGTTTTCCATGGCTATTATTCCATTGTGTACATGGACCACTTCTTCTTTATCCATTTACCGGTTGTTGGACATTTGGATTGCTTCACTGTCTTGGCTATTGTGAATAAGGCTGCACTGCAACTTTTGCGGCCTGTGTCTTCTCGATTCTTGTCTTCTCAAGTGAGAGGTCCATTGGTGCGCCTGCTGGATTGAATGGTACCTCCATTTTTACTTTTAAACACAGCTCCTTTCTGTTCTCATTATTGGCTGTTACCCCTTTACGTCTCACCAGCAGGTAGAGGGTACACAGTTCCCTAAAACCCCTTCAGCATTTATTGTTTGTAGACTTTTTGCTCAAGGTCAGTCGACTGGTGTAAGTTGAAACTTTTTGTAGATTAGATTGCATGGGTCTAACACTCCCTGAGGTTGAGCTTTTATCCATTTTCCTTTTTTTTAAAAGAGCGTGAGTAAAACTTAACTCTTCCTACTCTCTTCTTGAAACATTTGCCTGTTTTGAATTGTTTTGTCCATTCCCTCCTTCAGCACAATTTTTTAGGGCAGGTGTCCTTTACAGCCCTGAGTCCTTGGGAATGTGAAGTGACCATTAGCTGTGAGTTTAAAGCTGTTCTTGCAGGAAACGGCCACAAGGTGGCAGCATTTCCCCTTTACCATATTTGGTTACTAGGGAAACAGAGCCTTAATGGAAGTGGTGTTCTAGGTTGTAAATTAGAATGGAATGTGCCAGGGAAAAGCCCTTTAAGTTTATGTCTCATTACTTCTTGTTCATATTTGTAGTTTACTTTTTATTTTTTATCCCAGTAAATATGATTACAATGGTTTGTTTGTTCTAGGTGTGCAAGATGTGGTTCTTTCACACATATACATGTATCTATTCTTCCTCGCATCCTTTTCCCATGTAGGTTATGACACAATGTTGAGTAGTCTTCTCCTGGTCTTCCGTACGTCTTTGGTGGTTATATATTTCACATGGTTTGTATATCTCTGTTAACCCCAATGTGGCAATGTATCCAATCCTCATCCCTTTCTATTTGGTGAATCATAAGTTTTTTAATGAATCTGTGATTGCCTTTCTCTGTGGAAATATCTTCATTGGTATCAATTTTTAAGTAACTCTTAAAAGTGATATGATAGGATATGTGTCTTTTGCTTTCTCACTTACTACACGTGGCGTGATTACGTCTAAACTCATCTATGGTGCTGCAAATAGCATTGTTTCATTTTTTTCACTAGCGAATATTCCATCTGTACATGGAGGAGTTCTTCTTTGTCCATCCATCTGTTGGTGGACTTTTTGGTTACTTCCATATGTTGGCTATTGTAATGGTGTGCAGTGCAGATTTGCCTGCCTGTGTCTTTCCAATTCTCTCTTCTTAGGTTATACGTCGAGGAGTGGGCCTGCTGGATCATATGGTAGCTCAATGTTTACCTTTTTAAGGCACCTCCATTCTGTTCTCATTCGTGGCCCTTTCCAAGTTACGTCCCCTTTGATGTTGAGGGTATGCATTTCTCCACAACACCTTCAGCATTTATTGTTTGTAGTTTTCTTGCTGATGGTTATTCTGACAAGTGTGAGCTGATACCTCTCTGTGGTTGAATTCGAATGTGCCACATAATCTGTTGAAATTGAGCTTTAAGGCATGTCCTTTTCTATTTTTCAAGCTGTGATTACCCCTTAGTTCTTCAAAGTGTTCTCTTTAAGTATGTGTCACAGTTTGAAATGTTTTGGCCTTTACCTCCCTCAAGCCATTTTGAGGGCCTGTTTCATTTACAGTTCTGCAGTACTTGTTCCTATGAAGTGACCATTAGCACAGGCTTTAAAGCTGCTTTTGCAGGTAACTGCCAGAGGGTGGCAGCCTTTCTATGTCCCCCACCCTGGTAACTAGGGAAAAGCCCTTGCGGCCTGTGGTGTTTCTCGGTTATAAATTAGAGTGGAGTGTGCCCGGACAAACCCACACAAGCTGATGTCTCCTTACTTTTGTTGGATTTTTACATTTAATTTTTATTTTTTATTGGAGTAATTTTCCACTGTGTACGTGGACCACTTCTACTTTGTGCATTAATCGGTTGATGGACATTTTCATTGCTTCCAAGTGTTGGCTATGGTAAATATTGTTGGAGTGCAGGATTGCCAGGCTGTGACTTTTCGATTCTCATTTTCTCAGGTGATAGGCCCAGCAGTGGGTGTGATTGATTGACTGGTAGCACCGTGTTTCCCTTTGCAAAGCACCTTCTTTGTGTTTTCATTAGTGGCTCTTACCACGTCCCCCTTAGAATCGAGGGTACGCATTTCTCCACAATCGCTTCAGCATTTATTGTTTGCAGCATTTATGCTAATGGCCCTTCTGGCTGCTGTGAGCTGATAGGTTTTTGTAATTTGGGTTTGCATGTCTTTGAAAATTCGTAAAACTCATCATTTTTCTCCACCGTTTTCTTTTCTGTTAAAAAAAAGGAAACAATTGGGAGTACAATAGAACTCTTGAAATTGTGTTCTTGGAAGGTTGCCCTCTTTTGAAATTTTTGGTCAATTTTCCACCCCAGAATTTTTTTAGAAAGCAGGTGTCTTTTACCGAACTGCAAGTTTAGTGAATATTTAGTGACCTTTAGCAATGGGTTTAAAGCTGCTGTTGGAGGAAGTGGCCTCAAGCAGGAAGCATGTCTCCATTCCCATATCTGGGTACTAGGGCAGCAGAGCCTTTCTGGAAGTCGTGTTCCTAGTTTGTAAATTACATTGGAATGTGCATGGAGAAAGCCCCATAAGTTTATGTCTCATTATTTCTTCTTGGTTTTAAAATTTTTTTTTTTTGGGGTAAAGCTTAGAATATTGTTTGTCCTAGGTGTACACCATCTGGTTCGTTTGTACATTATATATGTCTATTCAAGTACAGATCCTCTTCCCATGTAAAATGTTACTGAGGGTTCCGCAGACCTCCCTTGCTATATGGTTGGTCTTTTTGAGATATGTATATAATATGTGTTTGTATACATATAGTAACACTAATCTTAATTTATCCATTCCCCCCACCTTTCCTTTTAGATGAGCATAGTTTGTTTTCTAAGTCTGTGAGTGTCTTTCTCTGTGGAAATATGTTCCTTTGTGTCAGTTATTAGATAACGCCTATAAGTGATATCATAGAATACAGGTCTTTTGCTTTCCGACGTACCTCATGTTTTGTGATTATCTCCAGACTCATTTGTGGTGCCTCAGAGAGCAGTGGTTCATTGTTTTCCATGGCTATTATTCCATTGTGTGCATGGACCACTTCTTCTTTATCCATTTACCGGTTGTTGGACATTTTGATTGCTTCACTGTCTTGGCTATTGTGAATAAGGCTGCACTGCAACTTTTGCGGCCTGTGTCTTCTCGATTCTTGTCTTCTCAAGTGAGAGGTCCATTGGTGCGCCTGCTGGATTGAATGGTACCTCCATTTTTACTTTTAAACACAGCTCCTTTCTGTTCTCATTATTGGCTGTTACCCCTTTACGTCTCACCAGCAGGTAGAGGGTACACAGTTCCCTAAAACCCCTTCAGCATTTATTGTTTGTAGACTTTTTGCTCAAGGTCAGTCGACTGGTTGAAACTTTTTGTAGATTAGATTGCATGGGTCTAACACTCCCTGAGGTTGAGCTTTTATCCATTTTCCTTTTTTTTAAAAGAGCGTGAGTAAAACTTAACTCTTCCTACTCTCTTCTTGAAACATTTGCCTGTTTTGAATTGTTTTGTCCATTCCCTCCTTCAGCACAATTTTTTAGGGCAGGTGTCCTTTACAGCCCTGAGTCCTTGGGAATGTGAAGTGACCATTAGCTGTGAGTTTAAAGCTGTTCTTGCAGGAAACGGCCACAAGGTGGCAGCATTTCCCCTTTACCATATTTGGTTACTAGGGAAACAGAGCCTTAATGGAAGTGGTGTTCTAGGTTGTAAATTAGAATGGAATGTGCCAGGGAAAAGCCCTTTAAGTTTATGTCTCATTACTTCTTGTTCATATTTGTAGTTTACTTTTTATTTTTTTATCCCAGTAAATATGATTACAATGGTTTGTTTGTTCTAGGTGTGCAAGATGTGGTTCTTTCACACATATACATGTATCTATTCTTCCTCGCATCCTTTTCCCATGTAGGTTATGACACAATGTTGAGTAGTCTTCTCCTGGTCTTCCGTACGTCTTTGGTGGTTATATATTTCACATGGTTTGTATATCTCTGTTAACCCCAATGTGGCAATGTATCCAATCCTCATCCCTTTCTATTTGGTGAACCATAAGTTTTTTAATGAATCTGTGATTGCCTTTCTCTGTGGAAATATCTTCATTGGTATCAATTTTTAAGTAACTCTTAAAAGTGATATGATAGGATATGTGCCTTTTGCTTTCTCACTTACTACACGTGGCGTGATTACGTCTAGACTCATCTATGGTGCTTCAAATAGCATTGTTTCATTTTTTTCACTAGCGAATATTCCATCTGTACATGGAGGAGTTCTTCTTTGTCCATCCATCTGTTGCTGGACTTTTTGGTTACTTCCATATCTTGGCTATTGTAATGGTGTGCAATGCAGATTTGCCTGCCTGTGTCTTTCCAATTCTCTCTTCTTAGGTTATACGTCGAGGAGTGGGCCTGCTGGATCATATGGTAGCTCAATGTTTACCTTTTTAAGGCACCTCCATTCTGTTCTCATTCGTGGCCCTTTCCAAGTTACGTCCCCTTTGATGTTGAGGGTATGCATTTCTCCACAACACCTTCAGCATTTATTGTTTGTAGTTTTCTTGCTGATGGTTATTCTGACAAGTGTGAGCTGATACCTCTCTGTGGTTGAATTCGAATGTGCCACATAATCTGTTGAAATTGAGCTTTAAGGCATGTCCTTTTCTATTTTTCAAGCTGTGATTACCCCTTAGTTCTTCAAAGTGTTCTCTTTAAGTATGTGTCACAGTTTGAAATGTTTTGGCCTTTACCTCCCTCAAGCCATTTTGAGGGCCTGTTTCATTTACAGTTCTGCAGTACTTGTTCCTATGAAGTGACCATTAGCACAGGCTTTAAAGCTGCTTTTGCAGGTAACTGCCAGAGGGCGGCAGCCTTTCTATGTCCCCCACCCTGGTAACTAGGGAAAAGCCCTTGCGGCCTGTGGTGTTTCTCGGTTATAAATTAGAGTGGAGTGTGCCCGGACAAACCCACACAAGCTGATGTCTCCTTACTTTTGTTGGATTTTTACATTTAATTTTTATTTTTTATTGGAGTAATTTTCCACTGTGTACGTGGACCACTTCTACTTTGTGCATTCCTCGGTTGATGGACATGTTCAATGCTTCCAAGTGTTGGCTATGGTAAATATTGTTGGAGTGCAGGATTGCCAGGCTGTGACTTTTCGATTCTCATTTTCTCAGGTGATAGGCCCAGCAGTGGGTGTGATTGATTGACTGGTAGCACCGTGTTTCCCTTTGCAAAGCACCTTCTTTGTGTTTTCATTAGTGGCTCTTACCACGTCCCCCTTAGAATCGAGGGTACGCATTTCTCCACAATCGCTTCAGCATTTATTGTTTGCAGCATTTATGCTAATGGCCCTTCTGGCTGCTGTGAGCTGATAGGTTTTTGTAATTTGGGTTTGCATGTCTTTGAAAATTCGTAAAACTCATCATTTTTCTCCACCGTTTTCTTTTCTGTTAAAAAAAAGGAAACAATTGGGAGTACAATAGAACTCTTGAAATTGTGTTCTTGGAAGGTTGCCCTCTTTTGAAATTTTTGGTCGATTTTCCACCCCAGAATTTTTTTAGAAAGCAGGTGTCTTTTACCGAACTGCAAGTTTGGTGAATATTTAGTGACCTTTAGCAATGGGTTTAAAGCTGCTGTTGGAGGAAGTGGCCTCAAGCAGGAAGCTTATCTCCATTCCCATATCTGGGTACTAGGGCAGCAGAGCCTTTCTGGAATTCGTGTTCCTAGTTTGTAAATTACATTGGAATGTGCATGGAGAAAGCCCCATAAGTTTATGTCTCATTATTTCTTCTTGGTTTTAAATTTTTTTTAAATTGGGGTAAAGCTTAGAATATTGTTTGTCCTAGGTGTACACCATCTGGTTCGTTTGTACATTATATATGTCTATTCAAGTACAGATCCTCTTCCCGTGTAAAATGTTACTGAGGGTTCCGCAGACCTCCCTTGCTATATGGTTGGTCTTTTTGAGATATGTATATAATATGTGTTTGTATACGTATAGTAACACTAATCTTAATTTATCCATTCCCCCCACCTTTCCTTTTAGATGAGCATAGTTTGTTTTCTAAGTCTGTGAGTGTCTTTCTCTGTGGAAATATGTTCCTTTGTGTCAGTTATTAGATAACGCCTATAAGTGATATCATAGAATACAGGTCTTTTGCTTTCCGACGTACCTCATGTTTTGTGATTATCTCCAGACTCATTTGTGGTGCCTCAGAGAGCAGTGGTTCATTGTTTTCCATGGCTATTATTCCATTGTGTACATGGACCACTTCTTCTTTATCCATTTACCGGTTGTTGGACATTTTGATTGCTTCACTGTCTTGGCTATTGTGAATAAGGCTGCACTGCAACTTTTGCGGCCTGTGTCTTCTCGATTCTTGTCTTCTCAAGTGAGAGGTCCATTGGTGCGCCTGCTGGATTGAATGGTACCTCCATTTTTACTTTTAAACACAGCTCCTTTCTGTTCTCATTATTGGCTGTTACCCCTTTACGTCTCACCAGCAGGTAGAGGGTACACAGTTCCCTAAAACCCCTTCAGCATTTATTGTTTGTAGACTTTGTGCTCAAGGTCAGTCGACTGGTGTAAGTTGAAACTTTTTGTAGATTAGATTGCATGGGTCTAACACTCCCTGAGGTTGAGCTTTTATCCATTTTCCTTTTTTTTAAAAGAGCGTGAGTAAAACTTAACTCTTCCTACTCTCTTCTTGAAACATTTGCCTGTTTTGAATTGTTTTGTCCATTCCCTCCTTCAGCACAATTTTTTAGGGCAGGTGTCCTTTACAGCCCTGAGTCCTTGGGAATGTGAAGTGACCATTAGCTGTGAGTTTAAAGCTGTTCTTGCAGGAAACGGCCACAAGGTGGCAGCATTTCCCCTTTACCATATTTGGTTACTAGGGAAACAGAGCCTTAATGGAAGTGGTGTTCTAGGTTGTAAATTAGAATGGAATGTGCCAGGGAAAAGCCCTTTAAGTTTATGTCTCATTACTTCTTGTTCATATTTGTAGTTTACTTTTTATTTTTTTATCCCAGTAAATATGATTACAATGGTTTGTTTGTTCTAGGTGTGCAAGATGTGGTTCTTTCACACATATACATGTATCTATTCTTCCTCGCATCCTTTTCCCATGTAGGTTATGACACAATGTTGAGTAGTCTTCTCCTGGTCTTCCGTATGTCTTTGGTGGTTATATATTTCACATGGTTTGTATATCTCTGTTAACCCCAATGTGGCAATGTATCCAATCCTCATCCCTTTCTATTTGGTGAACCATAAGTTTTTTAATGAATCTGTGATTGCCTTTCTCTGTGGAAATATCTTCATTGGTATCAATTTTTAAGTAACTCTTAAAAGTGATATGATAGGATATGTGCCTTTTGCTTTCTCACTTACTACACGTGGCGTGATTACGTCTAGACTCATCTATGGTGCTTCAAATAGCATTGTTTCATTTTTTTCACTAGCGAATATTCCATCTGTACATGGAGGAGTTCTTCTTTGTCCATCCATCTGTTGCTGGACTTTTTGGTTACTTCCATATCTTGGCTATTGTAATGGTGTGCAATGCAGATTTGCCTGCCTGTGTCTTTCCAATTCTCTCTTCTTAGGTTATACGTCGAGGAGTGGGCCTGCTGGATCATATGGTAGCTCAATGTTTACCTTTTTAAGGCACCTCCATTCTGTTCTCATTCGTGGCCCTTTCCAAGTTACGTCCCCTTTGATGTTGAGGGTATGCATTTCTCCACAACACCTTCAGCATTTATTGTTTGTAGTTTTCTTGCTGATGGTTATTCTGACAAGTGTGAGCTGATACCTCTCTGTGGTTGAATTCGAATGTGCCACATAATCTGTTGAAATTGAGCTTTAAGGCATGTCCTTTTCTATTTTTCAAGCTGTGATTACCCCTTAGTTCTTCAAAGTGTTCTCTTTAAGTATGTGTCACAGTTTGAAATGTTTTGGCCTTTACCTCCCTCAAGCCATTTTGAGGGCCTGTTTCATTTACAGTTCTGCAGTACTTGTTCCTATGAAGTGACCATTAGCACAGGCTTTAAAGCTGCTTTTGCAGGTAACTGCCAGAGGGCGGCAGCCTTTCTATGTCCCCCACCCTGGTAACTAGGGAAATGCCCTTGCGGCCTGTGGTGTTTCTCGGTTATAAATTAGAGTGGAGTGTGCCTGGACAAACCCACACAAGCTGATGTCTCCTTACTTTTTTGGATTTTTACATTTAATTTTTACTTTTTATTGGAGTAATTTTTCACTGTGTACGTGGACCACTTCTACTTTGTGCATTCTCGGTTGATGGACATTTTCATTGCTTCCAAGCGTTGGCTATGGTAAATATTGTTGGAGTGCAGGATTGCCAGGCTGTGACTTTTCGATTCTCATTTTCTCAGGTGATAGGCCCAGCAGTGGGTGTGATTGATTGACTGGTAGCACCGTGTTTCCCTTTGCAAAGCACCTTCTTTGTGTTTTCATTAGTGGCTCTTACCACGTCCCCCTTAGAATCGAGGGTACGCATTTCTCCACAATCGCTTCAGCATTTATTGTTTGCAGCATTTATGCTAATGGCCCTTCTGGCTGCTGTGAGCTGATAGGTTTTTGTAATTTGGGTTTGCATGTCTTTGAAAATTCGTAAAACTCATCATTTTTCTCCACCGTTTTCTTTTCTGTTAAAAAAAAGGAAACAATTGGGAGTACAATAGAACTCTTGAAATTGTGTTCTTGGAAGGTTGCCCTCTTTTGAAATTTTTGGTCGATTTTCCACCGCAGAATTTTTTTAGAAAGCAGGTGTCTTTTACCGAACTGCAAGTTTGGTGAATATTTAGTGACCTTTAGCAATGGGTTTAAAGCTGCTGTTGGAGGAAGTGGCCTCAAGCAGGAAGCTTATCTCCATTCCCATATCTGGGTACTAGGGCAGCAGAGCCTTTCTGGAAGTCGTGTTCCTAGTTTGTAAATTACATTGGAATGTGCATGGAGAAAGCCCCATAAGTTTATGTCTCATTATTTCTTCTTGGTTTTAAATTTTTTTTAAATTGGGGTAAAGCTTAGAATATTGTTTGTCCTAGGTGTACACCATCTGGTTCGTTTGTACATTATATATGTCTATTCAAGTACAGATCCTCTTCCCATGTAAAATGTTACTGAGGGTTCCGCAGACCTCCCTTGCTATATGGTTGGTCTTTTTGAGATATGTATATAATATGTGTTTGTATACGTATAGTAACACTAATCTTAATTTATACATTCCCCCCACCTTTCCTTTTAGATGAGCATAGTTTGTTTTCTAAGTCTGTGAGTGTCTTTCTCTGTGGAAATATGTTCCTTTGTGTCAGTTATTAGATAACGCCTATAAGTGATATCATAGAATACAGGTCTTTTGCTTTCCGACGTACCTCATGTTTTGTGATTATCTCCAGACTCATTTGTGGTGCCTCAGAGAGCAGTGGTTCATTGTTTTCCATGGCTATTATTCCATTGTGTACATGGACCACTTCTTCTTTATCCATTTACCGGTTGTTGGACATTTGGATTGCTTCACTGTCTTGGCTATTGTGAATAAGGCTGCACTGCAACTTTTGCGGCCTGTGTCTTCTCGATTCTTGTCTTCTCAAGTGAGAGGTCCATTGGTGCGCCTGCTGGATTGAATGGTACCTCCATTTTTACTTTTAAACACAGCTCCTTTCTGTTCTCATTATTGGCTGTTACCCCTTTACGTCTCACCAGCAGGTAGAGGGTACACAGTTCCCTAAAACCCCTTCAGCATTTATTGTTTGTAGACTTTGTGCTCATGGTCAGTCGACTGGTGTAAGTTGAAACTTTTTGTAGATTAGATTGCATGGGTCTAACACTCCCTGAGGTTGAGCTTTTATCCATTTTCCTTTTTTTTAAAAGAGCGTGAGTAAAACTTAACTCTTCCTACTCGCTTCTTGAAACATTTGCCTGTTTTGAATTGTTTTGTCCATTCCCTCCTTCAGCACAATTTTTTAGGGCAGGTGTCCTTTACAGCCCTGAGTCCTTGGGAATGTGAAGTGACCATTAGCTGTGAGTTTAAAGCTGTTCTTGCAGGAAACGGCCACAAGGTGGCAGCATTTCCCCTTTACCATATTTGGTTACTAGGGAAACAGAGCCTTAATGGAAGTGGTGTTCTAGGTTGTAAATTAGAATGGAATGTGCCAGGGAAAAGCCCTTTAAGTTTATGTCTCATTACTTCTTGTTCATATTTGTAGTTTACTTTTTATTTTTTATCCCAGTAAATATGATTACAATGGTTTGTTTGTTGTAGGTGTGCAAGATGTGGTTCTTTCACACATATACATGTATCTATTCTTCCTCGCATCCTTTTCCCATGTAGGTTATGACACAATGTTGAGTAGTCTTCTCCTGGTCTTCCGTACGTCTTTGGTGGTTATATATTTCACATGGTTTGTATATCTCTGTTAACCCCAATGTGGCAATGTATCCAATCCTCATCCCTTTCTATTTGGTGAATCATAAGTTTTTTAATGAATCTGTGATTGCCTTTCTCTGTGGAAATATCTTCATTGGTATCAATTTTTAAGTAACTCTTAAAAGTGATATGATAGGATATGTGTCTTTTGCTTTCTCACTTACTACACGTGGCGTGATTACGTCTAAACTCATCTATGGTGCTGCAAATAGCATTGTTTCATTTTTTTCACTAGCGAATATTCCATCTGTACATGGAGGAGTTCTTCTTTGTCCATCCATCTGTTGGTGGACTTTTTGGTTACTTCCATATGTTGGCTATTGTAATGGTGTGCAGTGCAGATTTGCCTGCCTGTGTCTTTCCAATTCTCTCTTCTTAGGTTATACGTCGAGGAGTGGGCCTGCTGGATCATATGGTAGCTCAATGTTTACCTTTTTAAGGCACCTCCATTCTGTTCTCATTCGTGGCCCTTTCCAAGTTACGTCCCCTTTGATGTTGAGGGTATGCATTTCTCCACAACACCTTCAGCATTTATTGTTTGTAGTTTTCTTGCTGATGGTTATTCTGACAAGTGTGAGCTGATACCTCTCTGTGGTTGAATTCGAATGTGCCACATAATCTGTTGAAATTGAGCTTTAAGGCATGTCCTTTTCTATTTTTCAAGCTGTGATTACCCCTTAGTTCTTCAAAGTGTTCTCTTTAAGTATGTGTCACATTTTGAAATGTTTTGGCCTTTACCTCCCTCAAGCCATTTTGAGGGCCTGTTTCATTTACAGTTCTGCAGTACTTGTTCCTATGAAGTGACCATTAGCACAGGCTTTAAAGCTGCTTTTGCAGATAACTGCCAGAGGGCGGCAGCCTTTCTATGTCCCCCACCCTGGTAACTAGGGAAATGCCCTTGCGGCCTGTGGTGTTTCTCGGTTATAAATTAGAGTGGAGTGTGCCTGGACAAACCCACACAAGCTGATGTCTCCTTACTTTTTTGGATTTTTACATTTAATTTTTACTTTTTATTGGAGTAATTTTTCACTGTGTACGTGGACCACTTCTACTTTGTGCATTCTCGGTTGATGGACATTTTCATTGCTTCCAAGCGTTGGCTATGGTAAATATTGTTGGAGTGCAGGATTGCCAGGCTGTGACTTTTCGATTCTCATTTTCTCAGGTGATAGGCCCAGCAGTGGGTGTGATTGATTGACTGGTAGCACCGTGTTTCCCTTTGCAAAGCACCTTCTTTGTGTTTTCATTAGTGGCTCTTACCACGTCCCCCTTAGAATCGAGGGTACGCATTTCTCCACAATCGCTTCAGCATTTATTGTTTGCAGCATTTATGCTAATGGCCCTTCTGGCTGCTGTGAGCTGATAGGTTTTTGTAATTTGGGTTTGCATGTCTTTGAAAATTCGTAAAACTCATCATTTTTCTCCACCGTTTTCTTTTCTGTTAAAAAAAAGGAAACAATTGGGAGTACAATAGAACTCTTGAAATTGTGTTCTTGGAAGGTTGCCCTCTTTTGAAATTTTTGGTCGATTTTCCACCGCAGAATTTTTTTAGAAAGCAGGTGTCTTTTACCGAACTGCAAGTTTGGTGAATATTTAGTGACCTTTAGCAATGGGTTTAAAGCTGCTGTTGGAGGAAGTGGCCTCAAGCAGGAAGCTTATCTCCATTCCCATATCTGGGTACTAGGGCAGCAGAGCCTTTCTGGAAGTCGTGTTCCTAGTTTGTAAATTACATTGGAATGTGCATGGAGAAAGCCCCATAAGTTTATGTCTCATTATTTCTTCTTGGTTTTAAATTTTTTTTAAATTGGGGTAAAGCTTAGAATATTGTTTGTCCTAGGTGTACACCATCTGGTTCGTTTGTACATTATATATGTCTATTCAAGTACAGATCCTCTTCCCATGTAAAATGTTACTGAGGGTTCCGCAGACCTCCCTTGCTATATGGTTGGTCTTTTTGAGATATGTATATAATATGTGTTTGTATACGTATAGTAACACTAATCTTAATTTATACATTCCCCCCACCTTTCCTTTTAGATGAGCATAGTTTGTTTTCTAAGTCTGTGAGTGTCTTTCTCTGTGGAAATATGTTCCTTTGTGTCAGTTATTAGATAACGCCTATAAGTGATATCATAGAATACAGGTCTTTTGCTTTCCGACGTACCTCATGTTTTGTGATTATCTCCAGACTCATTTGTGGTGCCTCAGAGAGCAGTGGTTCATTGTTTTCCATGGCTATTATTCCATTGTGTACATGGACCACTTCTTCTTTATCCATTTACCGGTTGTTGGACATTTGGATTGCTTCACTGTCTTGGCTATTGTGAATAAGGCTGCACTGCAACTTTTGCGGCCTGTGTCTTCTCGATTCTTGTCTTCTCAAGTGAGAGGTCCATTGGTGCGCCTGCTGGATTGAATGGTACCTCCATTTTTACTTTTAAACACAGCTCCTTTCTGTTCTCATTATTGGCTGTTACCCCTTTACGTCTCACCAGCAGG
Organism: Balaenoptera borealis; assembly: GCF_965194805.1. NCBI lineage: Eukaryota > Metazoa > Chordata > Mammalia > Artiodactyla > Balaenopteridae > Balaenoptera > Balaenoptera borealis. The sequence goes on from NW_028123310.1 coordinate 167,128, forward strand.
TAGAGGGTACACAGTTCCCTAAAACCCCTTCAGCATTTATTGTTTGTAGACTTTGTGCTCATGGTCAGTCGACTGGTGTAAGTTGAAACTTTTTGTAGATTAGATTGCATGGGTCTAACACTCCCTGAGGTTGAGCTTTTATCCATTTTCCTTTTTTTTAAAAGAGCGTGAGTAAAACTTAACTCTTCCTACTCGCTTCTTGAAACATTTGCCTGTTTTGAATTGTTTTGTCCATTCCCTCCTTCAGCACAATTTTTTAGGGCAGGTGTCCTTTACAGCCCTGAGTCCTTGGGAATGTGAAGTGACCATTAGCTGTGAGTTTAAAGCTGTTCTTGCAGGAAACGGCCACAAGGTGGCAGCATTTCCCCTTTACCATATTTGGTTACTAGGGAAACAGAGCCTTAATGGAAGTGGTGTTCTAGGTTGTAAATTAGAATGGAATGTGCCAGGGAAAAGCCCTTTAAGTTTATGTCTCATTACTTCTTGTTCATATTTGTAGTTTACTTTTTATTTTTTATCCCAGTAAATATGATTACAATGGTTTGTTTGTTGTAGGTGTGCAAGATGTGGTTCTTTCACACATATACATGTATCTATTCTTCCTCGCATCCTTTTCCCATGTAGGTTATGACACAATGTTGAGTAGTCTTCTCCTGGTCTTCCGTACGTCTTTGGTGGTTATATATTTCACATGGTTTGTATATCTCTGTTAACCCCAATGTGGCAATGTATCCAATCCTCATCCCTTTCTATTTGGTGAATCATAAGTTTTTTAATGAATCTGTGATTGCCTTTCTCTGTGGAAATATCTTCATTGGTATCAATTTTTAAGTAACTCTTAAAAGTGATATGATAGGATATGTGTCTTTTGCTTTCTCACTTACTACACGTGGCGTGATTACGTCTAAACTCATCTATGGTGCTGCAAATAGCATTGTTTCATTTTTTTCACTAGCGAATATTCCATCTGTACATGGAGGAGTTCTTCTTTGTCCATCCATCTGTTGGTGGACTTTTTGGTTACTTCCATATGTTGGCTATTGTAATGGTGTGCAGTGCAGATTTGCCTGCCTGTGTCTTTCCAATTCTCTCTTCTTAGGTTATATGTCGAGGAGTGGGCCTGCTGGATCATATGGTAGCTCAATGTTTACCTTTTTAAGGCACCTCCATTCTGTTCTCATTCGTGGCCCTTTCCAAGTTACGTCCCCTTTGATGTTGAGGGTATGCATTTCTCCACAACACCTTCAGCATTTATTGTTTGTAGTTTTCTTGCTGATGGTTATTCTGACAAGTGTGAGCTGATACCTCTCTGTGGTTGAATTCGAATGTGCCACATAATCTGTTGAAATTGAGCTTTAAGGCATGTCCTTTTCTATTTTTCAAGCTGTGATTACCCCTTAGTTCTTCAAAGTGTTCTCTTTAAGTATGTGTCACATTTTGAAATGTTTTGGCCTTTACCTCCCTCAAGCCATTTTGAGGGCCTGTTTCATTTACAGTTCTGCAGTACTTGTTCCTATGAAGTGACCATTAGCACAGGCTTTAAAGCTGCTTTTGCAGATAATTGCCAGAGGGCGGCAGCCTTTCTATGTCCCCCACCCTGGTAACTAGGGAAATGCCCTTGCGGCCTGTGGTGTTTCTCGGTTATAAATTAGAGTGGAGTGTGCCTGGACAAACCCACACAAGCTGATGTCTCCTTACTTTTTTGGATTTTTACATTTAATTTTTACTTTTTATTGGAGTAATTTTTCACTGTGTACGTGGACCACTTCTACTTTGTGCATTCTCGGTTGATGGACATTTTCATTGCTTCCAAGCGTTGGCTATGGTAAATATTGTTGGAGTGCAGGATTGCCAGGCTGTGACTTTTCGATTCTCATTTTCTCAGGTGATAGGCCCAGCAGTGGGTGTGATTGATTGACTGGTAGCACCGTGTTTCCCTTTGCAAAGCACCTTCTTTGTGTTTTCATTAGTGGCTCTTACCACGTCCCCCTTAGAATCGAGGGTACGCATTTCTCCACAATCGCTTCAGCATTTATTGTTTGCAGCATTTATGCTAATGGCCCTTCTGGCTGCTGTGAGCTGATAGGTTTTTGTAATTTGGGTTTGCATGTCTTTGAAAATTCGTAAAACTCATCATTTTTCTCCACCGTTTTCTTTTCTGTTAAAAAAAAGGAAACAATTGGGAGTACAATAGAACTCTTGAAATTGTGTTCTTGGAAGGTTGCCCTCTTTTGAAATTTTTGGTCGATTTTCCACCGCAGAATTTTTTTAGAAAGCAGGTGTCTTTTACCGAACTGCAAGTTTGGTGAATATTTAGTGACCTTTAGCAATGGGTTTAAAGCTGCTGTTGTAGGAAGTGGCCTCAAGCAGGAAGCATGTCTCCATTCCCATATCTGGGTACTAGGGCAGCAGAGCCTTTCTGGAAGTCGTGTTCCTAGTTTGTAAATTACATTGGAATGTGCATGGAGAAAGCCCCATAAGTTTATGTCTCATTATTTCTTCTTGGTTTTAAATTTTTTTTAAATTGGGGTAAAGCTTAGAATATTGTTTGTCCTAGGTGTACACCATCTGGTTCGTTTGTACATTATATATGTCTATTCAAGTACAGATCCTCTTCCCATGTAAAATGTTACTGAGGGTTCCGCAGACCTCCCTTGCTATATGGTTGGTCTTTTTGAGATATGTATATAATATGTGTTTGTATACGTATAGTAACACTAATCTTAATTTATACATTCCCCCCACCTTTCCTTTTAGATGAGCATAGTTTGTTTTCTAAGTCTGTGAGTGTCTTTCTCTGTGGAAATATGTTCCTTTGTGTCAGTTATTAGATAACGCCTATAAGTGATATCATAGAATACAGGTCTTTTGCTTTCCGACGTACCTCATGTTTTGTGATTATCTCCAGACTCATTTGTGGTGCCTCAGAGAGCAGTGGTTCATTGTTTTCCATGGCTATTATTCCATTGTGTACATGGACCACTTCTTCTTTATCCATTTACCGGTTGTTGGACATTTGGATTGCTTCACTGTCTTGGCTATTGTGAATAAGGCTGCACTGCAACTTTTGCGGCCTGTGTCTTCTCGATTCTTGTCTTCTCAAGTGAGAGGTCCATTGGTGCGCCTGCTGGATTGAATGGTACCTCCATTTTTACTTTTAAACACAGCTCCTTTCTGTTCTCATTATTGGCTGTTACCCCTTTACGTCTCACCAGCAGGTAGAGGGTACACAGTTCCCTAAAACCCCTTCAGCATTTATTGTTTGTAGACTTTGTGCTCAAGGTCAGTCGACTGGTGTAAGTTGAAACTTTTTGTAGATTAGATTGCATGGGTCTAACACTCCCTGAGGTTGAGCTTTTATCCATTTTCCTTTTTTTTAAAAGAGCGTGAGTAAAACTTAACTCTTCCTACTCTCTTCTTGAAACATTTGCCTGTTTTGAATTGTTTTGTCCATTCCCTCCTTCAGCACAATTTTTTAGGGCAGGTGTCCTTTACAGCCCTGAGTCCTTGGGAATGTGAAGTGACCATTAGCTGTGAGTTTAAAGCTGTTCTTGCAGGAAACGGCCACAAGGTGGCAGCATTTCCCCTTTACCATATTTGGTTACTAGGGAAACAGAGCCTTAATGGAAGTGGTGTTCTAGGTTGTAAATTAGAATGGAATGTGCCAGGGAAAAGCCCTTTAAGTTTATGTCTCATTACTTCTTGTTCATATTTGTAGTTTACTTTTTATTTTTTTATCCCAGTAAATATGATTACAATGGTTTGTTTGTTCTAGGTGTGCAAGATGTGGTTCTTTCACACATATACATGTATCTATTCTTCCTCGCATCCTTTTCCCATGTAGGTTATGACACAATGTTGAGTAGTCTTCTCCTGGTCTTCCGTACGTCTTTGGTGGTTATATATTTCACATGGTTTGTATATCTCTGTTAACCCCAATGTGGCAATGTATCCAATCCTCATCCCTTTCTATTTGGTGAACCATAAGTTTTTTAATGAATCTGTGATTGCCTTTCTCTGTGGAAATATCTTCATTGGTATCAATTTTTAAGTAACTCTTAAAAGTGATATGATAGGATATGTGCCTTTTGCTTTCTCACTTACTACACGTGGCGTGATTACGTCTAGACTCATCTATGGTGCTTCAAATAGCATTGTTTCATTTTTTTCACTAGCGAATATTCCATCTGTACATGGAGGAGTTCTTCTTTGTCCATCCATCTGTTGCTGGACTTTTTGGTTACTTCCATATCTTGGCTATTGTAATGGTGTGCAATGCAGATTTGCCTGCCTGTGTCTTTCCAATTCTCTCTTCTTAGGTTATACGTCGAGGAGTGGGCCTGCTGGATCATATGGTAGCTCAATGTTTACCTTTTTAAGGCACCTCCATTCTGTTCTCATTCGTGGCCCTTTCCAAGTTACGTCCCCTTTGATGTTGAGGGTATGCATTTCTCCACAACACCTTCAGCATTTATTGTTTGTAGTTTTCTTGCTGATGGTTATTCTGACAAGTGTGAGCTGATACCTCTCTGTGGTTGAATTCGAATGTGCCACATAATCTGTTGAAATTGAGCTTTAAGGCATGTCCTTTTCTATTTTTCAAGCTGTGATTACCCCTTAGTTCTTCAAAGTGTTCTCTTTAAGTATGTGTCACAGTTTGAAATGTTTTGGCCTTTACCTCCCTCAAGCCATTTTGAGGGCCTGTTTCATTTACAGTTCTGCAGTACTTGTTCCTATGAAGTGACCATTAGCACAGGCTTTAAAGCTGCTTTTGCAGGTAACTGCCAGAGGGCGGCAGCCTTTCTATGTCCCCCACCCTGGTAACTAGGGAAACGCCCTTGCGGCCTGTGGTGTTTCTCGGTTATAAATTAGAGTGGAGTGTGCCTGGACAAACCCACACAAGCTGATGTCTCCTTACTTTTGTTGGATTTTTACATTTAATTTTTACTTTTTATTGGAGTAATTTTTCACTGTGTACGTGGACCACTTCTACTTTGTGCATTCTCGGTTGATGGACATTTTCATTGCTTCCAAGCGTTGGCTATGGTAAATATTGTTGGAGTGCAGGATTGCCAGGCTGTGACTTTTCGATTCTCATTTTCTCAGGTGATAGGCCCAGCAGTGGGTGTGATTGATTGACTGGTAGCACCGTGTTTCCCTTTGCAAAGCACCTTCTTTGTGTTTTCATTAGTGGCTCTTACCACGTCCCCCTTAGAATCGAGGGTACGCATTTCTCCACAATCGCTTCAGCATTTATTGTTTGCAGCATTTATGCTAATGGCCCTTCTGGCTGCTGTGAGCTGATAGGTTTTTGTAATTTGGGTTTGCATGTCTTTGAAAATTCGTAAAACTCATCATTTTTCTCCACCGTTTTCTTTTCTGTTAAAAAAAAGGAAACAATTGGGAGTACAATAGAACTCTTGAAATTGTGTTCTTGGAAGGTTGCCCTCTTTTGAAATTTTTGGTCGATTTTCCACCGCAGAATTTTTTTAGAAAGCAGGTGTCTTTTACCGAACTGCAAGTTTGGTGAATATTTAGTGACCTTTAGCAATGGGTTTAAAGCTGCTGTTGTAGGAAGTGGCCTCAAGCAGGAAGCATGTCTCCATTCCCATATCTGGGTACTAGGGCAGCAGAGCCTTTCTGGAAGTCGTGTTCCTAGTTTGTAAATTACATTGGAATGTGCATGGAGAAAGCCCCATAAGTTTATGTCTCATTATTTCTTCTTGGTTTTAAATTTTTTTTAAATTGGGGTAAAGCTTAGAATATTGTTTGTCCTAGGTGTACACCATCTGGTTCGTTTGTACATTATATATGTCTATTCAAGTACAGATCCTCTTCCCATGTAAAATGTTACTGAGGGTTCCGCAGACCTCCCTTGCTATATGGTTGGTCTTTTTGAGATATGTATATAATATGTGTTTGTATACGTATAGTAACACTAATCTTAATTTATACATTCCCCCCACCTTTCCTTTTAGATGAGCATAGTTTGTTTTCTAAGTCTGTGAGTGTCTTTCTCTGTGGAAATATGTTCCTTTGTGTCAGTTATTAGATAACGCCTATAAGTGATATCATAGAATACAGGTCTTTTGCTTTCCGACGTACCTCATGTTTTGTGATTATCTCCAGACTCATTTGTGGTGCCTCAGAGAGCAGTGGTTCATTGTTTTCCATGGCTATTATTCCATTGTGTACATGGACCACTTCTTCTTTATCCATTTACCGGTTGTTGGACATTTGGATTGCTTCACTGTCTTGGCTATTGTGAATAAGGCTGCACTGCAACTTTTGCGGCCTGTGTCTTCTCGATTCTTGTCTTCTCAAGTGAGAGGTCCATTGGTGCGCCTGCTGGATTGAATGGTACCTCCATTTTTACTTTTAAACACAGCTCCTTTCTGTTCTCATTATTGGCTGTTACCCCTTTACGTCTCACCAGCAGGTAGAGGGTACACAGTTCCCTAAAACCCCTTCAGCATTTATTGTTTGTAGACTTTTTGCTCAAGGTCAGTCGACTGGTGTAAGTTGAAACTTTTTGTAGATTAGATTGCATGGGTCTAACACTCCCTGAGGTTGAGCTTTTATCCATTTTCCTTTTTTTTAAAAGAGCGTGAGTAAAACTTAACTCTTCCTACTCGCTTCTTGAAACATTTGCCTGTTTTGAATTGTTTTGTCCATTCCCTCCTTCAGCACAATTTTTTAGGGCAGGTGTCCTTTACAGCCCTGAGTCCTTGGGAATGTGAAGTGACCATTAGCTGTGAGTTTAAAGCTGTTCTTGCAGGAAACGGCCACAAGGTGGCAGCATTTCCCCTTTACCATATTTGGTTACTAGGGAAACAGAGCCTTAATGGAAGTGGTGTTCTAGGTTGTAAATTAGAATGGAATGTGCCAGGGAAAAGCCCTTTAAGTTTATGTCTCATTACTTCTTGTTCATATTTGTAGTTTACTTTTTATTTTTTTATCCCAGTAAATATGATTACAATGGTTTGTTTGTTCTAGGTGTGCAAGATGTGGTTCTTTCACACATATACATGTATCTATTCTTCCTCGCATCCTTTTCCCATGTAGGTTATGACACAATGTTGAGTAGTCTTCTCCTGGTCTTCCGTACGTCTTTGGTGGTTATATATTTCACATGGTTTGTATATCTCTGTTAACCCCAATGTGGCAATGTATCCAATCCTCATCCCTTTCTATTTGGTGAACCATAAGTTTTTTAATGAATCTGTGATTGCCTTTCTCTGTGGAAATATCTTCATTGGTATCAATTTTTAAGTAACTCTTAAAAGTGATATGATAGGATATGTGCCTTTTGCTTTCTCACTTACTACACGTGGCGTGATTACGTCTAGACTCATCTATGGTGCTTCAAATAGCATTGTTTCATTTTTTTCACTAGCGAATATTCCATCTGTACATGGAGGAGTTCTTCTTTGTCCATCCATCTGTTGCTGGACTTTTTGGTTACTTCCATATCTTGGCTATTGTAATGGTGTGCAATGCAGATTTGCCTGCCTGTGTCTTTCCAATTCTCTCTTCTTAGGTTATACGTCGAGGAGTGGGCCTGCTGGATCATATGGTAGCTCAATGTTTACCTTTTTAAGGCACCTCCATTCTGTTCTCATTCGTGGCCCTTTCCAAGTTACGTCCCCTTTGATGTTGAGGGTATGCATTTCTCCACAACACCTTCAGCATTTATTGTTTGTAGTTTTCTTGCTGATGGTTATTCTGACAAGTGTGAGCTGATACCTCTCTGTGGTTGAATTCGAATGTGCCACATAATCTGTTGAAATTGAGCTTTAAGGCATGTCCTTTTCTATTTTTCAAGCTGTGATTACCCCTTAGTTCTTCAAAGTGTTCTCTTTAAGTATGTGTCACAGTTTGAAATGTTTTGGCCTTTACCTCCCTCAAGCCATTTTGAGGGCCTGTTTCATTTACAGTTCTGCAGTACTTGTTCCTATGAAGTGACCATTAGCACAGGCTTTAAAGCTGCTTTTGCAGGTAACTGCCAGAGGGTGGCAGCCTTTCTATGTCCCCCACCCTGGTAACTAGGGAAAAGCCCTTGTGGCCTGTGGTGTTTCTCGGTTATAAATTAGAGTGGAGTGTGCCCGGACAAACCCACACAAGCTGATGTCTCCTTACTTTTGTTGGATTTTTACATTTAATTTTTATTTTTTATTGGAGTAATTTTCCACTGTGTACGTGGACCACTTCTACTTTGTGCATTAATCGGTTGATGGACATTTTCATTGCTTCCAAGTGTTGGCTATGGTAAATATTGTTGGAGTGCAGGATTGCCAGGCTGTGACTTTTCGATTCTCATTTTCTCAGGTGATAGGCCCAGCAGTGGGTGTGATTGATTGACTGGTAGCACCGTGTTTCCCTTTGCAAAGCACCTTCTTTGTGTTTTCATTAGTGGCTCTTACCACGTCCCCCTTAGAATCGAGGGTACGCATTTCTCCACAATCGCTTCAGCATTTATTGTTTGCAGCATTTATGCTAATGGCCCTTCTGGCTGCTGTGAGCTGATAGGTTTTTGTAATTTGGGTTTGCATGTCTTTGAAAATTCGTAAAACTCATCATTTTTCTCCACCGTTTTCTTTTCTGTTAAAAAAAAGGAAACAATTGGGAGTACAATAGAACTCTTGAAATTGTGTTCTTGGAAGGTTGCCCTCTTTTGAAATTTTTGGTCGATTTTCCACCCCAGAATTTTTTTAGAAAGCAGGTGTCTTTTACCGAACTGCAAGTTTGGTGAATATTTAGTGACCTTTAGCAATGGGTTTAAAGCTGCTGTTGGAGGAAGTGGCCTCAAGCAGGAAGCATGTCTCCATTCCCATATCTGGGTACTAGGGCAGCAGAGCCTTTCTGGAAGTCGTGTTCCTAGTTTGTAAATTACATTGGAATGTGCATGGAGAAAGCCCCATAAGTTTATGTCTCATTATTTCTTCTTGGTTTTAAAATTTTTTTTTTTTGGGGTAAAGCTTAGAATATTGTTTGTCCTAGGTGTACACCATCTGGTTCGTTTGTACATTATATATGTCTATTCAAGTACAGATCCTCTTCCCATGTAAAATGTTACTGAGGGTTCCGCAGACCTCCCTTGCTATATGGTTGGTCTTTTTGAGATATGTATATAATATGTGTTTGTATACATATAGTAACACTAATCTTAATTTATCCATTCCCCCCACCTTTCCTTTTAGATGAGCATAGTTTGTTTTCTAAGTCTGTGAGTGTCTTTCTCTGTGGAAATATGTTCCTTTGTGTCAGTTATTAGATAACGCCTATAAGTGATATCATAGAATACAGGTCTTTTGCTTTCCGACGTACCTCATGTTTTGTGATTATCTCCAGACTCATTTGTGGTGCCTCAGAGAGCAGTGGTTCATTGTTTTCCATGGCTATTATTCCATTGTGTGCATGGACCACTTCTTCTTTATCCATTTACCGGTTGTTGGACATTTGGATTGCTTCACTGTCTTGGCTATTGTGAATAAGGCTGCACTGCAACTTTTGCGGCCTGTGTCTTCTCGATTCTTGTCTTCTCAAGTGAGAGGTCCATTGGTGCGCCTGCTGGATTGAATGGTACCTCCATTTTTACTTTTAAACACAGCTCCTTTCTGTTCTCATTATTGGCTGTTACCCCTTTACGTCTCACCAGCAGGTAGAGGGTACACAGTTCCCTAAAACCCCTTCAGCATTTATTGTTTGTAGACTTTGTGCTCATGGTCAGTCGACTGGTGTAAGTTGAAACTTTTTGTAGATTAGATTGCATGGGTCTAACACTCCCTGAGGTTGAGCTTTTATCCATTTTCCTTTTTTTTAAAAGAGCGTGAGTAAAACTTAACTCTTCCTACTCGCTTCTTGAAACATTTGCCTGTTTTGAATTGTTTTGTCCATTCCCTCCTTCAGCACAATTTTTTAGGGCAGGTGTCCTTTACAGCCCTGAGTCCTTGGGAATGTGAAGTGACCATTAGCTGTGAGTTTAAAGCTGTTCTTGCAGGAAACGGCCACAAGGTGGCAGCATTTCCCCTTTACCATATTTGGTTACTAGGGAAACAGAGCCTTAATGGAAGTGGTGTTCTAGGTTGTAAATTAGAATGGAATGTGCCAGGGAAAAGCCCTTTAAGTTTATGTCTCATTACTTCTTGTTCATATTTGTAGTTTACTTTTTATTTTTTATCCCAGTAAATATGATTACAATGGTTTCTTTGTTGTAGGTGTGCAAGATGTGGTTCTTTCACACATATACATGTATCTATTCTTCCTCGCATCCTTTTCCCATGTAGGTTATGACACAATGTTGAGTAGTCTTCTCCTGGTCTTCCGTACGTCTTTGGTGGTTATATATTTCACATGGTTTGTATATCTCTGTTAACCCCAATGTGGCAATGTATCCAATCCTCATCCCTTTCTATTTGGTGAATCATAAGTTTTTTAATGAATCTGTGATTGCCTTTCTCTGTGGAAATATCTTCGTTGGTATCAATTTTTAAGTAACTCTTAAAAGTGATATGATAGGATATGTGTCTTTTGCTTTCTCACTTACTACACGTGGCGTGATTACGTCTAAACTCATCTATGGTGCTGCAAATAGCATTGTTTCATTTTTTTCACTAGCGAATATTCCATCTGTACATGGAGGAGTTCTTCTTTGTCCATCCATCTGTTGGTGGACTTTTTGGTTACTTCCATATGTTGGCTATTGTAATGGTGTGCAGTGCAGATTTGCCTGCCTGTGTCTTTCCAATTCTCTCTTCTTAGGTTATACGTCGAGGAGTGGGCCTGCTGGATCATATGGTAGCTCAATGTTTACCTTTTTAAGGCACCTCCATTCTGTTCTCATTCGTGGCCCTTTCCAAGTTACGTCCCCTTTGATGTTGAGGGTATGCATTTCTCCACAACACCTTCAGCATTTATTGTTTGTAGTTTTCTTGCTGATGGTTATTCTGACAAGTGTGAGCTGATACCTCTCTGTGGTTGAATTCGAATGTGCCACATAATCTGTTGAAATTGAGCTTTAAGGCATGTCCTTTTCTATTTTTCAAGCTGTGATTACCCCTTAGTTCTTCAAAGTGTTCTCTTTAAGTATGTGTCACATTTTGAAATGTTTTGGCCTTTACCTCCCTCAAGCCATTTTGAGGGCCTGTTTCATTTACAGTTCTGCAGTACTTGTTCCTATGAAGTGACCATTAGCACAGGCTTTAAAGCTGCTTTTGCAGGTAACTGCCAGAGGGCGGCAGCCTTTCTATGTCCCCCACCCTGGTAACTAGGGAAACGCCCTTGCGGCCTGTGGTGTTTCTCGGTTATAAATTAGAGTGGAGTGTGCCTGGACAAACCCACACAAGCTGATGTCTCCTTACTTTTGTTGGATTTTTACATTTAATTTTTACTTTTTATTGGAGTAATTTTTCACTGTGTACGTGGACCACTTCTACTTTGTGCATTCTCGGTTGATGGACATTTTCATTGCTTCCAAGCGTTGGCTATGGTAAATATTGTTGGAGTGCAGGATTGCCAGGCTGTGACTTTTCGATTCTCATTTTCTCAGGTGATAGGCCCAGCAGTGGGTGTGATTGATTGACTGGTAGCACCGTGTTTCCCTTTGCAAAGCACCTTCTTTGTGTTTTCATTAGTGGCTCTTACCACGTCCCCCTTAGAATCGAGGGTACGCATTTCTCCACAATCGCTTCAGCATTTATTGTTTGCAGCATTTATGCTAATGGCCCTTCTGGCTGCTGTGAGCTGATAGGTTTTTGTAATTTGGGTTTGCATGTCTTTGAAAATTCGTAAAACTCATCATTTTTCTCCACCGTTTTCTTTTCTGTTAAAAAAAAGGAAACAATTGGGAGTACAATAGAACTCTTGAAATTGTGTTCTTGGAAGGTTGCCCTCTTTTGAAATTTTTGGTCGATTTTCCACCGCAGAATTTTTTTAGAAAGCAGGTGTCTTTTACCGAACTGCAAGTTTGGTGAATATTTAGTGACCTTTAGCAATGGGTTTAAAGCTGCTGTTGTAGGAAGTGGCCTCAAGCAGGAAGCATGTCTCCATTCCCATATCTGGGTACTAGGGCAGCAGAGCCTTTCTGGAAGTCGTGTTCCTAGTTTGTAAATTACATTGGAATGTGCATGGAGAAAGCCCCATAAGTTTATGTCTCATTATTTCTTCTTGGTTTTAAATTTTTTTTAAATTGGGGTAAAGCTTAGAATATTGTTTGTCCTAGGTGTACACCATCTGGTTCGTTTGTACATTATATATGTCTATTCAAGTACAGATCCTCTTCCCATGTAAAATGTTACTGAGGGTTCCGCAGACCTCCCTTGCTATATGGTTGGTCTTTTTGAGATATGTATATAATATGTGTTTGTATACGTATAGTAACACTAATCTTAATTTATACATTCCCCCCACCTTTCCTTTTAGATGAGCATAGTTTGTTTTCTAAGTCTGTGAGTGTCTTTCTCTGTGGAAATATGTTCCTTTGTGTCAGTTATTAGATAACGCCTATAAGTGATATCATAGAATACAGGTCTTTTGCTTTCCGACGTACCTCATGTTTTGTGATTATCTCCAGACTCATTTGTGGTGCCTCAGAGAGCAGTGGTTCATTGTTTTCCATGGCTATTATTCCATTGTGTACATGGACCACTTCTTCTTTATCCATTTACCGGTTGTTGGACATTTGGATTGCTTCACTGTCTTGGCTATTGTGAATAAGGCTGCACTGCAACTTTTGCGGCCTGTGTCTTCTCGATTCTTGTCTTCTCAAGTGAGAGGTCCATTGGTGCGCCTGCTGGATTGAATGGTACCTCCATTTTTACTTTTAAACACAGCTCCTTTCTGTTCTCATTATTGGCTGTTACCCCTTTACGTCTCACCAGCAGGTAGAGGGTACACAGTTCCCTAAAACCCCTTCAGCATTTATTGTTTGTAGACTTTTTGCTCAAGGTCAGTCGACTGGTGTAAGTTGAAACTTTTTGTAGATTAGATTGCATGGGTCTAACACTCCCTGAGGTTGAGCTTTTATCCATTTTCCTTTTTTTTAAAAGAGCGTGAGTAAAACTTAACTCTTCCTACTCGCTTCTTGAAACATTTGCCTGTTTTGAATTGTTTTGTCCATTCCCTCCTTCAGCACAATTTTTTAGGGCAGGTGTCCTTTACAGCCCTGAGTCCTTGGGAATGTGAAGTGACCATTAGCTGTGAGTTTAAAGCTGTTCTTGCAGGAAACGGCCACAAGGTGGCAGCATTTCCCCTTTACCATATTTGGTTACTAGGGAAACAGAGCCTTAATGGAAGTGGTGTTCTAGGTTGTAAATTAGAATGGAATGTGCCAGGGAAAAGCCCTTTAAGTTTATGTCTCATTACTTCTTGTTCATATTTGTAGTTTACTTTTTATTTTTTTATCCCAGTAAATATGATTACAATGGTTTGTTTGTTCTAGGTGTGCAAGATGTGGTTCTTTCACACATATACATGTATCTATTCTTCCTCGCATCCTTTTCCCATGTAGGTTATGACACAATGTTGAGTAGTCTTCTCCTGGTCTTCCGTACGTCTTTGGTGGTTATATATTTCACATGGTTTGTATATCTCTGTTAACCCCAATGTGGCAATGTATCCAATCCTCATCCCTTTCTATTTGGTGAACCATAAGTTTTTTAATGAATCTGTGATTGCCTTTCTCTGTGGAAATATCTTCATTGGTATCAATTTTTAAGTAACTCTTAAAAGTGATATGATAGGATATGTGCCTTTTGCTTTCTCACTTACTACACGTGGCGTGATTACGTCTAGACTCATCTATGGTGCTTCAAATAGCATTGTTTCATTTTTTTCACTAGCGAATATTCCATCTGTACATGGAGGAGTTCTTCTTTGTCCATCCATCTGTTGCTGGACTTTTTGGTTACTTCCATATCTTGGCTATTGTAATGGTGTGCAATGCAGATTTGCCTGCCTGTGTCTTTCCAATTCTCTCTTCTTAGGTTATACGTCGAGGAGTGGGCCTGCTGGATCATATGGTAGCTCAATGTTTACCTTTTTAAGGCACCTCCATTCTGTTCTCATTCGTGGCCCTTTCCAAGTTACGTCCCCTTTGATGTTGAGGGTATGCATTTCTCCACAACACCTTCAGCATTTATTGTTTGTAGTTTTCTTGCTGATGGTTATTCTGACAAGTGTGAGCTGATACCTCTCTGTGGTTGAATTCGAATGTGCCACATAATCTGTTGAAATTGAGCTTTAAGGCATGTCCTTTTCTATTTTTCAAGCTGTGATTACCCCTTAGTTCTTCAAAGTGTTCTCTTTAAGTATGTGTCACAGTTTGAAATGTTTTGGCCTTTACCTCCCTCAAGCCATTTTGAGGGCCTGTTTCATTTACAGTTCTGCAGTACTTGTTCCTATGAAGTGACCATTAGCACAGGCTTTAAAGCTGCTTTTGCAGGTAACTGCCAGAGGGTGGCAGCCTTTCTATGTCCCCCACCCTGGTAACTAGGGAAAAGCCCTTGTGGCCTGTGGTGTTTCTCGGTTATAAATTAGAGTGGAGTGTGCCCGGACAAACCCACACAAGCTGATGTCTCCTTACTTTTGTTGGATTTTTACATTTAATTTTTATTTTTTATTGGAGTAATTTTCCACTGTGTACGTGGACCACTTCTACTTTGTGCATTAATCGGTTGATGGACATTTTCATTGCTTCCAAGTGTTGGCTATGGTAAATATTGTTGGAGTGCAGGATTGCCAGGCTGTGACTTTTCGATTCTCATTTTCTCAGGTGATAGGCCCAGCAGTGGGTGTGATTGATTGACTGGTAGCACCGTGTTTCCCTTTGCAAAGCACCTTCTTTGTGTTTTCATTAGTGGCTCTTACCACGTCCCCCTTAGAATCGAGGGTACGCATTTCTCCACAATCGCTTCAGCATTTATTGTTTGCAGCATTTATGCTAATGGCCCTTCTGGCTGCTGTGAGCTGATAGGTTTTTGTAATTTGGGTTTGCATGTCTTTGAAAATTCGTAAAACTCATCATTTTTCTCCACCGTTTTCTTTTCTGTTAAAAAAAAGGAAACAATTGGGAGTACAATAGAACTCTTGAAATTGTGTTCTTGGAAGGTTGCCCTCTTTTGAAATTTTTGGTCGATTTTCCACCCCAGAATTTTTTTAGAAAGCAGGTGTCTTTTACCGAACTGCAAGTTTGGTGAATATTTAGTGACCTTTAGCAATGGGTTTAAAGCTGCTGTTGGAGGAAGTGGCCTCAAGCAGGAAGCATGTCTCCATTCCCATATCTGGGTACTAGGGCAGCAGAGCCTTTCTGGAAGTCGTGTTCCTAGTTTGTAAATTACATTGGAATGTGCATGGAGAAAGCCCCATAAGTTTATGTCTCATTATTTCTTCTTGGTTTAAAAATTTTTTTTTTTTGGGGTAAAGCTTAGAATATTGTTTGTCCTAGGTGTACACCATCTGGTTCGTTTGTACATTATATATGTCTATTCAAGTACAGATCCTCTTCCCATGTAAAATGTTACTGAGGGTTCCGCAGACCTCCCTTGCTATATGGTTGGTCTTTTTGAGATATGTATATAATATGTGTTTGTATACATATAGTAACACTAATCTTAATTTATCCATTCCCCCCACCTTTCCTTTTAGATGAGCATAGTTTGTTTTCTAAGTCTGTGAGTGTCTTTCTCTGTGGAAATATGTTCCTTTGTGTCAGTTATTAGATAACGCCTATAAGTGATATCATAGAATACAGGTCTTTTGCTTTCCGACGTACCTCATGTTTTGTGATTATCTCCAGACTCATTTGTGGTGCCTCAGAGAGCAGTGGTTCATTGTTTTCCATGGCTATTATTCCATTGTGTGCATGGACCACTTCTTCTTTATCCATTTACCGGTTGTTGGACATTTTGATTGCTTCACTGTCTTGGCTATTGTGAATAAGGCTGCACTGCAACTTTTGCGGCCTGTGTCTTCTCGATTCTTGTCTTCTCAAGTGAGAGGTCCATTGGTGCGCCTGCTGGATTGAATGGTACCTCCATTTTTACTTTTAAACACAGCTCCTTTCTGTTCTCATTATTGGCTGTTACCCCTTTACGTCTCACCAGCAGGTAGAGGGTACACAGTTCCCTAAAACCCCTTCAGCATTTATTGTTTGTAGACTTTTTGCTCAAGGTCAGTCGACTGGTTGAAACTTTTTGTAGATTAGATTGCATGGGTCTAACACTCCCTGAGGTTGAGCTTTTATCCATTTTCCTTTTTTTTAAAAGAGCGTGAGTAAAACTTAACTCTTCCTACTCTCTTCTTGAAACATTTGCCTGTTTTGAATTGTTTTGTCCATTCCCTCCTTCAGCACAATTTTTTAGGGCAGGTGTCCTTTACAGCCCTGAGTCCTTGGGAATGTGAAGTGACCATTAGCTGTGAGTTTAAAGCTGTTCTTGCAGGAAACGGCCACAAGGTGGCAGCATTTCCCCTTTACCATATTTGGTTACTAGGGAAACAGAGCCTTAATGGAAGTGGTGTTCTAGGTTGTAAATTAGAATGGAATGTGCCAGGGAAAAGCCCTTTAAGTTTATGTCTCATTACTTCTTGTTCATATTTGTAGTTTACTTTTTATTTTTTTATCCCAGTAAATATGATTACAATGGTTTGTTTGTTCTAGGTGTGCAAGATGTGGTTCTTTCACACATATACATGTATCTATTCTTCCTCGCATCCTTTTCCCATGTAGGTTATGACACAATGTTGAGTAGTCTTCTCCTGGTCTTCCGTACGTCTTTGGTGGTTATATATTTCACATGGTTTGTATATCTCTGTTAACCCCAATGTGGCAATGTATCCAATCCTCATCCCTTTCTATTTGGTGAACCATAAGTTTTTTAATGAATCTGTGATTGCCTTTCTCTGTGGAAATATCTTCATTGGTATCAATTTTTAAGTAACTCTTAAAAGTGATATGATAGGATATGTGCCTTTTGCTTTCTCACTTACTACACGTGGCGTGATTACGTCTAGACTCATCTATGGTGCTTCAAATAGCATTGTTTCATTTTTTTCACTAGCGAATATTCCATCTGTACATGGAGGAGTTCTTCTTTGTCCATCCATCTGTTGCTGGACTTTTTGGTTACTTCCATATCTTGGCTATTGTAATGGTGTGCAATGCAGATTTGCCTGCCTGTGTCTTTCCAATTCTCTCTTCTTAGGTTATACGTCGAGGAGTGGGCCTGCTGGATCATATGGTAGCTCAATGTTTACCTTTTTAAGGCACCTCCATTCTGTTCTCATTCGTGGCCCTTTCCAAGTTACGTCCCCTTTGATGTTGAGGGTATGCATTTCTCCACAACACCTTCAGCATTTATTGTTTGTAGTTTTCTTGCTGATGGTTATTCTGACAAGTGTGAGCTGATACCTCTCTGTGGTTGAATTCGAATGTGCCACATAATCTGTTGAAATTGAGCTTTAAGGCATGTCCTTTTCTATTTTTCAAGCTGTGATTACCCCTTAGTTCTTCAAAGTGTTCTCTTTAAGTATGTGTCACAGTTTGAAATGTTTTGGCCTTTACCTCCCTCAAGCCATTTTGAGGGCCTGTTTCATTTACAGTTCTGCAGTACTTGTTCCTATGAAGTGACCATTAGCACAGGCTTTAAAGCTGCTTTTGCAGGTAACTGCCAGAGGGCGGCAGCCTTTCTATGTCCCCCACCCTGGTAACTAGGGAAAAGCCCTTGCGGCCTGTGGTGTTTCTCGGTTATAAATTAGAGTGGAGTGTGCCCGGACAAACCCACACAAGCTGATGTCTCCTTACTTTTGTTGGATTTTTACATTTAATTTTTATTTTTTATTGGAGTAATTTTCCACTGTGTACGTGGACCACTTCTACTTTGTGCATTCCTCGGTTGATGGACATGTTCAATGCTTCCAAGTGTTGGCTATGGTAAATATTGTTGGAGTGCAGGATTGCCAGGCTGTGACTTTTCGATTCTCATTTTCTCAGGTGATAGGCCCAGCAGTGGGTGTGATTGATTGACTGGTAGCACCGTGTTTCCCTTTGCAAAGCACCTTCTTTGTGTTTTCATTAGTGGCTCTTACCACGTCCCCCTTAGAATCGAGGGTACGCATTTCTCCACAATCGCTTCAGCATTTATTGTTTGCAGCATTTATGCTAATGGCCCTTCTGGCTGCTGTGAGCTGATAGGTTTTTGTAATTTGGGTTTGCATGTCTTTGAAAATTCGTAAAACTCATCATTTTTCTCCACCGTTTTCTTTTCTGTTAAAAAAAAGGAAACAATTGGGAGTACAATAGAACTCTTGAAATTGTGTTCTTGGAAGGTTGCCCTCTTTTGAAATTTTTGGTCGATTTTCCACCCCAGAATTTTTTTAGAAAGCAGGTGTCTTTTACCGAACTGCAAGTTTGGTGAATATTTAGTGACCTTTAGCAATGGGTTTAAAGCTGCTGTTGGAGGAAGTGGCCTCAAGCAGGAAGCTTATCTCCATTCCCATATCTGGGTACTAGGGCAGCAGAGCCTTTCTGGAATTCGTGTTCCTAGTTTGTAAATTACATTGGAATGTGCATGGAGAAAGCCCCATAAGTTTATGTCTCATTATTTCTTCTTGGTTTTAAATTTTTTTTAAATTGGGGTAAAGCTTAGAATATTGTTTGTCCTAGGTGTACACCATCTGGTTCGTTTGTACATTATATATGTCTATTCAAGTACAGATCCTCTTCCCGTGTAAAATGTTACTGAGGGTTCCGCAGACCTCCCTTGCTATATGGTTGGTCTTTTTGAGATATGTATATAATATGTGTTTGTATACGTATAGTAACACTAATCTTAATTTATCCATTCCCCCCACCTTTCCTTTTAGATGAGCATAGTTTGTTTTCTAAGTCTGTGAGTGTCTTTCTCTGTGGAAATATGTTCCTTTGTGTCAGTTATTAGATAACGCCTATAAGTGATATCATAGAATACAGGTCTTTTGCTTTCCGACGTACCTCATGTTTTGTGATTATCTCCAGACTCATTTGTGGTGCCTCAGAGAGCAGTGGTTCATTGTTTTCCATGGCTATTATTCCATTGTGTACATGGACCACTTCTTCTTTATCCATTTACCGGTTGTTGGACATTTTGATTGCTTCACTGTCTTGGCTATTGTGAATAAGGCTGCACTGCAACTTTTGCGGCCTGTGTCTTCTCGATTCTTGTCTTCTCAAGTGAGAGGTCCATTGGTGCGCCTGCTGGATTGAATGGTACCTCCATTTTTACTTTTAAACACAGCTCCTTTCTGTTCTCATTATTGGCTGTTACCCCTTTACGTCTCACCAGCAGGTAGAGGGTACACAGTTCCCTAAAACCCCTTCAGCATTTATTGTTTGTAGACTTTTTGCTCAAGGTCAGTCGACTGGTGTAAGTTGAAACTTTTTGTAGATTAGATTGCATGGGTCTAACACTCCCTGAGGTTGAGCTTTTATCCATTTTCCTTTTTTTTAAAAGAGCGTGAGTAAAACTTAACTCTTCCTACTCTCTTCTTGAAACATTTGCCTGTTTTGAATTGTTTTGTCCATTCCCTCCTTCAGCACAATTTTTTAGGGCAGGTGTCCTTTACAGCCCTGAGTCCTT
This sequence comes from Balaenoptera borealis, assembly GCF_965194805.1. NCBI lineage: Eukaryota > Metazoa > Chordata > Mammalia > Artiodactyla > Balaenopteridae > Balaenoptera > Balaenoptera borealis. The sequence goes on from NW_028123310.1 coordinate 186,738, forward strand.
GGGAATGTGAAGTGACCATTAGCTGTGAGTTTAAAGCTGTTCTTGCAGGAAACGGCCACAAGGTGGCAGCATTTCCCCTTTACCATATTTGGTTACTAGGGAAACAGAGCCTTAATGGAAGTGGTGTTCTAGGTTGTAAATTAGAATGGAATGTGCCAGGGAAAAGCCCTTTAAGTTTATGTCTCATTACTTCTTGTTCATATTTGTAGTTTACTTTTTATTTTTTTATCCCAGTAAATATGATTACAATGGTTTGTTTGTTCTAGGTGTGCAAGATGTGGTTCTTTCACACATATACATGTATCTATTCTTCCTCGCATCCTTTTCCCATGTAGGTTATGACACAATGTTGACTGGTCTTCTCCTGGTCTTCCGTACATCTTTGGTGGTTATATATTTCACATGGTTTGTATATCTCTGTTAACCCCAATGTGGCAATGTATCCAATCCTCATCCCTTTCTATTTGGTGAACCATAAGTTTTTTAATGAATCTGTGATTGCCTTTCTCTGTGGAAATATCTTCATTGGTATCAATTTTTAAGTAACTCTTAAAAGTGATATGATAGGATATGTGCCTTTTGCTTTCTCACTTACTACACGTGGCGTGATTACGTCTAGACTCATCTATGGTGCTTCAAATAGCATTGTTTCATTTTTTTCACTAGCGAATATTCCATCTGTACATGGAGGAGTTCTTCTTTGTCCATCCATCTGTTGCTGGACTTTTTGGTTACTTCCATATCTTGGCTATTGTAATGGTGTGCAATGCAGATTTGCCTGCCTGTGTCTTTCCAATTCTCTCTTCTTAGGTTATACGTCGAGGAGTGGGCCTGCTGGATCATATGGTAGCTCAATGTTTACCTTTTTAAGGCACCTCCATTCTGTTCTCATTCGTGGCCCTTCCCAAGTTACGTCCCCTTTGATGTTGAGGGTATGCATTTCTCCACAACACCTTCAGCATTTATTGTTTGTAGTTTTCTTGCTGATGGTTATTCTGACAAGTGTGAGCTGATACCTCTCTGTGGTTGAATTCGAATGTGCCACATAATCTGTTGAAATTGAGCTTTAAGGCATGTCCTTTTCTATTTTTCAAGCTGTGATTACCCCTTAGTTCTTCAAAGTGTTCTCTTTAAGTATGTGTCACAGTTTGAAATGTTTTGGCCTTTACCTCCCTCAAGCCATTTTGAGGGCCTGTTTCATTTACAGTTCTGCAGTACTTGTTCCTATGAAGTGACCATTAGCACAGGCTTTAAAGCTGCTTTTGCAGGTAACTGCCAGAGGGCGGCAGCCTTTCTATGTCCCCCACCCTGGTAACTAGGGAAAAGCCCTTGCGGCCTGTGGTGTTTCTCGGTTATAAATTAGAGTGGAGTGTGCCCGGACAAACCCACACAAGCTGATGTCTCCTTACTTTTGTTGGATTTTTACATTTAATTTTTATTTTTTATTGGAGTAATTTTCCACTGTGTACGTGGACCACTTCTACTTTGTGCATTCCTCGGTTGATGGACATGTTCAATGCTTCCAAGTGTTGGCTATGGTAAATATTGTTGGAGTGCAGGATTGCCAGGCTGTGACTTTTCGATTCTCATTTTCTCAGGTGATAGGCCCAGCAGTGGGTGTGATTGATTGACTGGTAGCACCGTGTTTCCCTTTGCAAAGCACCTTCTTTGTGTTTTCATTAGTGGCTCTTACCACGTCCCCCTTAGAATCGAGGGTACGCATTTCTCCACAATCGCTTCAGCATTTATTGTTTGCAGCATTTATGCTAATGGCCCTTCTGGCTGCTGTGAGCTGATAGGTTTTTGTAATTTGGGTTTGCATGTCTTTGAAAATTCGTAAAACTCATCATTTTTCTCCACCGTTTTCTTTTCTGTTAAAAAAAAGGAAACAATTGGGAGTACAATAGAACTCTTGAAATTGTGTTCTTGGAAGGTTGCCCTCTTTTGAAATTTTTGGTCGATTTTCCACCCCAGAATTTTTTTAGAAAGCAGGTGTCTTTTACCGGACTGCAAGTTTGGTGAATATTTAGTGACCTTTGGCAATGGGTTTAAAGCTGCTGTTGGAGGAAGTGGCCTCAAGCAGGAAGCTTATCTCCATTCCCATATCTGGGTACTAGGGCAGCAGAGCCTTTCTGGAAGTCGTGTTCCTAGTTTGTAAATTACATTGGAATGTGCATGGAGAAAGCCCCATAAGTTTATGTCTCATTATTTCTTCTTGGTTTTAAATTTTTTTTAAATTGGGGTAAAGCTTAGAATATTGTTTGTCCTAGGTGTACACCATCTGGTTCGTTTGTACATTATATATGTCTATTCAAGTACAGATCCTCTTCCCGTGTAAAATGTTACTGAGGGTTCCGCAGACCTCCCTTGCTATATGGTTGGTCTTTTTGAGATATGTATATAATATGTGTTTGTATACGTATAGTAACACTAATCTTAATTTATCCATTCCCCCCACCTTTCCTTTTAGATGAGCATAGTTTGTTTTCTAAGTCTGTGAGTGTCTTTCTCTGTGGAAATATGTTCCTTTGTGTCAGTTATTAGATAACGCCTATAAGTGATATCATAGAATACAGGTCTTTTGCTTTCCGACGTACCTCATGTTTTGTGATTATCTCCAGACTCATTTGTGGTGCCTCAGAGAGCAGTGGTTCATTGTTTTCCATGGCTATTATTCCATTGTGTACATGGACCACTTCTTCTTTATCCATTTACCGGTTGTTGGACATTTGGATTGCTTCACTGTCTTGGCTATTGTGAATAAGGCTGCACTGCAACTTTTGCGGCCTGTGTCTTCTCGATTCTTGTCTTCTCAAGTGAGAGGTCCATTGGTGCGCCTGCTGGATTGAATGGTACCTCCATTTTTACTTTTAAACACAGCTCCTTTCTGTTCTCATTATTGGCTGTTACCCCTTTACGTCTCACCAGCAGGTAGAGGGTACACAGTTCCCTAAAACCCCTTCAGCATTTATTGTTTGTAGACTTTGTGCTCATGGTCAGTCGACTGGTGTAAGTTGAAACTTTTTGTAGATTAGATTGCATGGGTCTAACACTCCCTGAGGTTGAGCTTTTATCCATTTTCCTTTTTTTTAAAAGAGCGTGAGTAAAACTTAACTCTTCCTACTCGCTTCTTGAAACATTTGCCTGTTTTGAATTGTTTTGTCCATTCCCTCCTTCAGCACAATTTTTTAGGGCAGGTGTCCTTTACAGCCCTGAGTCCTTGGGAATGTGAAGTGACCATTAGCTGTGAGTTTAAAGCTGTTCTTGCAGGAAACGGCCACAAGGTGGCAGCATTTCCCCTTTACCATATTTGGTTACTAGGGAAACAGAGCCTTAATGGAAGTGGTGTTCTAGGTTGTAAATTAGAATGGAATGTGCCAGGGAAAAGCCCTTTAAGTTTATGTCTCATTACTTCTTGTTCATATTTGTAGTTTACTTTTTATTTTTTATCCCAGTAAATATGATTACAATGGTTTCTTTGTTCTAGGTGTGCAAGATGTGGTTCTTTCACACATATACATGTATCTATTCTTCCTCGCATCCTTTTCCCATGTAGGTTATGACACAATGTTGAGTAGTCTTCTCCTGGTCTTCCGTACGTCTTTGGTGGTTATATATTTCACATGGTTTGTATATCTCTGTTAACCCCAATGTGGCAATGTATCCAATCCTCATCCCTTTCTATTTGGTGAATCATAAGTTTTTTAATGAATCTGTGATTGCCTTTCTCTGTGGAAATATCTTCATTGGTATCAATTTTTAAGTAACTCTTAAAAGTGATATGATAGGATATGTGTCTTTTGCTTTCTCACTTACTACACGTGGCGTGATTACGTCTAAACTCATCTATGGTGCTGCAAATAGCATTGTTTCATTTTTTTCACTAGCGAATATTCCATCTGTACATGGAGGAGTTCTTCTTTGTCCATCCATCTGTTGGTGGACTTTTTGGTTACTTCCATATGTTGGCTATTGTAATGGTGTGCAGTGCAGATTTGCCTGCCTGTGTCTTTCCAATTCTCTCTTCTTAGGTTATACGTCGAGGAGTGGGCCTGCTGGATCATATGGTAGCTCAATGTTTACCTTTTTAAGGCACCTCCATTCTGTTCTCATTCGTGGCCCTTTCCAAGTTACGTCCCCTTTGATGTTGAGGGTATGCATTTCTCCACAACACCTTCAGCATTTATTGTTTGTAGTTTTCTTGCTGATGGTTATTCTGACAAGTGTGAGCTGATACCTCTCTGTGGTTGAATTCGAATGTGCCACATAATCTGTTGAAATTGAGCTTTAAGGCATGTCCTTTTCTATTTTTCAAGCTGTGATTACCCCTTAGTTCTTCAAAGTGTTCTCTTTAAGTATGTGTCACATTTTGAAATGTTTTGGCCTTTACCTCCCTCAAGCCATTTTGAGGGCCTGTTTCATTTACAGTTCTGCAGTACTTGTTCCTATGAAGTGACCATTAGCACAGGCTTTAAAGCTGCTTTTGCAGATAACTGCCAGAGGGCGGCAGCCTTTCTATGTCCCCCACCCTGGTAACTAGGGAAATGCCCTTGCGGCCTGTGGTGTTTCTCGGTTATAAATTAGAGTGGAGTGTGCCTGGACAAACCCACACAAGCTGATGTCTCCTTACTTTTTTGGATTTTTACATTTAATTTTTACTTTTTATTGGAGTAATTTTTCACTGTGTACGTGGACCACTTCTACTTTGTGCATTCTCGGTTGATGGACATTTTCATTGCTTCCAAGCGTTGGCTATGGTAAATATTGTTGGAGTGCAGGATTGCCAGGCTGTGACTTTTCGATTCTCATTTTCTCAGGTGATAGGCCCAGCAGTGGGTGTGATTGATTGACTGGTAGCACCGTGTTTCCCTTTGCAAAGCACCTTCTTTGTGTTTTCATTAGTGGCTCTTACCACGTCCCCCTTAGAATCGAGGGTACGCATTTCTCCACAATCGCTTCAGCATTTATTGTTTGCAGCATTTATGCTAATGGCCCTTCTGGCTGCTGTGAGCTGATAGGTTTTTGTAATTTGGGTTTGCATGTCTTTGAAAATTCGTAAAACTCATCATTTTTCTCCACCGTTTTCTTTTCTGTTAAAAAAAAGGAAACAATTGGGAGTACAATAGAACTCTTGAAATTGTGTTCTTGGAAGGTTGCCCTCTTTTGAAATTTTTGGTCGATTTTCCACCCCAGAATTTTTTTAGAAAGCAGGTGTCTTTTACCGAACTGCAAGTTTGGTGAATATTTAGTGACCTTTAGCAATGGGTTTAAAGCTGCTGTTGGAGGAAGTGGCCTCAAGCAGGAAGCTTATCTCCATTCCCATATCTGGGTACTAGGGCAGCAGAGCCTTTCTGGAAGTCGTGTTCCTAGTTTGTAAATTACATTGGAATGTGCATGGAGAAAGCCCCATAAGTTTATGTCTCATTATTTCTTCTTGGTTTTAAATTTTTTTTAAATTGGGGTAAAGCTTAGAATATTGTTTGTCCTAGGTGTACACCATCTGGTTCGTTTGTACATTATATATGTCTATTCAAGTACAGATCCTCTTCCCATGTAAAATGTTACTGAGGGTTCCGCAGACCTCCCTTGCTATATGGTTGGTCTTTTTGAGATATGTATATAATATGTGTTTGTATACGTATAGTAACACTAATCTTAATTTATACATTCCCCCCACCTTTCCTTTTAGATGAGCATAGTTTGTTTTCTAAGTCTGTGAGTGTCTTTCTCTGTGGAAATATGCTCCTTTGTGTCAGTTATTAGATAACGCCTATAAGTGATATCATAGAATACAGGTCTTTTGCTTTCCGACGTACCTCATGTTTTGTGATTATCTCCAGACTCATTTGTGGTGCCTCAGAGAGCAGTGGTTCATTGTTTCCCATGGCTATTATTCCATTGTGTACATGGACCACTTCTTCTTTATCCATTTACCGGTTGTTGGACATTTTGATTGCTTCACTGTCTTGGCTATTGTGAATAAGGCTGCACTGCAACTTTTGCGGCCTGTGTCTTCTCGATTCTTGTCTTCTCAAGTGAGAGGTCCATTGGTGCGCCTGCTGGATTGAATGGTACCTCCATTTTTACTTTTAAACACAGCTCCTTTCTGTTCTCATTATTGGCTGTTACCCCTTTACGTCTCACCAGCAGGTAGAGGGTACACAGTTCCCTAAAACCCCTTCAGCATTTATTGTTTGTAGACTTTTTGCTCAAGGCCAGTCGACTGGTGTAAGTTGAAACTTTTTGTAGATTAGATTGCATGGGTCTAACACTCCCTGAGGTTGAGCTTTTATCCATTTTCCTTTTTTTTAAAAGAGCGTGAGTAAAACTTAACTCTTCCTACTCTCTTCTTGAAACATTTGCCTGTTTTGAATTGTTTTGTCCATTCCCTCCTTCAGCACAATTTTTTAGGGCAGGTGTCCTTTACAGCCCTGAGTCCTTGGGAATGTGAAGTGACCATTAGCTGTGAGTTTAAAGCTGTTCTTGCAGGAAACGGCCACAAGGTGGCAGCATTTCCCCTTTACCATATTTGGTTACTAGGGAAACAGAGCCTTAATGGAAGTGGTGTTCTAGGTTGTAAATTAGAATGGAATGTGCCAGGGAAAAGCCCTTTAAGTTTATGTCTCATTACTTCTTGTTCATATTTGTAGTTTACTTTTTATTTTTTATCCCAGTAAATATGATTACAATGGTTTGTTTGTTGTAGGTGTGCAAGATGTGGTTCTTTCACACATATACATGTATCTATTCTTCCTCGCATCCTTTTCCCATGTAGGTTATGACACAATGTTGAGTAGTCTTCTCCTGGTCTTCCGTACGTCTTTGGTGGTTATATATTTCACATGGTTTGTATATCTCTGTTAACCCCAATGTGGCAATGTATCCAATCCTCATCCCTTTCTATTTGGTGAATCATAAGTTTTTTAATGAATCTGTGATTGCCTTTCTCTGTGGAAATATCTTCATTGGTATCAATTTTTAAGTAACTCTTAAAAGTGATACGATAGGATATGTGTCTTTTGCTTTCTCACTTACTACACGTGGCGTGATTACGTCTAAACTCATCTATGGTGCTGCAAATAGCATTGTTTCATTTTTTTCACTAGCGAATATTCCATCTGTACATGGAGGAGTTCTTCTTTGTCCATCCATCTGTTGGTGGACTTTTTGGTTACTTCCATATGTTGGCTATTGTAATGGTGTGCAGTGCAGATTTGCCTGCCTGTGTCTTTCCAATTCTCTCTTCTTAGGTTATACGTCGAGGAGTGGGCCTGCTGGATCATATGGTAGCTCAATGTTTACCTTTTTAAGGCACCTCCATTCTGTTCTCATTCGTGGCCCTTTCCAAGTTACGTCCCCTTTGATGTTGAGGGTATGCATTTCTCCACAACACCTTCAGCATTTATTGTTTGTAGTTTTCTTGCTGATGGTTATTCTGACAAGTGTGAGCTGATACCTCTCTGTGGTTGAATTCGAATGTGCCACATAATCTGTTGAAATTGAGCTTTAAGGCATGTCCTTTTCTATTTTTCAAGCTGTGATTACCCCTTAGTTCTTCAAAGTGTTCTCTTTAAGTATGTGTCACAGTTTGAAATGTTTTGGCCTTTACCTCCCTCAAGCCATTTTGAGGGCCTGTTTCATTTACAGTTCTGCAGTACTTGTTCCTATGAAGTGACCATTAGCACAGGCTTTAAAGCTGCTTTTGCAGATAACTGCCAGAGGGCGGCAGCCTTTCTATGTCCCCCACCCTGGTAACTAGGGAAACGCCCTTGCGGCCTGTGGTGTTTCTCGGTTATAAATTAGAGTGGAGTGTGCCTGGACAAACCCACACAAGCTGATGTCTCCTTACTTTTGTTGGATTTTTACATTTAATTTTTACTTTTTATTGGAGTAATTTTTCACTGTGTACGTGGACCACTTCTACTTTGTGCATTCTCGGTTGATGGACATTTTCATTGCTTCCAAGCGTTGGCTATGGTAAATATTGTTGGAGTGCAGGATTGCCAGGCTGTGACTTTTCGATTCTCATTTTCTCAGGTGATAGGCCCAGCAGTGGGTGTGATTGATTGACTGGTAGCACCGTGTTTCCCTTTGCAAAGCACCTTCTTTGTGTTTTCATTAGTGGCTCTTACCACGTCCCCCTTAGAATCGAGGGTACGCATTTCTCCACAATCGCTTCAGCATTTATTGTTTGCAGCATTTATGCTAATGGCCCTTCTGGCTGCTGTGAGCTGATAGGTTTTTGTAATTTGGGTTTGCATGTCTTTGAAAATTCGTAAAACTCATCATTTTTCTCCACCGTTTTCTTTTCTGTTAAAAAAAAGGAAACAATTGGGAGTACAATAGAACTCTTGAAATTGTGTTCTTGGAAGGTTGCCCTCTTTTGAAATTTTTGGTCGATTTTCCACCGCAGAATTTTTTTAGAAAGCAGGTGTCTTTTACCGAACTGCAAGTTTGGTGAATATTTAGTGACCTTTAGCAATGGGTTTAAAGCTGCTGTTGTAGGAAGTGGCCTCAAGCAGGAAGCATGTCTCCATTCCCATATCTGGGTACTAGGGCAGCAGAGCCTTTCTGGAAGTCGTGTTCCTAGTTTGTAAATTACATTGGAATGTGCATGGAGAAAGCCCCATAAGTTTATGTCTCATTATTTCTTCTTGGTTTTAAATTTTTTTTAAATTGGGGTAAAGCTTAGAATATTGTTTGTCCTAGGTGTACACCATCTGGTTCGTTTGTACATTATATATGTCTATTCAAGTACAGATCCTCTTCCCATGTAAAATGTTACTGAGGGTTCCGCAGACCTCCCTTGCTATATGGTTGGTCTTTTTGAGATATGTATATAATATGTGTTTGTATACGTATAGTAACACTAATCTTAATTTATACATTCCCCCCACCTTTCCTTTTAGATGAGCATAGTTTGTTTTCTAAGTCTGTGAGTGTCTTTCTCTGTGGAAATATGTTCCTTTGTGTCAGTTATTAGATAACGCCTATAAGTGATATCATAGAATACAGGTCTTTTGCTTTCCGACGTACCTCATGTTTTGTGATTATCTCCAGACTCATTTGTGGTGCCTCAGAGAGCAGTGGTTCATTGTTTTCCATGGCTATTATTCCATTGTGTACATGGACCACTTCTTCTTTATCCATTTACCGGTTGTTGGACATTTGGATTGCTTCACTGTCTTGGCTATTGTGAATAAGGCTGCACTGCAACTTTTGCGGCCTGTGTCTTCTCGATTCTTGTCTTCTCAAGTGAGAGGTCCATTGGTGCGCCTGCTGGATTGAATGGTACCTCCATTTTTACTTTTAAACACAGCTCCTTTCTGTTCTCATTATTGGCTGTTACCCCTTTACGTCTCACCAGCAGGTAGAGGGTACACAGTTCCCTAAAACCCCTTCAGCATTTATTGTTTGTAGACTTTTTGCTCAAGGTCAGTCGACTGGTGTAAGTTGAAACTTTTTGTAGATTAGATTGCATGGGTCTAACACTCCCTGAGGTTGAGCTTTTATCCATTTTCCTTTTTTTTAAAAGAGCGTGAGTAAAACTTAACTCTTCCTACTCGCTTCTTGAAACATTTGCCTGTTTTGAATTGTTTTGTCCATTCCCTCCTTCAGCACAATTTTTTAGGGCAGGTGTCCTTTACAGCCCTGAGTCCTTGGGAATGTGAAGTGACCATTAGCTGTGAGTTTAAAGCTGTTCTTGCAGGAAACGGCCACAAGGTGGCAGCATTTCCCCTTTACCATATTTGGTTACTAGGGAAACAGAGCCTTAATGGAAGTGGTGTTCTAGGTTGTAAATTAGAATGGAATGTGCCAGGGAAAAGCCCTTTAAGTTTATGTCTCATTACTTCTTGTTCATATTTGTAGTTTACTTTTTATTTTTTATCCCAGTAAATATGATTACAATGGTTTGTTTGTTCTAGGTGTGCAAGATGTGGTTCTTTCACAAATATACATGTATCTATTCTTCCTCGCATCCTTTTCCCATGTAGGTTATGACACAATGTTGAGTAGTCTTCTCCTGGTCTTCCGTACGTCTTTGGTGGTTATATATTTCACATGGTTTGTATATCTCTGTTAACCCCAATGCGGCAATGTATCCAATCCTCATCCCTTTCTATTTGGTGAACCATAAGTTTTTTAATGAATCTGTGATTGCCTTTCTCTGTGGAAATATCTTCATTGGTATCAATTTTTAAGTAACTCTTAAAAGTGATATGATAGGATATGTGCCTTTTGCTTTCTCACTTACTACACGTGGCGTGATTACGTCTAGACTCATCTATGGTGCTTCAAATAGCATTGTTTCATTTTTTTCACTAGCGAATATTCCATCTGTACATGGAGGAGTTCTTCTTTGTCCATCCATCTGTTGCTGGACTTTTTGGTTACTTCCATATCTTGGCTATTGTAATGGTGTGCAATGCAGATTTGCCTGCCTGTGTCTTTCCAATTCTCTCTTCTTAGGTTATACGTCGAGGAGTGGGCCTGCTGGATCATATGGTAGCTCAATGTTTACCTTTTTAAGGCACCTCCATTCTGTTCTCATTCGTGGCCCTTTCCAAGTTACGTCCCCTTTGATGTTGAGGGTATGCATTTCTCCACAACACCTTCAGCATTTATTGTTTGTAGTTTTCTTGCTGATGGTTATTCTGACAAGTGTGAGCTGATACCTCTCTGTGGTTGAATTCGAATGTGCCACATAATCTGTTGAAATTGAGCTTTAAGGCATGTCCTTTTCTATTTTTCAAGCTGTGATTACCCCTTAGTTCTTCAAAGTGTTCTCTTTAAGTATGTGTCACAGTTTGAAATGTTTTGGCCTTTACCTCCCTCAAGCCATTTTGAGGGCCTGTTTCATTTACAGTTCTGCAGTACTTGTTCCTATGAAGTGACCATTAGCACAGGCTTTAAAGCTGCTTTTGCAGGTAACTGCCAGAGGGTGGCAGCCTTTCTATGTCCCCCACCCTGGTAACTAGGGAAAAGCCCTTGCGGCCTGTGGTGTTTCTCGGTTATAAATTAGAGTGGAGTGTGCCCGGACAAACCCACACAAGCTGATGTCTCCTTACTTTTGTTGGATTTTTACATTTAATTTTTATTTTTTATTGGAGTAATTTTCCACTGTGTACGTGGACCACTTCTACTTTGTGCATTAATCGGTTGATGGACATTTTCATTGCTTCCAGGTGTTGGCTATGGTAAATATTGTTGGAGTGCAGGATTGCCAGGCTGTGACTTTTCGATTCTCATTTTCTCAGGTGATAGGCCCAGCAGTGGGTGTGATTGATTGACTGGTAGCACCGTGTTTCCCTTTGCAAAGCACCTTCTTTGTGTTTTCATTAGTGGCTCTTACCACGTCCCCCTTAGAATCGAGGGTACGCATTTCTCCACAATCGCTTCAGCATTTATTGTTTGCAGCATTTATGCTAATGGCCCTTCTGGCTGCTGTGAGCTGATAGGTTTTTGTAATTTGGGTTTGCATGTCTTTGAAAATTCGTAAAACTCATCATTTTTCTCCACCGTTTTCTTTTCTGTTAAAAAAAAGGAAACAATTGGGAGTACAATAGAACTCTTGAAATTGTGTTCTTGGAAGGTTGCCCTCTTTTGAAATTTTTGGTCAATTTTCCACCCCAGAATTTTTTTAGAAAGCAGGTGTCTTTTACCGAACTGCAAGTTTAGTGAATATTTAGTGACCTTTAGCAATGGGTTTAAAGCTGCTGTTGGAGGAAGTGGCCTCAAGCAGGAAGCATGTCTCCATTCCCATATCTGGGTACTAGGGCAGCAGAGCCTTTCTGGAAGTCGTGTTCCTAGTTTGTAAATTACATTGGAATGTGCATGGAGAAAGCCCCATAAGTTTATGTCTCATTATTTCTTCTTGGTTTTAAAATTTTTTTTTTTTGGGGTAAAGCTTAGAATATTGTTTGTCCTAGGTGTACACCATCTGGTTCGTTTGTACATTATATATGTCTATTCAAGTACAGATCCTCTTCCCATGTAAAATGTTACTGAGGGTTCCGCAGACCTCCCTTGCTATATGGTTGGTCTTTTTGAGATATGTATATAATATGTGTTTGTATACATATAGTAACACTAATCTTAATTTATCCATTCCCCCCACCTTTCCTTTTAGATGAGCATAGTTTGTTTTCTAAGTCTGTGAGTGTCTTTCTCTGTGGAAATATGTTCCTTTGTGTCAGTTATTAGATAACGCCTATAAGTGATATCATAGAATACAGGTCTTTTGCTTTCCGACGTACCTCATGTTTTGTGATTATCTCCAGACTCATTTGTGGTGCCTCAGAGAGCAGTGGTTCATTGTTTTCCATGGCTATTATTCCATTGTGTGCATGGACCACTTCTTCTTTATCCATTTACCGGTTGTTGGACATTTTGATTGCTTCACTGTCTTGGCTATTGTGAATAAGGCTGCACTGCAACTTTTGCGGCCTGTGTCTTCTCGATTCTTGTCTTCTCAAGTGAGAGGTCCATTGGTGCGCCTGCTGGATTGAATGGTACCTCCATTTTTACTTTTAAACACAGCTCCTTTCTGTTCTCATTATTGGCTGTTACCCCTTTACGTCTCACCAGCAGGTAGAGGGTACACAGTTCCCTAAAACCCCTTCAGCATTTATTGTTTGTAGACTTTTTGCTCAAGGTCAGTCGACTGGTTGAAACTTTTTGTAGATTAGATTGCATGGGTCTAACACTCCCTGAGGTTGAGCTTTTATCCATTTTCCTTTTTTTTAAAAGAGCGTGAGTAAAACTTAACTCTTCCTACTCTCTTCTTGAAACATTTGCCTGTTTTGAATTGTTTTGTCCATTCCCTCCTTCAGCACAATTTTTTAGGGCAGGTGTCCTTTACAGCCCTGAGTCCTTGGGAATGTGAAGTGACCATTAGCTGTGAGTTTAAAGCTGTTCTTGCAGGAAACGGCCACAAGGTGGCAGCATTTCCCCTTTACCATATTTGGTTACTAGGGAAACAGAGCCTTAATGGAAGTGGTGTTCTAGGTTGTAAATTAGAATGGAATGTGCCAGGGAAAAGCCCTTTAAGTTTATGTCTCATTACTTCTTGTTCATATTTGTAGTTTACTTTTTATTTTTTTATCCCAGTAAATATGATTACAATGGTTTGTTTGTTCTAGGTGTGCAAGATGTGGTTCTTTCACACATATACATGTATCTATTCTTCCTCGCATCCTTTTCCCATGTAGGTTATGACACAATGTTGAGTAGTCTTCTCCTGGTCTTCCGTACGTCTTTGGTGGTTATATATTTCACATGGTTTGTATATCTCTGTTAACCCCAATGCGGCAATGTATCCAATCCTCATCCCTTTCTATTTGGTGAACCATAAGTTTTTTAATGAATCTGTGATTGCCTTTCTCTGTGGAAATATCTTCATTGGTATCAATTTTTAAGTAACTCTTAAAAGTGATATGATAGGATATGTGCCTTTTGCTTTCTCACTTACTACACGTGGCGTGATTACGTCTAGACTCATCTATGGTGCTTCAAATAGCATTGTTTCATTTTTTTCACTAGCGAATATTCCATCTGTACATGGAGGAGTTCTTCTTTGTCCATCCATCTGTTGCTGGACTTTTTGGTTACTTCCATATCTTGGCTATTGTAATGGTGTGCAATGCAGATTTGCCTGCCTGTGTCTTTCCAATTCTCTCTTCTTAGGTTATACGTCGAGGAGTGGGCCTGCTGGATCATATGGTAGCTCAATGTTTACCTTTTTAAGGCACCTCCATTCTGTTCTCATTCGTGGCCCTTTCCAAGTTACGTCCCCTTTGATGTTGAGGGTATGCATTTCTCCACAACACCTTCAGCATTTATTGTTTGTAGTTTTCTTGCTGATGGTTATTCTGACAAGTGTGAGCTGATACCTCTCTGTGGTTGAATTCGAATGTGCCACATAATCTGTTGAAATTGAGCTTTAAGGCATGTCCTTTTCTATTTTTCAAGCTGTGATTACCCCTTAGTTCTTCAAAGTGTTCTCTTTAAGTATGTGTCACAGTTTGAAATGTTTTGGCCTTTACCTCCCTCAAGCCATTTTGAGGGCCTGTTTCATTTACAGTTCTGCAGTACTTGTTCCTATGAAGTGACCATTAGCACAGGCTTTAAAGCTGCTTTTGCAGGTAACTGCCAGAGGGCGGCAGCCTTTCTATGTCCCCCACCCTGGTAACTAGGGAAAAGCCCTTGCGGCCTGTGGTGTTTCTCGGTTATAAATTAGAGTGGAGTGTGCCCGGACAAACCCACACAAGCTGATGTCTCCTTACTTTTGTTGGATTTTTACATTTAATTTTTATTTTTTATTGGAGTAATTTTCCACTGTGTATGTGGACCACTTCTACTTTGTGCATTAATCGGTTGATGGACATTTTCATTGCTTCCAAGTGTTGGCTATGGTAAATATTGTTGGAGTGCAGGATTGCCAGGCTGTGACTTTTCGATTCTCATTTTCTCAGGTGATAGGCCCAGCAGTGGGTGTGATTGATTGACTGGTAGCACCGTGTTTCCCTTTGCAAAGCACCTTCTTTGTGTTTTCATTAGTGGCTCTTACCACGTCCCCCTTAGAATCGAGGGTACGCATTTCTCCACAATCGCTTCAGCATTTATTGTTTGCAGCATTTATGCTAATGGCCCTTCTGGCTGCTGTGAGCTGATAGGTTTTTGTAATTTGGGTTTGCATGTCTTTGAAAATTCGTAAAACTCATCATTTTTCTCCACCGTTTTCTTTTCTGTTAAAAAAAAGGAAACAATTGGGAGTACAATAGAACTCTTGAAATTGTGTTCTTGGAAGGTTGCCCTCTTTTGAAATTTTTGGTCGATTTTCCACCCCAGAATTTTTTTAGAAAGCAGGTGTCTTTTACCGAACTGCAAGTTTGGTGAATATTTAGTGACCTTTAGCAATGGGTTTAAAGCTGCTGTTGGAGGAAGTGGCCTCAAGCAGGAAGCTTATCTCCATTCCCATATCTGGGTACTAGGGCAGCAGAGCCTTTCTGGAAGTCGTGTTCCTAGTTTGTAAATTACATTGGAATGTGCATGGAGAAAGCCCCATAAGTTTATGTCTCATTATTTCTTCTTGGTTTTAAATTTTTTTTAAATTGGGGTAAAGCTTAGAATATTGTTTGTCCTAGGTGTACACCATCTGGTTCGTTTGTACATTATATATGTCTATTCAAGTACAGATCCTCTTCCCATGTAAAATGTTACTGAGGGTTCCGCAGACCTCCCTTGCTATATGGTTGGTCTTTTTGAGATATGTATATAATATGTGTTTGTATACGTATAGTAACACTAATCTTAATTTATACATTCCCCCCACCTTTCCTTTTAGATGAGCATAGTTTGTTTTCTAAGTCTGTGAGTGTCTTTCTCTGTGGAAATATGCTCCTTTGTGTCAGTTATTAGATAACGCCTATAAGTGATATCATAGAATACAGGTCTTTTGCTTTCCGACGTACCTCATGTTTTGTGATTATCTCCAGACTCATTTGTGGTGCCTCAGAGAGCAGTGGTTCATTGTTTCCCATGGCTATTATTCCATTGTGTACATGGACCACTTCTTCTTTATCCATTTACCGGTTGTTGGACATTTTGATTGCTTCACTGTCTTGGCTATTGTGAATAAGGCTGCACTGCAACTTTTGCGGCCTGTGTCTTCTCGATTCTTGTCTTCTCAAGTGAGAGGTCCATTGGTGCGCCTGCTGGATTGAATGGTACCTCCATTTTTACTTTTAAACACAGCTCCTTTCTGTTCTCATTATTGGCTGTTACCCCTTTACGTCTCACCAGCAGGTAGAGGGTACACAGTTCCCTAAAACCCCTTCAGCATTTATTGTTTGTAGACTTTTTGCTCAAGGTCAGTCGACTGGTGTAAGTTGAAACTTTTTGTAGATTAGATTGCATGGGTCTAACACTCCCTGAGGTTGAGCTTTTATCCATTTTCCTTTTTTTTAAAAGAGCGTGAGTAAAACTTAACTCTTCCTACTCTCTTCTTGAAACATTTGCCTGTTTTGAATTGTTTTGTCCATTCCCTCCTTCAGCACAATTTTTTAGGGCAGGTGTCCTTTACAGCCCTGAGTCCTTGGGAATGTGAAGTGACCATTAGCTGTGAGTTTAAAGCTGTTCTTGCAGGAAACGGCCACAAGGTGGCAGCATTTCCCCTTTACCATATTTGGTTACTAGGGAAACAGAGCCTTAATGGAAGTGGTGTTCTAGGTTGTAAATTAGAATGGAATGTGCCAGGGAAAAGCCCTTTAAGTTTATGTCTCATTACTTCTTGTTCATATTTGTAGTTTACTTTTTATTTTTTTATCCCAGTAAATATGATTACAATGGTTTGTTTGTTCTAGGTGTGCAAGATGTGGTTCTTTCACACATATACATGTATCTATTCTTCCTCGCATCCTTTTCCCATGTAGGTTATGACACAATGTTGAGTAGTCTTCTCCTGGTCTTCCGTACGTCTTTGGTGGTTATATATTTCACATGGTTTGTATATCTCTGTTAACCCCAATGCGGCAATGTATCCAATCCTCATCCCTTTCTATTTGGTGAACCATAAGTTTTTTAATGAATCTGTGATTGCCTTTCTCTGTGGAAATATCTTCATTGGTATCAATTTTTAAGTAACTCTTAAAAGTGATATGATAGGATATGTGCCTTTTCCTTTCTCACTTACTACACGTGGCGTGATTACGTCTAGACTCATCTATGGTGCTGCAAATAGCATTGTTTCATTTTTTTCACTAGCGAATATTCCATCTGTACATGGAGGAGTTCTTCTTTGTCCATCCATCTGTTGGTGGACTTTTTGGTTACTTCCATATGTTGGCTATTGTAATGGTGTGCAGTGCAGATTTGCCTGCCTGTGTCTTTCCAATTCTCTCTTCTTAGGTTATACGTCGAGGAGTGGGCCTGCTGGATCATATGGTAGCTCAATGTTTACCTTTTTAAGGCACCTCCATTCTGTTCTCATTCGTGGCCCTTTCCAAGTTACGTCCCCTTTGATGTTGAGGGTATGCATTTCTCCACAACACCTTCAGCATTTATTGTTTGTAGTTTTCTTGCTGATGGTTATTCTGACAAGTGTGAGCTGATACCTCTCTGTGGTTGAATTCGAATGTGCCACATAATCTGTTGAAATTGAGCTTTAAGGCATGTCCTTTTCTATTTTTCAAGCTGTGATTACCCCTTAGTTCTTCAAAGTGTTCTCTTTAAGTATGTGTCACATTTTGAAATGTTTTGGCCTTTACCTCCCTCAAGCCATTTTGAGGGCCTGTTTCATTTACAGTTCTGCAGTACTTGTTCCTATGAAGTGACCATTAGCACAGGCTTTAAAGCTGCTTTTGCAGATAACTGCCAGAGGGCGGCAGCCTTTCTATGTCCCCCACCCTGGTAACTAGGGAAACGCCCTTGCGGCCTGTGGTGTTTCTCGGTTATAAATTAGAGTGGAGTGTGCCTGGACAAACCCACACAAGCTGATGTCTCCTTACTTTTGTTGGATTTTTACATTTAATTTTTACTTTTTATTGGAGTAATTTTTCACTGTGTACGTGGACCACTTCTACTTTGTGCATTCTCGGTTGATGGACATTTTCATTGCTTCCAAGCGTTGGCTATGGTAAATATTGTTGGAGTGCAGGATTGCCAGGCTGTGACTTTTCGATTCTCATTTTCTCAGGTGATAGGCCCAGCAGTGGGTGTGATTGATTGACTGGTAGCACCGTGTTTCCCTTTGCAAAGCACCTTCTTTGTGTTTTCATTAGTGGCTCTTACCACGTCCCCCTTAGAATCGAGGGTACGCATTTCTCCACAATCGCTTCAGCATTTATTGTTTGCAGCATTTATGCTAATGGCCCTTCTGGCTGCTGTGAGCTGATAGGTTTTTGTAATTTGGGTTTGCATGTCTTTGAAAATTCGTAAAACTCATCATTTTTCTCCACCGTTTTCTTTTCTGTTAAAAAAAAGGAAACAATTGGGAGTACAATAGAACTCTTGAAATTGTGTTCTTGGAAGGTTGCCCTCTTTTGAAATTTTTGGTCGATTTTCCACCCCAGAATTTTTTTAGAAAGCAGGTGTCTTTTACCGAACTGCAAGTTTGGTGAATATTTAGTGACCTTTAGCAATGGGTTTAAAGCTGCTGTTGGAGGAAGTGGCCTCAAGCAGGAAGCTTATCTCCATTCCCATATCTGGGTACTAGGGCAGCAGAGCCTTTCTGGAAGTCGTGTTCCTAGTTTGTAAATTACATTGGAATGTGCATGGAGAAAGCCCCATAAGTTTATGTCTCATTATTTCTTCTTGGTTTTAAATTTTTTTTAAATTGGGGTAAAGCTTAGAATATTGTTTGTCCTAGGTGTACACCATCTGGTTCGTTTGTACATTATATATGTCTATTCAAGTACAGATCCTCTTCCCATGTAAAATGTTACTGAGGGTTCCGCAGACCTCCCTTGCTATATGGTTGGTCTTTTTGAGATATGTATATAATATGTGTTTGTATACGTATAGTAACACTAATCTTAATTTATACATTCCCCCCACCTTTCCTTTTAGATGAGCATAGTTTGTTTTCTAAGTCTGTGAGTGTCTTTCTCTGTGGAAATATGTTCCTTTGTGTCAGTTATTAGATAACGCCTATAAGTGATATCATAGAATACAGGTCTTTTGCTTTCCGACGTACCTCATGTTTTGTGATTATCTCCAGACTCATTTGTGGTGCCTCAGAGAGCAGTGGTTCATTGTTTTCCATGGCTATTATTCCATTGTGTACATGGACCACTTCTTCTTTATCCATTTACCGGTTGTTGGACATTTGGATTGCTTCACTGTCTTGGCTATTGTGAATAAGGCTGCACTGCAACTTTTGCGGCCTGTGTCTTCTCGATTCTTGTCTTCTCAAGTGAGAGGTCCATTGGTGCGCCTGCTGGATTGAATGGTACCTCCATTTTTACTTTTAAACACAGCTCCTTTCTGTTCTCATTATTGGCTGTTACCCCTTTACGTCTCACCAGCAGGTAGAGGGTACACAGTTCCCTAAAACCCCTTCAGCATTTATTGTTTGTAGACTTTTTGCTCAAGGTCAGTCGACTGGTGTAAGTTGAAACTTTTTGTAGATTAGATTGCATGGGTCTAACACTCCCTGAGGTTGAGCTTTTATCCATTTTCCTTTTTTTTAAAAGAGCGTGAGTAAAACTTAACTCTTCCTACTCTCTTCTTGAAACATTTGCCTGTTTTGAATTGTTTTGTCCATTCCCTCCTTCAGCACAATTTTTTAGGGCAGGTGTCCTTTACAGCCCTGAGTCCTTGGGAATGTGAAGTGACCATTAGCTGTGAGTTTAAAGCTGTTCTTGCAGGAAACGGCCACAAGGTGGCAGCATTTCCCCTTTACCATATTTGGTTACTAGGGAAACAGAGCCTTAATGGAAGTGGTGTTCTAGGTTGTAAATTAGAATGGAATGTGCCAGGGAAAAGCCCTTTAAGTTTATGTCTCATTACTTCTTGTTCATATTTGTAGTTTACTTTTTATTTTTTATCCCAGTAAATATGATTACAATGGTTTGTTTGTTGTAGGTGTGCAAGATGTGGTTCTTTCACACATATACATGTATCTATTCTTCCTCGCATCCTTTTCCCATGTAGGTTATGACACAATGTTGAGTAGTCTTCTCCTGGTCTTCCGTACGTCTTTGGTGGTTATATATTTCACATGGTTTGTATATCTCTGTTAACCCCAATGTGGCAATGTATCCAATCCTCATCCCTTTCTATTTGGTGAATCATAAGTTTTTTAATGAATCTGTGATTGCCTTTCTCTGTGGAAATATCTTCATTGGTATCAATTTTTAAGTAACTCTTAAAAGTGATATGATAGGATATGTGTCTTTTGCTTTCTCACTTACTACACGTGGCGTGATTACGTCTAAACTCATCTATGGTGCTGCAAATAGCATTGTTTCATTTTTTTCACTAGCGAATATTCCATCTGTACATGGAGGAGTTCTTCTTTGTCCATCCATCTGTTGGTGGACTTTTTGGTTACTTCCATATGTTGGCTATTGTAATGATGTGCAGTGCAGATTTGCCTGCCTGTGTCTTTCCAATTCTCTCTTCTTAGGTTATACGTCGAGGAGTGGGCCTGCTGGATCATATGGTAGCTCAATGTTTACCTTTTTAAGGCACCTCCATTCTGTTCTCATTCGTGGCCCTTTCCAAGTTACGTCCCCTTTGATGTTGAGGGTATGCATTTCTCCACAACACCTTCAGCATTTATTGTTTGTAGTTTTCTTGCTGATGGTTATTCTGACAAGTGTGAGCTGATACCTCTCTGTGGTTGAATTCGAATGTGCCACATAATCTGTTGAAATTGAGCTTTAAGGCATGTCCTTTTCTATTTTTCAAGCTGTGATTACCCCTTAGTTCTTCAAAGTGTTCTCTTTAAGTATGTGTCACAGTTTGAAATGTTTTGGCCTTTACCTCCCTCAAGCCATTTTGAGGGCCTGTTTCATTTACAGTTCTGCAGTACTTGTTCCTATGAAGTGACCATTAGCACAGGCTTTAAAGCTGCTTTTGCAGATAACTGCCAGAGGGCGGCAGCCTTTCTATGTCCCCCACCCTGGTAACTAGGGAAACGCCCTTGCGGCCTGTGGTGTTTCTCGGTTATAAATTAGAGTGGAGTGTGCCTGGACAAACCCACACAAGCTGATGTCTCCTTACTTTTGTTGGATTTTTACATTTAATTTTTACTTTTTATTGGAGTAATTTTTCACTGTGTACGTGGACCACTTCTACTTTGTGCATTCTCGGTTGATGGACATTTTCATTGCTTCCAAGCGTTGGCTATGGTAAATATTGTTGGAGTGCAGGATTGCCAGGCTGTGACTTTTCGATTCTCATTTTCTCAGGTGATAGGCCCAGCAGTGGGTGTGATTGATTGACTGGTAGCACCGTGTTTCCCTTTGCAAAGCACCTTCTTTGTGTTTTCATTAGTGGCTCTTACCACGTCCCCCTTAGAATCGAGGGTACGCATTTCTCCACAATCGCTTCAGCATTTATTGTTTGCAGCATTTATGCTAATGGCCCTTCTGGCTGCTGTGAGCTGATAGGTTTTTGTAATTTGGGTTTGCATGTCTTTGAAAATTCGTAAAACTCATCATTTTTCTCCACCGTTTTCTTTTCTGTTAAAAAAAAGGAAACAATTGGGAGTACAATAGAACTCTTGAAATTGTGTTCTTGGAAGGTTGCCCTCTTTTGAAATTTTTGGTCGATTTTCCACCCCAGAATTTTTTTAGAAAGCAGGTGTCTTTTACCGAACTGCAAGTTTGGTGAATATTTAGTGACCTTTAGCAATGGGTTTAAAGCTGCTGTTGGAGGAAGTGGCCTCAAGCAGGAAGCTTATCTCCATTCCCATATCTGGGTACTAGGGCAGCAGAGCCTTTCTGGAAGTCGTGTTCCTAGTTTGTAAATTACATTGGAATGTGCATGGAGAAAGCCCCATAAGTTTATGTCTCATTATTTCTTCTTGGTTTTAAATTTTTTTTAAATTGGGGTAAAGCTTAGAATATTGTTTGTCCTAGGTGTACACCATCTGGTTCGTTTGTACATTATATATGTCTATTCAAGTACAGATCCTCTTCCCATGTAAAATGTTACTGAGGGTTCCGCAGACCTCCCTTGCTATATGGTTGGTCTTTTTGAGATATGTATATAATATGTGTTTGTATACGTATAGTAACACTAATCTTAATTTATACATTCCCCCCACCTTTCCTTTTAGATGAGCATAGTTTGTTTTCTAAGTCTGTGAGTGTCTTTCTCTGTGGAAATATGTTCCTTTGTGTCAGTTATTAGATAACGCCTATAAGTGATATCATAGAATACAGGTCTTTTGCTTTCCGACGTACCTCATGTTTTGTGATTATCTCCAGACTCATTTGTGGTGCCTCAGAGAGCAGTGGTTCATTGTTTTCCATGGCTATTATTCCATTGTGTACATGGACCACTTCTTCTTTATCCATTTACCGGTTGTTGGACATTTGGATTGCTTCACTGTCTTGGCTATTGTGAATAAGGCTGCACTGCAACTTTTGCGGCCTGTGTCTTCTCGATTCTTGTCTTCTCAAGTGAGAGGTCCATTGGTGCGCCTGCTGGATTGAATGGTACCTCCATTTTTACTTTTAAACACAGCTCCTTTCTGTTCTCATTATTGGCTGTTACCCCTTTACGTCTCACCAGCAGGTAGAGGGTACACAGTTCCCTAAAACCCCTTCAGCATTTATTGTTTGTAGACTTTTTGCTCAAGGTCAGTCGACTGGTGTAAGTTGAAACTTTTTGTAGATTAGATTGCATGGGTCTAACACTCCCTGAGGTTGAGCTTTTATCCATTTTCCTTTTTTTTAAAAGAGCGTGAGTAAAACTTAACTCTTCCTACTCTCTTCTTGAAACATTTGCCTGTTTTGAATTGTTTTGTCCATTCCCTCCTTCAGCACAATTTTTTAGGGCAGGTGTCCTTTACAGCCCTGAGTCCTTGGGAATGTGAAGTGACCATTAGCTGTGAGTTTAAAGCTGTTCTTGCAGGAAACGGCCACAAGGTGGCAGCATTTCCCCTTTACCATATTTGGTTACTAGGGAAACAGAGCCTTAATGGAAGTGGTGTTCTAGGTTGTAAATTAGAATGGAATGTGCCAGGGAAAAGCCCTTTAAGTTTATGTCTCATTACTTCTTGTTCATATTTGTAGTTTACTTTTTATTTTTTTATCCCAGTAAATATGATTACAATGGTTTGTTTGTTCTAGGTGTGCAAGATGTGGTTCTTTCACACATATACATGTATCTATTCTTCCTCGCATCCTTTTCCCATGTAGGTTATGACACAATGTTGAGTAGTCTTCTCCTGGTCTTCCGTACGTCTTTGGTGGTTATATATTTCACATGGTTTGTATATCTCTGTTAACCCCAATGCGGCAATGTATCCAATCCTCATCCCTTTCTATTTGGTGAACCATAAGTTTTTTAATGAATCTGTGATTGCCTTTCTCTGTGGAAATATCTTCATTGGTATCAATTTTTAAGTAACTCTTAAAAGTGATATGATAGGATATGTGCCTTTTGCTTTCTCACTTACTACACGTGGCGTGATTACGTCTAGACTCATCTATGGTGCTTCAAATAGCATTGTTTCATTTTTTTCACTAGCGAATATTCCATCTGTACATGGAGGAGTTCTTCTTTGTCCATCCATCTGTTGCTGGACTTTTTGGTTACTTCCATATCTTGGCTATTGTAATGGTGTGCAATGCAGATTTGCCTGCCTGTGTCTTTCCAATTCTCTCTTCTTAGGTTATACGTCGAGGAGTGGGCCTGCTGGATCATATGGTAGCTCAATGTTTACCTTTTTAAGGCACCTCCATTCTGTTCTCATTCGTGGCCCTTTCCAAGTTACGTCCCCTTTGATGTTGAGGGTATGCATTTCTCCACAACACCTTCAGCATTTATTGTTTGTAGTTTTCTTGCTGATGGTTATTCTGACAAGTGTGAGCTGATACCTCTCTGTGGTTGAATTCGAATGTGCCACATAATCTGTTGAAATTGAGCTTTAAGGCATGTCCTTTTCTATTTTTCAAGCTGTGATTACCCCTTAGTTCTTCAAAGTGTTCTCTTTAAGTATGTGTCACAGTTTGAAATGTTTTGGCCTTTACCTCCCTCAAGCCATTTTGAGGGCCTGTTTCATTTACAGTTCTGCAGTACTTGTTCCTATGAAGTGACCATTAGCACAGGCTTTAAAGCTGCTTTTGCAGGTAACTGCCAGAGGGCGGCAGCCTTTCTATGTCCCCCACCCTGGTAACTAGGGAAAAGCCCTTGCGGCCTGTGGTGTTTCTCGGTTATAAATTAGAGTGGAGTGTGCCCGGACAAACCCACACAAGCTGATGTCTCCTTACTTTTGTTGGATTTTTACATTTAATTTTTACTTTTTATTGGAGTAATTTTTCACTGTGTACGTGGACCACTTCTACTTTGTGCATTCTCGGTTGATGGACATTTTCATTGCTTCCAAGCGTTGGCTATGGTAAATATTGTTGGAGTGCAGGATTGCCAGGCTGTGACTTTTCGATTCTCATTTTCTCAGGTGATAGGCCCAGCAGTGGGTGTGATTGATTGACTGGTAGCACCGTGTTTCCCTTTGCAAAGCACCTTCTTTGTGTTTTCATTAGTGGCTCTTACCACGTCCCCCTTAGAATCGAGGGTACGCATTTCTCCACAATCGCTTCAGCATTTATTGTTTGCAGCATTTATGCTAATGGCCCTTCTGGCTGCTGTGAGCTGATAGGTTTTTGTAATTTGGGTTTGCATGTCTTTGAAAATTCGTAAAACTCATCATTTTTCTCCACCGTTTTCTTTTCTGTTAAAAAAAAGGAAACAATTGGGAGTACAATAGAACTCTTGAAATTGTGTTCTTGGAAGGTTGCCCTCTTTTGAAATTTTTGGTCGATTTTCCACCCCAGAATTTTTTTAGAAAGCAGGTGTCTTTTACCGAACTGCAAGTTTGGTGAATATTTAGTGACCTTTAGCAATGGGTTTAAAGCTGCTGTTGGAGGAAGTGGCCTCAAGCAGGAAGCTTATCTCCATTCCCATATCTGGGTACTAGGGCAGCAGAGCCTTTCTGGAAGTCGTGTTCCTAGTTTGTAAATTACATTGGAATGTGCATGGAGAAAGCCCCATAAGTTTATGTCTCATTATTTCTTCTTGGTTTTAAATTTTTTTTAAATTGGGGTAAAGCTTAGAATATTGTTTGTCCTAGGTGTACACCATCTGGTTCGTTTGTACATTATATATGTCTATTCAAGTACAGATCCTCTTCCCATGTAAAATGTTACTGAGGGTTCCGCAGACCTCCCTTGCTATATGGTTGGTCTTTTTGAGATATGTATATAATATGTGTTTGTATACGTATAGTAACACTAATCTTAATTTATACATTCCCCCCACCTTTCCTTTTAGATGAGCATAGTTTGTTTTCTAAGTCTGTGAGTGTCTTTCTCTGTGGAAATATGTTCCTTTGTGTCAGTTATTAGATAACGCCTATAAGTGATATCATAGAATACAGGTCTTTTGCTTTCCGACGTACCTCATGTTTTGTGATTATCTCCAGACTCATTTGTGGTGCCTCAGAGAGCAGTGGTTCATTGTTTTCCATGGCTATTATTCCATTGTGTACATGGACCACTTCTTCTTTATCCATTTACCGGTTGTTGGACATTTGGATTGCTTCACTGTCTTGGCTATTGTGAATAAGGCTGCACTGCAACTTTTGCGGCCTGTGTCTTCTCGATTCTTGTCTTCTCAAGTGAGAGGTCCATTGGTGCGCCTGCTGGATTGAATGGTACCTCCATTTTTACTTTTAAACACAGCTCCTTTCTGTTCTCATTATTGGCTGTTACCCCTTTACGTCTCACCAGCAGGTAGAGGGTACACAGTTCCCTAAAACCCCTTCAGCATTTATTGTTTGTAGACTTTGTGCTCATGGTCAGTCGGCTGGTGTAAGTTGAAACTTTTTGTAGATTAGATTGCATGGGTCTAACACTCCCTGAGGTTGAGCTTTTATCCATTTTCCTTTTTTTTAAAAGAGCGTGAGTAAAACTTAACTCTTCATACTCGCTTCTTGAAACATTTGCCTGTTTTGAATTGTTTTGTCCATTCCCTCCTTCAGCACAATTTTTTAGGGCAGGTGTCCTTTACAGCCCTGAGTCCTTGGGAATGTGAAGTGACCATTAGCTGTGAGTTTAAAGCTGTTCTTGCAGGAAACGGCCACAAGGTGGCAGCATTTCCCCTTTACCATATTTGGTTACTAGGGAAACAGAGCCTTAATGGAAGTGGTGTTCTAGGTTGTAAATTAGAATGGAATGTGCCAGGGAAAAGCCCTTTAAGTTTATGTCTCATTACTTCTTGTTCATATTTGTAGTTTACTTTTTATTTTTTATCCCAGTAAATATGATTACAATGGTTTGTTTGTTGTAGGTGTGCAAGATGTGGTTCTTTCACACATATACATGTATCTATTCTTCCTCGCATCCTTTTCCCATGTAGGTTATGACACAATGTTGAGTAGTCTTCTCCTGGTCTTCCGTACGTCTTTGGTGGTTATATATTTCACATGGTTTGTATATCTCTGTTAACCCCAATGTGGCAATGTATCCAATCCTCATCCCTTTCTATTTGGTGAATCATAAGTTTTTTAATGAATCTGTGATTGCCTTTCTCTGTGGAAATATCTTCATTGGTATCAATTTTTAAGTAACTCTTAAAAGTGATATGATAGGATATGTGTCTTTTGCTTTCTCACTTACTACACGTGGCGTGATTACGTCTAAACTCATCTATGGTGCTGCAAATAGCATTGTTTCATTTTTTTCACTAGCGAATATTCCATCTGTACATGGAGGAGTTCTTCTTTGTCCATCCATCTGTTGGTGGACTTTTTGGTTACTTCCATATGTTGGCTATTGTAATGGTGTGCAGTGCAGATTTGCCTGCCTGTGTCTTTCCAATTCTCTCTTCTTAGGTTATACGTCGAGGAGTGGGCCTGCTGGATCATATGGTAGCTCAATGTTTACCTTTTTAAGGCACCTCCATTCTGTTCTCATTCGTGGCCCTTTCCAAGTTACGTCCCCTTTGATGTTGAGGGTATGCATTTCTCCACAACACCTTCAGCATTTATTGTTTGTAGTTTTCTTGCTGATGGTTATTCTGACAAGTGTGAGCTGATACCTCTCTGTGGTTGAATTCGAATGTGCCACATAATCTGTTGAAATTGAGCTTTAAGGCATGTCCTTTTCTATTTTTCAAGCTGTGATTACCCCTTAGTTCTTCAAAGTGTTCTCTTTAAGTATGTGTCACATTTTGAAATGTTTTGGCCTTTACCTCCCTCAAGCCATTTTGAGGGCCTGTTTCATTTACAGTTCTGCAGTACTTGTTCCTATGAAGTGACCATTAGCACAGGCTTTAAAGCTGCTTTTGCAGATAACTGCCAGAGGGCGGCAGCCTTTCTATGTCCCCCACCCTGGTAACTAGGGAAACGCCCTTGCGGCCTGTGGTGTTTCTCGGTTATAAATTAGAGTGGAGTGTGCCTGGACAAACCCACACAAGCTGATGTCTCCTTACTTTTGTTGGATTTTTACATTTAATTTTTACTTTTTATTGGAGTAATTTTTCACTGTGTACGTGGACCACTTCTACTTTGTGCATTCTCGGTTGATGGACATTTTCATTGCTTCCAAGCGTTGGCTATGGTAAATATTGTTGGAGTGCAGGATTGCCAGGCTGTGACTTTTCGATTCTCATTTTCTCAGGTGATAGGCCCAGCAGTGGGTGTGATTGATTGACTGGTAGCACCGTGTTTCCCTTTGCAAAGCACCTTCTTTGTGTTTTCATTAGTGGCTCTTACCACGTCCCCCTTAGAATCGAGGGTACGCATTTCTCCACAATCGCTTCAGCATTTATTGTTTGCAGCATTTATGCTAATGGCCCTTCTGGCTGCTGTGAGCTGATAGGTTTTTGTAATTTGGGTTTGCATGTCTTTGAAAATTCGTAAAACTCATCATTTTTCTCCACCGTTTTCTTTTCTGTTAAAAAAAAGGAAACAATTGGGAGTACAATAGAACTCTTGAAATTGTGTTCTTGGAAGGTTGCCCTCTTTTGAAATTTTTGGTCGATTTTCCACCCCAGAATTTTTTTAGAAAGCAGGTGTCTTTTACCGAACTGCAAGTTTGGTGAATATTTAGTGACCTTTAGCAATGGGTTTAAAGCTGCTGTTGGAGGAAGTGGCCTCAAGCAGGAAGCTTATCTCCATTCCCATATCTGGGTACTAGGGCAGCAGAGCCTTTCTGGAAGTCGTGTTCCTAGTTTGTAAATTACATTGGAATGTGCATGGAGAAAGCCCCATAAGTTTATGTCTCATTATTTCTTCTTGGTTTTAAATTTTTTTTAAATTGGGGTAAAGCTTAGAATATTGTTTGTCCTAGGTGTACACCATCTGGTTCGTTTGTACATTATATATGTCTATTCAAGTACAGATCCTCTTCCCATGTAAAATGTTACTGAGGGTTCCGCAGACCTCCCTTGCTATATGGTTGGTCTTTTTGAGATATGTATATAATATGTGTTTGTATACGTATAGTAACACTAATCTTAATTTGTACATTCCCCCCACCTTTCCTTTTAGATGAGCATAGTTTGTTTTCTAAGTCTGTGAGTGTCTTTCTCTGTGGAAATATGTTCCTTTGTGTCAGTTATTAGATAACGCCTATAAGTGATATCATAGAATACAGGTCTTTTGCTTTCCGACGTACCTCATGTTTTGTGATTATCTCCAGACTCATTTGTGGTGCCTCAGAGAGCAGTGGTTCATTGTTTTCCATGGCTATTATTCCATTGTGTACATGGACCACTTCTTCTTTATCCATTTACCGGTTGTTGGACATTTGGATTGCTTCACTGTCTTGGCTATTGTGAATAAGGCTGCACTGCAACTTTTGCGGCCTGTGTCTTCTCGATTCTTGTCTTCTCAAGTGAGAGGTCCATTGGTGCGCCTGCTGGATTGAATGGTACCTCCATTTTTACTTTTAAACACAGCTCCTTTCTGTTCTCATTATTGGCTGTTACCCCTTTACGTCTCACCAGCAGGTAGAGGGTACACAGTTCCCTAAAACCCCTTCAGCATTTATTGTTTGTAGACTTTTTGCTCAAGGTCAGTCGACTGGTGTAAGTTGAAACTTTTTGTAGATTAGATTGCATGGGTCTAACACTCCCTGAGGTTGAGCTTTTATCCATTTTCCTTTTTTTTAAAAGAGCGTGAGTAAAACTTAACTCTTCCTACTCTCTTCTTGAAACATTTGCCTGTTTTGAATTGTTTTGTCCATTCCCTCCTTCAGCACAATTTTTTAGGGCAGGTGTCCTTTACAGCCCTGAGTCCTTGGGAATGTGAAGTGACCATTAGCTGTGAGTTTAAAGCTGTTCTTGCAGGAAACGGCCACAAGGTGGCAGCATTTCCCCTTTACCATATTTGGTTACTAGGGAAACAGAGCCTTAATGGAAGTGGTGTTCTAGGTTGTAAATTAGAATGGAATGTGCCAGGGAAAAGCCCTTTAAGTTTATGTCTCATTACTTCTTGTTCATATTTGTAGTTTACTTTTTATTTTTTATCCCAGTAAATATGATTACAATGGTTTGTTTGTTGTAGGTGTGCAAGATGTGGTTCTTTCACACATATACATGTATCTATTCTTCCTCGCATCCTTTTCCCATGTAGGTTATGACACAATGTTGAGTAGTCTTCTCCTGGTCTTCCGTACGTCTTTGGTGGTTATATATTTCACATGGTTTGTATATCTCTGTTAACCCCAATGTGGCAATGTATCCAATCCTCATCCCTTTCTATTTGGTGAATCATAAGTTTTTTAATGAATCTGTGATTGCCTTTCTCTGTGGAAATATCTTCATTGGTATCAATTTTTAAGTAACTCTTAAAAGTGATATGATAGGATATGTGTCTTTTGCTTTCTCACTTACTACACGTGGCGTGATTACGTCTAAACTCATCTATGGTGCTGCAAATAGCATTGTTTCATTTTTTTCACTAGCGAATATTCCATCTGTACATGGAGGAGTTCTTCTTTGTCCATCCATCTGTTGGTGGACTTTTTGGTTACTTCCATATGTTGGCTATTGTAATGGTGTGCAGTGCAGATTTGCCTGCCTGTGTCTTTCCAATTCTCTCTTCTTAGGTTATACGTCGAGGAGTGGGCCTGCTGGATCATATGGTAGCTCAATGTTTACCTTTTTAAGGCACCTCCATTCTGTTCTCATTCGTGGCCCTTTCCAAGTTACGTCCCCTTTGATGTTGAGGGTATGCATTTCTCCACAACACCTTCAGCATTTATTGTTTGTAGTTTTCTTGCTGATGGTTATTCTGACAAGTGTGAGCTGATACCTCTCTGTGGTTGAATTCGAATGTGCCACATAATCTGTTGAAATTGAGCTTTAAGGCATGTCCTTTTCTATTTTTCAAGCTGTGATTACCCCTTAGTTCTTCAAAGTGTTCTCTTTAAGTATGTGTCACAGTTTGAAATGTTTTGGCCTTTACCTCCCTCAAGCCATTTTGAGGGCCTGTTTCATTTACAGTTCTGCAGTACTTGTTCCTATGAAGTGACCATTAGCACAGGCTTTAAAGCTGCTTTTGCAGGTAACTGCCAGAGGGTGGCAGCCTTTCTATGTCCCCCACCCTGGTAACTAGGGAAAAGCCCTTGCGGCCTGTGGTGTTTCTCGGTTATAAATTAGAGTGGAGTGTGCCCGGACAAACCCACACAAGCTGATGTCTCCTTACTTTTGTTGGATTTTTACATTTAATTTTTATTTTTTATTGGAGTAATTTTCCACTGTGTACGTGGACCACTTCTACTTTGTGCATTAATCGGTTGATGGACATTTTCATTGCTTCCAAGTGTTGGCTATGGTAAATATTGTTGGAGTGCAGGATTGCCAGGCTGTGACTTTTCGATTCTCATTTTCTCAGGTGATAGGCCCAGCAGTGGGTGTGATTGATTGACTGGTAGCACCGTGTTTCCCTTTGCAAAGCACCTTCTTTGTGTTTTCATTAGTGGCTCTTACCACGTCCCCCTTAGAATCGAGGGTACGCATTTCTCCACAATCGCTTCAGCATTTATTGTTTGCAGCATTTATGCTAATGGCCCTTCTGGCTGCTGTGAGCTGATAGGTTTTTGTAATTTGGGTTTGCATGTCTTTGAAAATTCGTAAAACTCATCATTTTTCTCCACCGTTTTCTTTTCTGTTAAAAAAAAGGAAACAATTGGGAGTACAATAGAACTCTTGAAATTGTGTTCTTGGAAGGTTGCCCTCTTTTGAAATTTTTGGTCAATTTTCCACCCCAGAATTTTTTTAGAAAGCAGGTGTCTTTTACCGAACTGCAAGTTTAGTGAATATTTAGTGACCTTTAGCAATGGGTTTAAAGCTGCTGTTGGAGGAAGTGGCCTCAAGCAGGAAGCATGTCTCCATTCCCATATCTGGGTACTAGGGCAGCAGAGCCTTTCTGGAAGTCGTGTTCCTAGTTTGTAAATTACATTGGAATGTGCATGGAGAAAGCCCCATAAGTTTATGTCTCATTATTTCTTCTTGGTTTTAAAATTTTTTTTTTTTGGGGTAAAGCTTAGAATATTGTTTGTCCTAGGTGTACACCATCTGGTTCGTTTGTACATTATATATGTCTATTCAAGTACAGATCCTCTTCCCATGTAAAATGTTACTGAGGGTTCCGCAGACCTCCCTTGCTATATGGTTGGTCTTTTTGAGATATGTATATAATATGTGTTTGTATACATATAGTAACACTAATCTTAATTTATCCATTCCCCCCACCTTTCCTTTTAGATGAGCATAGTTTGTTTTCTAAGTCTGTGAGTGTCTTTCTCTGTGGAAATATGTTCCTTTGTGTCAGTTATTAGATAACGCCTATAAGTGATATCATAGAATACAGGTCTTTTGCTTTCCGACGTACCTCATGTTTTGTGATTATCTCCAGACTCATTTGTGGTGCCTCAGAGAGCAGTGGTTCATTGTTTTCCATGGCTATTATTCCATTGTGTGCATGGACCACTTCTTCTTTATCCATTTACCGGTTGTTGGACATTTTGATTGCTTCACTGTCTTGGCTATTGTGAATAAGGCTGCACTGCAACTTTTGCGGCCTGTGTCTTCTCGATTCTTGTCTTCTCAAGTGAGAGGTCCATTGGTGCGCCTGCTGGATTGAATGGTACCTCCATTTTTACTTTTAAACACAGCTCCTTTCTGTTCTCATTATTGGCTGTTACCCCTTTACGTCTCACCAGCAGGTAGAGGGTACACAGTTCCCTAAAACCCCTTCAGCATTTATTGTTTGTAGACTTTTTGCTCAAGGTCAGTCGACTGGTTGAAACTTTTTGTAGATTAGATTGCATGGGTCTAACACTCCCTGAGGTTGAGCTTTTATCCATTTTCCTTTTTTTTAAAAGAGCGTGAGTAAAACTTAACTCTTCCTACTCTCTTCTTGAAACATTTGCCTGTTTTGAATTGTTTTGTCCATTCCCTCCTTCAGCACAATTTTTTAGGGCAGGTGTCCTTTACAGCCCTGAGTCCTTGGGAATGTGAAGTGACCATTAGCTGTGAGTTTAAAGCTGTTCTTGCAGGAAACGGCCACAAGGTGGCAGCATTTCCCCTTTACCATATTTGGTTACTAGGGAAACAGAGCCTTAATGGAAGTGGTGTTCTAGGTTGTAAATTAGAATGGAATGTGCCAGGGAAAAGCCCTTTAAGTTTATGTCTCATTACTTCTTGTTCATATTTGTAGTTTACTTTTTATTTTTTTATCCCAGTAAATATGATTACAATGGTTTGTTTGTTCTAGGTGTGCAAGATGTGGTTCTTTCACACATATACATGTATCTATTCTTCCTCGCATCCTTTTCCCATGTAGGTTATGACACAATGTTGAGTAGTCTTCTCCTGGTCTTCCGTACGTCTTTGGTGGTTATATATTTCACATGGTTTGTATATCTCTGTTAACCCCAATGTGGCAATGTATCCAATCCTCATCCCTTTCTATTTGGTGAACCATAAGTTTTTTAATGAATCTGTGATTGCCTTTCTCTGTGGAAATATCTTCATTGGTATCAATTTTTAAGTAACTCTTAAAAGTGATATGATAGGATATGTGCCTTTTGCTTTCTCACTTACTACACGTGGCGTGATTACGTCTAGACTCATCTATGGTGCTTCAAATAGCATTGTTTCATTTTTTTCACTAGCGAATATTCCATCTGTACATGGAGGAGTTCTTCTTTGTCCATCCATCTGTTGCTGGACTTTTTGGTTACTTCCATATCTTGGCTATTGTAATGGTGTGCAATGCAGATTTGCCTGCCTGTGTCTTTCCAATTCTCTCTTCTTAGGTTATACGTCGAGGAGTGGGCCTGCTGGATCATATGGTAGCTCAATGTTTACCTTTTTAAGGCACCTCCATTCTGTTCTCATTCGTGGCCCTTTCCAAGTTACGTCCCCTTTGATGTTGAGGGTATGCATTTCTCCACAACACCTTCAGCATTTATTGTTTGTAGTTTTCTTGCTGATGGTTATTCTGACAAGTGTGAGCTGATACCTCTCTGTGGTTGAATTCGAATGTGCCACATAATCTGTTGAAATTGAGCTTTAAGGCATGTCCTTTTCTATTTTTCAAGCTGTGATTACCCCTTAGTTCTTCAAAGTGTTCTCTTTAAGTATGTGTCACAGTTTGAAATGTTTTGGCCTTTACCTCCCTCAAGCCATTTTGAGGGCCTGTTTCATTTACAGTTCTGCAGTACTTGTTCCTATGAAGTGACCATTAGCACAGGCTTTAAAGCTGCTTTTGCAGGTAACTGCCAGAGGGCGGCAGCCTTTCTATGTCCCCCACCCTGGTAACTAGGGAAAAGCCCTTGCGGCCTGTGGTGTTTCTCGGTTATAAATTAGAGTGGAGTGTGCCCGGACAAACCCACACAAGCTGATGTCTCCTTACTTTTGTTGGATTTTTACATTTAATTTTTATTTTTTATTGGAGTAATTTTCCACTGTGTACGTGGACCACTTCTACTTTGTGCATTCCTCGGTTGATGGACATGTTCAATGCTTCCAAGTGTTGGCTATGGTAAATATTGTTGGAGTGCAGGATTGCCAGGCTGTGACTTTTCGATTCTCATTTTCTCAGGTGATAGGCCCAGCAGTGGGTGTGATTGATTGACTGGTAGCACCGTGTTTCCCTTTGCAAAGCACCTTCTTTGTGTTTTCATTAGTGGCTCTTACCACGTCCCCCTTAGAATCGAGGGTACGCATTTCTCCACAATCGCTTCAGCATTTATTGTTTGCAGCATTTATGCTAATGGCCCTTCTGGCTGCTGTGAGCTGATAGGTTTTTGTAATTTGGGTTTGCATGTCTTTGAAAATTCGTAAAACTCATCATTTTTCTCCACCGTTTTCTTTTCTGTTAAAAAAAAGGAAACAATTGGGAGTACAATAGAACTCTTGAAATTGTGTTCTTGGAAGGTTGCCCTCTTTTGAAATTTTTGGTCGATTTTCCACCCCAGAATTTTTTTAGAAAGCAGGTGTCTTTTACCGAACTGCAAGTTTGGTGAATATTTAGTGACCTTTAGCAATGGGTTTAAAGCTGCTGTTGGAGGAAGTGGCCTCAAGCAGGAAGCTTATCTCCATTCCCATATCTGGGTACTAGGGCAGCAGAGCCTTTCTGGAATTCGTGTTCCTAGTTTGTAAATTACATTGGAATGTGCATGGAGAAAGCCCCATAAGTTTATGTCTCATTATTTCTTCTTGGTTTTAAATTTTTTTTAAATTGGGGTAAAGCTTAGAATATTGTTTGTCCTAGGTGTACACCATCTGGTTCGTTTGTACATTATATATGTCTATTCAAGTACAGATCCTCTTCCCGTGTAAAATGTTACTGAGGGTTCCGCAGACCTCCCTTGCTATATGGTTGGTCTTTTTGAGATATGTATATAATATGTGTTTGTATACGTATAGTAACACTAATCTTAATTTATCCATTCCCCCCACCTTTCCTTTTAGATGAGCATAGTTTGTTTTCTAAGTCTGTGAGTGTCTTTCTCTGTGGAAATATGTTCCTTTGTGTCAGTTATTAGATAACGCCTATAAGTGATATCATAGAATACAGGTCTTTTGCTTTCCGACGTACCTCATGTTTTGTGATTATCTCCAGACTCATTTGTGGTGCCTCAGAGAGCAGTGGTTCATTGTTTTCCATGGCTATTATTCCATTGTGTACATGGACCACTTCTTCTTTATCCATTTACCGGTTGTTGGACATTTGGATTGCTTCACTGTCTTGGCTATTGTGAATAAGGCTGCACTGCAACTTTTGCGGCCTGTGTCTTCTCGATTCTTGTCTTCTCAAGTGAGAGGTCCATTGGTGCGCCTGCTGGATTGAATGGTACCTCCATTTTTACTTTTAAACACAGCTCCTTTCTGTTCTCATTATTGGCTGTTACCCCTTTACGTCTCACCAGCAGGTAGAGGGTACACAGTTCCCTAAAACCCCTTCAGCATTTATTGTTTGTAGACTTTGTGCTCAAGGTCAGTCGACTGGTGTAAGTTGAAACTTTTTGTAGATTAGATTGCATGGGTCTAACACTCCCTGAGGTTGAGCTTTTATCCATTTTCCTTTTTTTTAAAAGAGCGTGAGTAAAACTTAACTCTTCCTACTCGCTTCTTGAAACATTTGCCTGTTTTGAATTGTTTTGTCCATTCCCTCCTTCAGCACAATTTTTTAGGGCAGGTGTCCTTTACAGCCCTGAGTCCTTGGGAATGTGAAGTGACCATTAGCTGTGAGTTTAAAGCTGTTCTTGCAGGAAACGGCCACAAGGTGGCAGCATTTCCCCTTTACCATATTTGGTTACTAGGGAAACAGAGCCTTAATGGAAGTGGTGTTCTAGGTTGTAAATTAGAATGGAATGTGCCAGGGAAAAGCCCTTTAAGTTTATGTCTCATTACTTCTTGTTCATATTTGTAGTTTACTTTTTATTTTTTTATCCCAGTAAATATGATTACAATGGTTTGTTTGTTCTAGGTGTGCAAGATGTGGTTCTTTCACACATATACATGTATCTATTCTTCCTCGCATCCTTTTCCCATGTAGGTTATGACACAATGTTGAGTAGTCTTCTCCTGGTCTTCCGTACGTCTTTGGTGGTTATATATTTCACATGGTTTGTATATCTCTGTTAACCCCAATGTGGCAATGTATCCAATCCTCATCCCTTTCTATTTGGTGAACCATAAGTTTTTTAATGAATCTGTGATTGCCTTTCTCTGTGGAAATATCTTCATTGGTATCAATTTTTAAGTAACTCTTAAAAGTGATATGATAGGATATGTGCCTTTTGCTTTCTCACTTACTACACGTGGCGTGATTACGTCTAGACTCATCTATGGTGCTTCAAATAGCATTGTTTCATTTTTTTCACTAGCGAATATTCCATCTGTACATGGAGGAGTTCTTCTTTGTCCATCCATCTGTTGCTGGACTTTTTGGTTACTTCCATATCTTGGCTATTGTAATGGTGTGCAATGCAGATTTGCCTGCCTGTGTCTTTCCAATTCTCTCTTCTTAGGTTATACGTCGAGGAGTGGGCCTGCTGGATCATATGGTAGCTCAATGTTTACCTTTTTAAGGCACCTCCATTCTGTTCTCATTCGTGGCCCTTTCCAAGTTACGTCCCCTTTGATGTTGAGGGTATGCATTTCTCCACAACACCTTCAGCATTTATTGTTTGTAGTTTTCTTGCTGATGGTTATTCTGACAAGTGTGAGCTGATACCTCTCTGTGGTTGAATTCGAATGTGCCACATAATCTGTTGAAATTGAGCTTTAAGGCATGTCCTTTTCTATTTTTCAAGCTGTGATTACCCCTTAGTTCTTCAAAGTGTTCTCTTTAAGTATGTGTCACAGTTTGAAATGTTTTGGCCTTTACCTCCCTCAAGCCATTTTGAGGGCCTGTTTCATTTACAGTTCTGCAGTACTTGTTCCTATGAAGTGACCATTAGCACAGGCTTTAAAGCTGCTTTTGCAGGTAACTGCCAGAGGGCGGCAGCCTTTCTATGTCCCCCACCCTGGTAACTAGGGAAATGCCCTTGCGGCCTGTGGTGTTTCTCGGTTATAAATTAGAGTGGAGTGTGCCTGGACAAACCCACACAAGCTGATGTCTCCTTACTTTTTTGGATTTTTACATTTAATTTTTACTTTTTATTGGAGTAATTTTTCACTGTGTACGTGGACCACTTCTACTTTGTGCATTCTCGGTTGATGGACATTTTCATTGCTTCCAAGCGTTGGCTATGGTAAATATTGTTGGAGTGCAGGATTGCCAGGCTGTGACTTTTCGATTCTCATTTTCTCAGGTGATAGGCCCAGCAGTGGGTGTGATTGATTGACTGGTAGCACCGTGTTTCCCTTTGCAAAGCACCTTCTTTGTGTTTTCATTAGTGGCTCTTACCACGTCCCCCTTAGAATCGAGGGTACGCATTTCTCCACAATCGCTTCAGCATTTATTGTTTGCAGCATTTATGCTAATGGCCCTTCTGGCTGCTGTGAGCTGATAGGTTTTTGTAATTTGGGTTTGCATGTCTTTGAAAATTCGTAAAACTCATCATTTTTCTCCACCGTTTTCTTTTCTGTTAAAAAAAAGGAAACAATTGGGAGTACAATAGAACTCTTGAAATTGTGTTCTTGGAAGGTTGCCCTCTTTTGAAATTTTTGGTCGATTTTCCACCGCAGAATTTTTTTAGAAAGCAGGTGTCTTTTACCGAACTGCAAGTTTGGTGAATATTTAGTGACCTTTAGCAATGGGTTTAAAGCTGCTGTTGGAGGAAGTGGCCTCAAGCAGGAAGCTTATCTCCATTCCCATATCTGGGTACTAGGGCAGCAGAGCCTTTCTGGAAGTCGTGTTCCTAGTTTGTAAATTACATTGGAATGTGCATGGAGAAAGCCCCATAAGTTTATGTCTCATTATTTCTTCTTGGTTTTAAATTTTTTTTAAATTGGGGTAAAGCTTAGAATATTGTTTGTCCTAGGTGTACACCATCTGGTTCGTTTGTACATTATATATGTCTATTCAAGTACAGATCCTCTTCCCATGTAAAATGTTACTGAGGGTTCCGCAGACCTCCCTTGCTATATGGTTGGTCTTTTTGAGATATGTATATAATATGTGTTTGTATACGTATAGTAACACTAATCTTAATTTATACATTCCCCCCACCTTTCCTTTTAGATGAGCATAGTTTGTTTTCTAAGTCTGTGAGTGTCTTTCTCTGTGGAAATATGTTCCTTTGTGTCAGTTATTAGATAACGCCTATAAGTGATATCATAGAATACAGGTCTTTTGCTTTCCGACGTACCTCATGTTTTGTGATTATCTCCAGACTCATTTGTGGTGCCTCAGAGAGCAGTGGTTCATTGTTTTCCATGGCTATTATTCCATTGTGTACATGGACCACTTCTTCTTTATCCATTTACCGGTTGTTGGACATTTGGATTGCTTCACTGTCTTGGCTATTGTGAATAAGGCTGCACTGCAACTTTTGCGGCCTGTGTCTTCTCGATTCTTGTCTTCTCAAGTGAGAGGTCCATTGGTGCGCCTGCTGGATTGAATGGTACCTCCATTTTTACTTTTAAACACAGCTCCTTTCTGTTCTCATTATTGGCTGTTACCCCTTTACGTCTCACCAGCAGGTAGAGGGTACACAGTTCCCTAAAACCCCTTCAGCATTTATTGTTTGTAGACTTTGTGCTCATGGTCAGTCGACTGGTGTAAGTTGAAACTTTTTGTAGATTAGATTGCATGGGTCTAACACTCCCTGAGGTTGAGCTTTTATCCATTTTCCTTTTTTTTAAAAGAGCGTGAGTAAAACTTAACTCTTCCTACTCGCTTCTTGAAACATTTGCCTGTTTTGAATTGTTTTGTCCATTCCCTCCTTCAGCACAATTTTTTAGGGCAGGTGTCCTTTACAGCCCTGAGTCCTTGGGAATGTGAAGTGACCATTAGCTGTGAGTTTAAAGCTGTTCTTGCAGGAAACGGCCACAAGGTGGCAGCATTTCCCCTTTACCATATTTGGTTACTAGGGAAACAGAGCCTTAATGGAAGTGGTGTTCTAGGTTGTAAATTAGAATGGAATGTGCCAGGGAAAAGCCCTTTAAGTTTATGTCTCATTACTTCTTGTTCATATTTGTAGTTTACTTTTTATTTTTTATCCCAGTAAATATGATTACAATGGTTTGTTTGTTGTAGGTGTGCAAGATGTGGTTCTTTCACACATATACATGTATCTATTCTTCCTCGCATCCTTTTCCCATGTAGGTTATGACACAATGTTGAGTAGTCTTCTCCTGGTCTTCCGTACGTCTTTGGTGGTTATATATTTCACATGGTTTGTATATCTCTGTTAACCCCAATGTGGCAATGTATCCAATCCTCATCCCTTTCTATTTGGTGAATCATAAGTTTTTTAATGAATCTGTGATTGCCTTTCTCTGTGGAAATATCTTCATTGGTATCAATTTTTAAGTAACTCTTAAAAGTGATATGATAGGATATGTGTCTTTTGCTTTCTCACTTACTACACGTGGCGTGATTACGTCTAAACTCATCTATGGTGCTGCAAATAGCATTGTTTCATTTTTTTCACTAGCGAATATTCCATCTGTACATGGAGGAGTTCTTCTTTGTCCATCCATCTGTTGGTGGACTTTTTGGTTACTTCCATATGTTGGCTATTGTAATGGTGTGCAGTGCAGATTTGCCTGCCTGTGTCTTTCCAATTCTCTCTTCTTAGGTTATATGTCGAGGAGTGGGCCTGCTGGATCATATGGTAGCTCAATGTTTACCTTTTTAAGGCACCTCCATTCTGTTCTCATTCGTGGCCCTTTCCAAGTTACGTCCCCTTTGATGTTGAGGGTATGCATTTCTCCACAACACCTTCAGCATTTATTGTTTGTAGTTTTCTTGCTGATGGTTATTCTGACAAGTGTGAGCTGATACCTCTCTGTGGTTGAATTCGAATGTGCCACATAATCTGTTGAAATTGAGCTTTAAGGCATGTCCTTTTCTATTTTTCAAGCTGTGATTACCCCTTAGTTCTTCAAAGTGTTCTCTTTAAGTATGTGTCACATTTTGAAATGTTTTGGCCTTTACCTCCCTCAAGCCATTTTGAGGGCCTGTTTCATTTACAGTTCTGCAGTACTTGTTCCTATGAAGTGACCATTAGCACAGGCTTTAAAGCTGCTTTTGCAGATAATTGCCAGAGGGCGGCAGCCTTTCTATGTCCCCCACCCTGGTAACTAGGGAAATGCCCTTGCGGCCTGTGGTGTTTCTCGGTTATAAATTAGAGTGGAGTGTGCCTGGACAAACCCACACAAGCTGATGTCTCCTTACTTTTTTGGATTTTTACATTTAATTTTTACTTTTTATTGGAGTAATTTTTCACTGTGTACGTGGACCACTTCTACTTTGTGCATTCTCGGTTGATGGACATTTTCATTGCTTCCAAGCGTTGGCTATGGTAAATATTGTTGGAGTGCAGGATTGCCAGGCTGTGACTTTTCGATTCTCATTTTCTCAGGTGATAGGCCCAGCAGTGGGTGTGATTGATTGACTGGTAGCACCGTGTTTCCCTTTGCAAAGCACCTTCTTTGTGTTTTCATTAGTGGCTCTTACCACGTCCCCCTTAGAATCGAGGGTACGCATTTCTCCACAATCGCTTCAGCATTTATTGTTTGCAGCATTTATGCTAATGGCCCTTCTGGCTGCTGTGAGCTGATAGGTTTTTGTAATTTGG
Organism: Balaenoptera borealis; assembly: GCF_965194805.1. Taxonomy (NCBI): domain Eukaryota; kingdom Metazoa; phylum Chordata; class Mammalia; order Artiodactyla; family Balaenopteridae; genus Balaenoptera; species Balaenoptera borealis. The sequence goes on from NW_028123310.1 coordinate 227,186, forward strand.
GTTTGCATGTCTTTGAAAATTCGTAAAACTCATCATTTTTCTCCACCGTTTTCTTTTCTGTTAAAAAAAAGGAAACAATTGGGAGTACAATAGAACTCTTGAAATTGTGTTCTTGGAAGGTTGCCCTCTTTTGAAATTTTTGGTCGATTTTCCACCGCAGAATTTTTTTAGAAAGCAGGTGTCTTTTACCGAACTGCAAGTTTGGTGAATATTTAGTGACCTTTAGCAATGGGTTTAAAGCTGCTGTTGTAGGAAGTGGCCTCAAGCAGGAAGCATGTCTCCATTCCCATATCTGGGTACTAGGGCAGCAGAGCCTTTCTGGAAGTCGTGTTCCTAGTTTGTAAATTACATTGGAATGTGCATGGAGAAAGCCCCATAAGTTTATGTCTCATTATTTCTTCTTGGTTTTAAATTTTTTTTAAATTGGGGTAAAGCTTAGAATATTGTTTGTCCTAGGTGTACACCATCTGGTTCGTTTGTACATTATATATGTCTATTCAAGTACAGATCCTCTTCCCATGTAAAATGTTACTGAGGGTTCCGCAGACCTCCCTTGCTATATGGTTGGTCTTTTTGAGATATGTATATAATATGTGTTTGTATACGTATAGTAACACTAATCTTAATTTATACATTCCCCCCACCTTTCCTTTTAGATGAGCATAGTTTGTTTTCTAAGTCTGTGAGTGTCTTTCTCTGTGGAAATATGTTCCTTTGTGTCAGTTATTAGATAACGCCTATAAGTGATATCATAGAATACAGGTCTTTTGCTTTCCGACGTACCTCATGTTTTGTGATTATCTCCAGACTCATTTGTGGTGCCTCAGAGAGCAGTGGTTCATTGTTTTCCATGGCTATTATTCCATTGTGTACATGGACCACTTCTTCTTTATCCATTTACCGGTTGTTGGACATTTGGATTGCTTCACTGTCTTGGCTATTGTGAATAAGGCTGCACTGCAACTTTTGCGGCCTGTGTCTTCTCGATTCTTGTCTTCTCAAGTGAGAGGTCCATTGGTGCGCCTGCTGGATTGAATGGTACCTCCATTTTTACTTTTAAACACAGCTCCTTTCTGTTCTCATTATTGGCTGTTACCCCTTTACGTCTCACCAGCAGGTAGAGGGTACACAGTTCCCTAAAACCCCTTCAGCATTTATTGTTTGTAGACTTTGTGCTCAAGGTCAGTCGACTGGTGTAAGTTGAAACTTTTTGTAGATTAGATTGCATGGGTCTAACACTCCCTGAGGTTGAGCTTTTATCCATTTTCCTTTTTTTTAAAAGAGCGTGAGTAAAACTTAACTCTTCCTACTCTCTTCTTGAAACATTTGCCTGTTTTGAATTGTTTTGTCCATTCCCTCCTTCAGCACAATTTTTTAGGGCAGGTGTCCTTTACAGCCCTGAGTCCTTGGGAATGTGAAGTGACCATTAGCTGTGAGTTTAAAGCTGTTCTTGCAGGAAACGGCCACAAGGTGGCAGCATTTCCCCTTTACCATATTTGGTTACTAGGGAAACAGAGCCTTAATGGAAGTGGTGTTCTAGGTTGTAAATTAGAATGGAATGTGCCAGGGAAAAGCCCTTTAAGTTTATGTCTCATTACTTCTTGTTCATATTTGTAGTTTACTTTTTATTTTTTTATCCCAGTAAATATGATTACAATGGTTTGTTTGTTCTAGGTGTGCAAGATGTGGTTCTTTCACACATATACATGTATCTATTCTTCCTCGCATCCTTTTCCCATGTAGGTTATGACACAATGTTGAGTAGTCTTCTCCTGGTCTTCCGTACGTCTTTGGTGGTTATATATTTCACATGGTTTGTATATCTCTGTTAACCCCAATGTGGCAATGTATCCAATCCTCATCCCTTTCTATTTGGTGAACCATAAGTTTTTTAATGAATCTGTGATTGCCTTTCTCTGTGGAAATATCTTCATTGGTATCAATTTTTAAGTAACTCTTAAAAGTGATATGATAGGATATGTGCCTTTTGCTTTCTCACTTACTACACGTGGCGTGATTACGTCTAGACTCATCTATGGTGCTTCAAATAGCATTGTTTCATTTTTTTCACTAGCGAATATTCCATCTGTACATGGAGGAGTTCTTCTTTGTCCATCCATCTGTTGCTGGACTTTTTGGTTACTTCCATATCTTGGCTATTGTAATGGTGTGCAATGCAGATTTGCCTGCCTGTGTCTTTCCAATTCTCTCTTCTTAGGTTATACGTCGAGGAGTGGGCCTGCTGGATCATATGGTAGCTCAATGTTTACCTTTTTAAGGCACCTCCATTCTGTTCTCATTCGTGGCCCTTTCCAAGTTACGTCCCCTTTGATGTTGAGGGTATGCATTTCTCCACAACACCTTCAGCATTTATTGTTTGTAGTTTTCTTGCTGATGGTTATTCTGACAAGTGTGAGCTGATACCTCTCTGTGGTTGAATTCGAATGTGCCACATAATCTGTTGAAATTGAGCTTTAAGGCATGTCCTTTTCTATTTTTCAAGCTGTGATTACCCCTTAGTTCTTCAAAGTGTTCTCTTTAAGTATGTGTCACAGTTTGAAATGTTTTGGCCTTTACCTCCCTCAAGCCATTTTGAGGGCCTGTTTCATTTACAGTTCTGCAGTACTTGTTCCTATGAAGTGACCATTAGCACAGGCTTTAAAGCTGCTTTTGCAGGTAACTGCCAGAGGGCGGCAGCCTTTCTATGTCCCCCACCCTGGTAACTAGGGAAACGCCCTTGCGGCCTGTGGTGTTTCTCGGTTATAAATTAGAGTGGAGTGTGCCTGGACAAACCCACACAAGCTGATGTCTCCTTACTTTTGTTGGATTTTTACATTTAATTTTTACTTTTTATTGGAGTAATTTTTCACTGTGTACGTGGACCACTTCTACTTTGTGCATTCTCGGTTGATGGACATTTTCATTGCTTCCAAGCGTTGGCTATGGTAAATATTGTTGGAGTGCAGGATTGCCAGGCTGTGACTTTTCGATTCTCATTTTCTCAGGTGATAGGCCCAGCAGTGGGTGTGATTGATTGACTGGTAGCACCGTGTTTCCCTTTGCAAAGCACCTTCTTTGTGTTTTCATTAGTGGCTCTTACCACGTCCCCCTTAGAATCGAGGGTACGCATTTCTCCACAATCGCTTCAGCATTTATTGTTTGCAGCATTTATGCTAATGGCCCTTCTGGCTGCTGTGAGCTGATAGGTTTTTGTAATTTGGGTTTGCATGTCTTTGAAAATTCGTAAAACTCATCATTTTTCTCCACCGTTTTCTTTTCTGTTAAAAAAAAGGAAACAATTGGGAGTACAATAGAACTCTTGAAATTGTGTTCTTGGAAGGTTGCCCTCTTTTGAAATTTTTGGTCGATTTTCCACCGCAGAATTTTTTTAGAAAGCAGGTGTCTTTTACCGAACTGCAAGTTTGGTGAATATTTAGTGACCTTTAGCAATGGGTTTAAAGCTGCTGTTGTAGGAAGTGGCCTCAAGCAGGAAGCATGTCTCCATTCCCATATCTGGGTACTAGGGCAGCAGAGCCTTTCTGGAAGTCGTGTTCCTAGTTTGTAAATTACATTGGAATGTGCATGGAGAAAGCCCCATAAGTTTATGTCTCATTATTTCTTCTTGGTTTTAAATTTTTTTTAAATTGGGGTAAAGCTTAGAATATTGTTTGTCCTAGGTGTACACCATCTGGTTCGTTTGTACATTATATATGTCTATTCAAGTACAGATCCTCTTCCCATGTAAAATGTTACTGAGGGTTCCGCAGACCTCCCTTGCTATATGGTTGGTCTTTTTGAGATATGTATATAATATGTGTTTGTATACGTATAGTAACACTAATCTTAATTTATACATTCCCCCCACCTTTCCTTTTAGATGAGCATAGTTTGTTTTCTAAGTCTGTGAGTGTCTTTCTCTGTGGAAATATGTTCCTTTGTGTCAGTTATTAGATAACGCCTATAAGTGATATCATAGAATACAGGTCTTTTGCTTTCCGACGTACCTCATGTTTTGTGATTATCTCCAGACTCATTTGTGGTGCCTCAGAGAGCAGTGGTTCATTGTTTTCCATGGCTATTATTCCATTGTGTACATGGACCACTTCTTCTTTATCCATTTACCGGTTGTTGGACATTTGGATTGCTTCACTGTCTTGGCTATTGTGAATAAGGCTGCACTGCAACTTTTGCGGCCTGTGTCTTCTCGATTCTTGTCTTCTCAAGTGAGAGGTCCATTGGTGCGCCTGCTGGATTGAATGGTACCTCCATTTTTACTTTTAAACACAGCTCCTTTCTGTTCTCATTATTGGCTGTTACCCCTTTACGTCTCACCAGCAGGTAGAGGGTACACAGTTCCCTAAAACCCCTTCAGCATTTATTGTTTGTAGACTTTTTGCTCAAGGTCAGTCGACTGGTGTAAGTTGAAACTTTTTGTAGATTAGATTGCATGGGTCTAACACTCCCTGAGGTTGAGCTTTTATCCATTTTCCTTTTTTTTAAAAGAGCGTGAGTAAAACTTAACTCTTCCTACTCGCTTCTTGAAACATTTGCCTGTTTTGAATTGTTTTGTCCATTCCCTCCTTCAGCACAATTTTTTAGGGCAGGTGTCCTTTACAGCCCTGAGTCCTTGGGAATGTGAAGTGACCATTAGCTGTGAGTTTAAAGCTGTTCTTGCAGGAAACGGCCACAAGGTGGCAGCATTTCCCCTTTACCATATTTGGTTACTAGGGAAACAGAGCCTTAATGGAAGTGGTGTTCTAGGTTGTAAATTAGAATGGAATGTGCCAGGGAAAAGCCCTTTAAGTTTATGTCTCATTACTTCTTGTTCATATTTGTAGTTTACTTTTTATTTTTTTATCCCAGTAAATATGATTACAATGGTTTGTTTGTTCTAGGTGTGCAAGATGTGGTTCTTTCACACATATACATGTATCTATTCTTCCTCGCATCCTTTTCCCATGTAGGTTATGACACAATGTTGAGTAGTCTTCTCCTGGTCTTCCGTACGTCTTTGGTGGTTATATATTTCACATGGTTTGTATATCTCTGTTAACCCCAATGTGGCAATGTATCCAATCCTCATCCCTTTCTATTTGGTGAACCATAAGTTTTTTAATGAATCTGTGATTGCCTTTCTCTGTGGAAATATCTTCATTGGTATCAATTTTTAAGTAACTCTTAAAAGTGATATGATAGGATATGTGCCTTTTGCTTTCTCACTTACTACACGTGGCGTGATTACGTCTAGACTCATCTATGGTGCTTCAAATAGCATTGTTTCATTTTTTTCACTAGCGAATATTCCATCTGTACATGGAGGAGTTCTTCTTTGTCCATCCATCTGTTGCTGGACTTTTTGGTTACTTCCATATCTTGGCTATTGTAATGGTGTGCAATGCAGATTTGCCTGCCTGTGTCTTTCCAATTCTCTCTTCTTAGGTTATACGTCGAGGAGTGGGCCTGCTGGATCATATGGTAGCTCAATGTTTACCTTTTTAAGGCACCTCCATTCTGTTCTCATTCGTGGCCCTTTCCAAGTTACGTCCCCTTTGATGTTGAGGGTATGCATTTCTCCACAACACCTTCAGCATTTATTGTTTGTAGTTTTCTTGCTGATGGTTATTCTGACAAGTGTGAGCTGATACCTCTCTGTGGTTGAATTCGAATGTGCCACATAATCTGTTGAAATTGAGCTTTAAGGCATGTCCTTTTCTATTTTTCAAGCTGTGATTACCCCTTAGTTCTTCAAAGTGTTCTCTTTAAGTATGTGTCACAGTTTGAAATGTTTTGGCCTTTACCTCCCTCAAGCCATTTTGAGGGCCTGTTTCATTTACAGTTCTGCAGTACTTGTTCCTATGAAGTGACCATTAGCACAGGCTTTAAAGCTGCTTTTGCAGGTAACTGCCAGAGGGTGGCAGCCTTTCTATGTCCCCCACCCTGGTAACTAGGGAAAAGCCCTTGTGGCCTGTGGTGTTTCTCGGTTATAAATTAGAGTGGAGTGTGCCCGGACAAACCCACACAAGCTGATGTCTCCTTACTTTTGTTGGATTTTTACATTTAATTTTTATTTTTTATTGGAGTAATTTTCCACTGTGTACGTGGACCACTTCTACTTTGTGCATTAATCGGTTGATGGACATTTTCATTGCTTCCAAGTGTTGGCTATGGTAAATATTGTTGGAGTGCAGGATTGCCAGGCTGTGACTTTTCGATTCTCATTTTCTCAGGTGATAGGCCCAGCAGTGGGTGTGATTGATTGACTGGTAGCACCGTGTTTCCCTTTGCAAAGCACCTTCTTTGTGTTTTCATTAGTGGCTCTTACCACGTCCCCCTTAGAATCGAGGGTACGCATTTCTCCACAATCGCTTCAGCATTTATTGTTTGCAGCATTTATGCTAATGGCCCTTCTGGCTGCTGTGAGCTGATAGGTTTTTGTAATTTGGGTTTGCATGTCTTTGAAAATTCGTAAAACTCATCATTTTTCTCCACCGTTTTCTTTTCTGTTAAAAAAAAGGAAACAATTGGGAGTACAATAGAACTCTTGAAATTGTGTTCTTGGAAGGTTGCCCTCTTTTGAAATTTTTGGTCGATTTTCCACCCCAGAATTTTTTTAGAAAGCAGGTGTCTTTTACCGAACTGCAAGTTTGGTGAATATTTAGTGACCTTTAGCAATGGGTTTAAAGCTGCTGTTGGAGGAAGTGGCCTCAAGCAGGAAGCATGTCTCCATTCCCATATCTGGGTACTAGGGCAGCAGAGCCTTTCTGGAAGTCGTGTTCCTAGTTTGTAAATTACATTGGAATGTGCATGGAGAAAGCCCCATAAGTTTATGTCTCATTATTTCTTCTTGGTTTTAAAATTTTTTTTTTTTGGGGTAAAGCTTAGAATATTGTTTGTCCTAGGTGTACACCATCTGGTTCGTTTGTACATTATATATGTCTATTCAAGTACAGATCCTCTTCCCATGTAAAATGTTACTGAGGGTTCCGCAGACCTCCCTTGCTATATGGTTGGTCTTTTTGAGATATGTATATAATATGTGTTTGTATACATATAGTAACACTAATCTTAATTTATCCATTCCCCCCACCTTTCCTTTTAGATGAGCATAGTTTGTTTTCTAAGTCTGTGAGTGTCTTTCTCTGTGGAAATATGTTCCTTTGTGTCAGTTATTAGATAACGCCTATAAGTGATATCATAGAATACAGGTCTTTTGCTTTCCGACGTACCTCATGTTTTGTGATTATCTCCAGACTCATTTGTGGTGCCTCAGAGAGCAGTGGTTCATTGTTTTCCATGGCTATTATTCCATTGTGTGCATGGACCACTTCTTCTTTATCCATTTACCGGTTGTTGGACATTTTGATTGCTTCACTGTCTTGGCTATTGTGAATAAGGCTGCACTGCAACTTTTGCGGCCTGTGTCTTCTCGATTCTTGTCTTCTCAAGTGAGAGGTCCATTGGTGCGCCTGCTGGATTGAATGGTACCTCCATTTTTACTTTTAAACACAGCTCCTTTCTGTTCTCATTATTGGCTGTTACCCCTTTACGTCTCACCAGCAGGTAGAGGGTACACAGTTCCCTAAAACCCCTTCAGCATTTATTGTTTGTAGACTTTTTGCTCAAGGTCAGTCGACTGGTTGAAACTTTTTGTAGATTAGATTGCATGGGTCTAACACTCCCTGAGGTTGAGCTTTTATCCATTTTCCTTTTTTTTAAAAGAGCGTGAGTAAAACTTAACTCTTCCTACTCTCTTCTTGAAACATTTGCCTGTTTTGAATTGTTTTGTCCATTCCCTCCTTCAGCACAATTTTTTAGGGCAGGTGTCCTTTACAGCCCTGAGTCCTTGGGAATGTGAAGTGACCATTAGCTGTGAGTTTAAAGCTGTTCTTGCAGGAAACGGCCACAAGGTGGCAGCATTTCCCCTTTACCATATTTGGTTACTAGGGAAACAGAGCCTTAATGGAAGTGGTGTTCTAGGTTGTAAATTAGAATGGAATGTGCCAGGGAAAAGCCCTTTAAGTTTATGTCTCACTACTTCTTGTTCATATTTGTAGTTTACTTTTTATTTTTTTATCCCAGTAAATATGATTACAATGGTTTGTTTGTTCTAGGTGTGCAAGATGTGGTTCTTTCACACATATACATGTATCTATTCTTCCTCGCCTCCTTTTCCCATGTAGGTTATGACACAATGTTGAGTAGTCTTCTCCTGGTCTTCCGTACGTCTTTGGTGGTTATATATTTCACATGGTTTGTATATCTCTGTTAACCCCAATGTGGCAATGTATCCAATCCTCATCCCTTTCTATTTGGTGAACCATAAGTTTTTTAATGAATCTGTGATTGCCTTTCTCTGTGGAAATATCTTCATTGGTATCAATTTTTAAGTAACTCTTAAAAGTGATATGATAGGATATGTGCCTTTTGCTTTCTCACTTACTACACGTGGCGTGATTACGTCTAGACTCATCTATGGTGCTGCAAATAGCATTGTTTCATTTTTTTCACTAGCGAATATTCCATCTGTACATGGAGGAGTTCTTCTTTGTCCATCCATCTGTTGCTGGACTTTTTGGTTACTTCCATATGTTGGCTATTGTAATGGTGTGCAATGCAGATTTGCCTGCCTGTGTCTTTCCAATTCTCTCTTCTTAGGTTATACGTCGAGGAGTGGGCCTGCTGGATCATATGGTAGCTCAATGTTTACCTTTTTAAGGCACCTCCATTCTGTTCTCATTCGTGGCCCTTTCCAAGTTACGTCCCCTTTGATGTTGAGGGTATGCATTTCTCCACAACACCTTCAGCATTTATTGTTTGTAGTTTTCTTGCTGATGGTTATTCTGACAAGTGTGAGCTGATACCTCTCTGTGGTTGAATTCGAATGTGCCACATAATCTGTTGAAATTGAGCTTTAAGGCATGTCCTTTTCTATTTTTCAAGCTGTGATTACCCCTTAGTTCTTCAAAGTGTTCTCTTTAAGTATGTGTCACAGTTTGAAATGTTTTGGCCTTTACCTCCCTCAAGCCATTTTGAGGGCCTGTTTCATTTACAGTTCTGCAGTACTTGTTCCTATGAAGTGACCATTAGCACAGGCTTTAAAGCTGCTTTTGCAGGTAACTGCCAGAGGGCGGCAGCCTTTCTATGTCCCCCACCCTGGTAACTAGGGAAAAGCCCTTGCGGCCTGTGGTGTTTCTCGGTTATAAATTAGAGTGGAGTGTGCCCGGACAAACCCACACAAGCTGATGTCTCCTTACTTTTGTTGGATTTTTACATTTAATTTTTATTTTTTATTGGAGTAATTTTCCACTGTGTACGTGGACCACTTCTACTTTGTGCATTCCTCGGTTGATGGACATGTTCAATGCTTCCAAGTGTTGGCTATGGTAAATATTGTTGGAGTGCAGGATTGCCAGGCTGTGACTTTTCGATTCTCATTTTCTCAGGTGATAGGCCCAGCAGTGGGTGTGATTGATTGACTGGTAGCACCGTGTTTCCCTTTGCAAAGCACCTTCTTTGTGTTTTCATTAGTGGCTCTTACCACGTCCCCCTTAGAATCGAGGGTACGCATTTCTCCACAATCGCTTCAGCATTTATTGTTTGCAGCATTTATGCTAATGGCCCTTCTGGCTGCTGTGAGCTGATAGGTTTTTGTAATTTGGGTTTGCATGTCTTTGAAAATTCGTAAAACTCATCATTTTTCTCCACCGTTTTCTTTTCTGTTAAAAAAAAGGAAACAATTGGGAGTACAATAGAACTCTTGAAATTGTGTTCTTGGAAGGTTGCCCTCTTTTGAAATTTTTGGTCGATTTTCCACCCCAGAATTTTTTTAGAAAGCAGGTGTCTTTTACCGAACTGCAAGTTTGGTGAATATTTAGTGACCTTTAGCAATGGGTTTAAAGCTGCTGTTGGAGGAAGTGGCCTCAAGCAGGAAGCTTATCTCCATTCCCATATCTGGGTACTAGGGCAGCAGAGCCTTTCTGGAAGTCGTGTTCCTAGTTTGTAAATTACATTGGAATGTGCATGGAGAAAGCCCCATAAGTTTATGTCTCATTATTTCTTCTTGGTTTTAAATTTTTTTTAAATTGGGGTAAAGCTTAGAATATTGTTTGTCCTAGGTGTACACCATCTGGTTCGTTTGTACATTATATATGTCTATTCAAGTACAGATCCTCTTCCCATGTAAAATGTTACTGAGGGTTCCGCAGACCTCCCTTGCTATATGGTTGGTCTTTTTGAGATATGTATATAATATGTGTTTGTATACGTATAGTAACACTAATCTTAATTTATACATTCCCCCCACCTTTCCTTTTAGATGAGCATAGTTTGTTTTCTAAGTCTGTGAGTGTCTTTCTCTGTGGAAATATGTTCCTTTGTGTCAGTTATTAGATAACGCCTATAAGTGATATCATAGAATACAGGTCTTTTGCTTTCCGACGTACCTCATGTTTTGTGATTATCTCCAGACTCATTTGTGGTGCCTCAGAGAGCAGTGGTTCATTGTTTTCCATGGCTATTATTCCATTGTGTACATGGACCACTTCTTCTTTATCCATTTACCGGTTGTTGGACATTTGGATTGCTTCACTGTCTTGGCTATTGTGAATAAGGCTGCACTGCAACTTTTGCGGCCTGTGTCTTCTCGATTCTTGTCTTCTCAAGTGAGAGGTCCATTGGTGCGCCTGCTGGATTGAATGGTACCTCCATTTTTACTTTTAAACACAGCTCCTTTCTGTTCTCATTATTGGCTGTTACCCCTTTACGTCTCACCAGCAGGTAGAGGGTACACAGTTCCCTAAAACCCCTTCAGCATTTATTGTTTGTAGACTTTGTGCTCATGGTCAGTCGACTGGTGTAAGTTGAAACTTTTTGTAGATTAGATTGCATGGGTCTAACACTCCCTGAGGTTGAGCTTTTATCCATTTTCCTTTTTTTTAAAAGAGCGTGAGTAAAACTTAACTCTTCCTACTCGCTTCTTGAAACATTTGCCTGTTTTGAATTGTTTTGTCCATTCCCTCCTTCAGCACAATTTTTTAGGGCAGGTGTCCTTTACAGCCCTGAGTCCTTGGGAATGTGAAGTGACCATTAGCTGTGAGTTTAAAGCTGTTCTTGCAGGAAACGGCCACAAGGTGGCAGCATTTCCCCTTTACCATATTTGGTTACTAGGGAAACAGAGCCTTAATGGAAGTGGTGTTCTAGGTTGTAAATTAGAATGGAATGTGCCAGGGAAAAGCCCTTTAAGTTTATGTCTCATTACTTCTTGTTCATATTTGTAGTTTACTTTTTATTTTTTATCCCAGTAAATATGATTACAATGGTTTCTTTGTTGTAGGTGTGCAAGATGTGGTTCTTTCACACATATACATGTATCTATTCTTCCTCGCATCCTTTTCCCATGTAGGTTATGACACAATGTTGAGTAGTCTTCTCCTGGTCTTCCGTACGTCTTTGGTGGTTATATATTTCACATGGTTTGTATATCTCTGTTAACCCCAATGTGGCAATGTATCCAATCCTCATCCCTTTCTATTTGGTGAATCATAAGTTTTTTAATGAATCTGTGATTGCCTTTCTCTGTGGAAATATCTTCATTGGTATCAATTTTTAAGTAACTCTTAAAAGTGATATGATAGGATATGTGTCTTTTGCTTTCTCACTTACTACACGTGGCGTGATTACGTCTAGACTCATCTATGGTGCTGCAAATAGCATTGTTTCATTTTTTTCACTAGCGAATATTCCATCTGTACATGGAGGAGTTCTTCTTTGTCCATCCATCTGTTGCTGGACTTTTTGGTTACTTCCATATCTTGGCTATTGTAATGGTGTGCAGTGCAGATTTGCCTGCCTGTGTCTTTCCAATTCTCTCTTCTTAGGTTATACGTCGAGGAGTGGGCCTGCTGGATCATATGGTAGCTCAATGTTTACCTTTTTAAGGCACCTCCATTCTGTTCTCATTCGTGGCCCTTTCCAAGTTACGTCCCCTTTGATGTTGAGGGTATGCATTTCTCCACAACACCTTCAGCATTTATTGTTTGTAGTTTTCTTGCTGATGGTTATTCTGACAAGTGTGAGCTGATACCTCTCTGTGGTTGAATTCGAATGTGCCACATAATCTGTTGAAATTGAGCTTTAAGGCATGTCCTTTTCTATTTTTCAAGCTGTGATTACCCCTTAGTTCTTCAAAGTGTTCTCTTTAAGTATGTGTCACAGTTTGAAATGTTTTGGCCTTTACCTCCCTCAAGCCATTTTGAGGGCCTGTTTCATTTACAGTTCTGCAGTACTTGTTCCTATGAAGTGACCATTAGCACAGGCTTTAAAGCTGCTTTTGCAGGTAACTGCCAGAGGGTGGCAGCCTTTCTATGTCCCCCACCCTGGTAACTAGGGAAAAGCCCTTGCGGCCTGTGGTGTTTCTCGGTTATAAATTAGAGTGGAGTGTGCCCGGACAAACCCACACAAGCTGATGTCTCCTTACTTTTGTTGGATTTTTACATTTAATTTTTATTTTTTATTGGAGTAATTTTCCACTGTGTACGTGGACCACTTCTACTTTGTGCATTAATCGGTTGATGGACATTTTCATTGCTTCCAAGTGTTGGCTATGGTAAATATTGTTGGAGTGCAGGATTGCCAGGCTGTGACTTTTCGATTCTCATTTTCTCAGGTGATAGGCCCAGCAGTGGGTGTGATTGATTGACTGGTAGCACCGTGTTTCCCTTTGCAAAGCACCTTCTTTGTGTTTTCATTAGTGGCTCTTACCACGTCCCCCTTAGAATCGAGGGTACGCATTTCTCCACAATCGCTTCAGCATTTATTGTTTGCAGCATTTATGCTAATGGCCCTTCTGGCTGCTGTGAGCTGATAGGTTTTTGTAATTTGGGTTTGCATGTCTTTGAAAATTCGTAAAACTCATCATTTTTCTCCACCGTTTTCTTTTCTGTTAAAAAAAAGGAAACAATTGGGAGTACAATAGAACTCTTGAAATTGTGTTCTTGGAAGGTTGCCCTCTTTTGAAATTTTTGGTCGATTTTCCACCCCAGAATTTTTTTAGAAAGCAGGTGTCTTTTACCGAACTGCAAGTTTGGTGAATATTTAGTGACCTTTAGCAATGGGTTTAAAGCTGCTGTTGGAGGAAGTGGCCTCAAGCAGGAAGCATGTCTCCATTCCCATATCTGGGTACTAGGGCAGCAGAGCCTTTCTGGAAGTCGTGTTCCTAGTTTGTAAATTACATTGGAATGTGCATGGAGAAAGCCCCATAAGTTTATGTCTCATTATTTCTTCTTGGTTTTAAAATTTTTTTTTTTTGGGGTAAAGCTTAGAATATTGTTTGTCCTAGGTGTACACCATCTGGTTCGTTTGTACATTATATATGTCTATTCAAGTACAGATCCTCTTCCCATGTAAAATGTTACTGAGGGTTCCGCAGACCTCCCTTGCTATATGGTTGGTCTTTTTGAGATATGTATATAATATGTGTTTGTATACATATAGTAACACTAATCTTAATTTATCCATTCCCCCCACCTTTCCTTTTAGATGAGCATAGTTTGTTTTCTAAGTCTGTGAGTGTCTTTCTCTGTGGAAATATGTTCCTTTGTGTCAGTTATTAGATAACGCCTATAAGTGATATCATAGAATACAGGTCTTTTGCTTTCCGACGTACCTCATGTTTTGTGATTATCTCCAGACTCATTTGTGGTGCCTCAGAGAGCAGTGGTTCATTGTTTTCCATGGCTATTATTCCATTGTGTGCATGGACCACTTCTTCTTTATCCATTTACCGGTTGTTGGACATTTTGATTGCTTCACTGTCTTGGCTATTGTGAATAAGGCTGCACTGCAACTTTTGCGGCCTGTGTCTTCTCGATTCTTGTCTTCTCAAGTGAGAGGTCCATTGGTGCGCCTGCTGGATTGAATGGTACCTCCATTTTTACTTTTAAACACAGCTCCTTTCTGTTCTCATTATTGGCTGTTACCCCTTTACGTCTCACCAGCAGGTAGAGGGTACACAGTTCCCTAAAACCCCTTCAGCATTTATTGTTTGTAGACTTTTTGCTCAAGGTCAGTCGACTGGTTGAAACTTTTTGTAGATTAGATTGCATGGGTCTAACACTCCCTGAGGTTGAGCTTTTATCCATTTTCCTTTTTTTTAAAAGAGCGTGAGTAAAACTTAACTCTTCCTACTCTCTTCTTGAAACATTTGCCTGTTTTGAATTGTTTTGTCCATTCCCTCCTTCAGCACAATTTTTTAGGGCAGGTGTCCTTTACAGCCCTGAGTCCTTGGGAATGTGAAGTGACCATTAGCTGTGAGTTTAAAGCTGTTCTTGCAGGAAACGGCCACAAGGTGGCAGCATTTCCCCTTTACCATATTTGGTTACTAGGGAAACAGAGCCTTAATGGAAGTGGTGTTCTAGGTTGTAAATTAGAATGGAATGTGCCAGGGAAAAGCCCTTTAAGTTTATGTCTCATTACTTCTTGTTCATATTTGTAGTTTACTTTTTATTTTTTTATCCCAGTAAATATGATTACAATGGTTTGTTTGTTCTAGGTGTGCAAGATGTGGTTCTTTCACACATATACATGTATCTATTCTTCCTCGCATCCTTTTCCCATGTAGGTTATGACACAATGTTGAGTAGTCTTCTCCTGGTCTTCCGTACGTCTTTGGTGGTTATATATTTCACATGGTTTGTATATCTCTGTTAACCCCAATGTGGCAATGTATCCAATCCTCATCCCTTTCTATTTGGTGAACCATAAGTTTTTTAATGAATCTGTGATTGCCTTTCTCTGTGGAAATATCTTCATTGGTATCAATTTTTAAGTAACTCTTAAAAGTGATATGATAGGATATGTGCCTTTTGCTTTCTCACTTACTACACGTGGCGTGATTACGTCTAGACTCATCTATGGTGCTGCAAATAGCATTGTTTCATTTTTTTCACTAGCGAATATTCCATCTGTACATGGAGGAGTTCTTCTTTGTCCATCCATCTGTTGCTGGACTTTTTGGTTACTTCCATATGTTGGCTATTGTAATGGTGTGCAATGCAGATTTGCCTGCCTGTGTCTTTCCAATTCTCTCTTCTTAGGTTATACGTCGAGGAGTGGGCCTGCTGGATCATATGGTAGCTCAATGTTTACCTTTTTAAGGCACCTCCATTCTGTTCTCATTCGTGGCCCTTTCCAAGTTACGTCCCCTTTGATGTTGAGGGTATGCATTTCTCCACAACACCTTCAGCATTTATTGTTTGTAGTTTTCTTGCTGATGGTTATTCTGACAAGTGTGAGCTGATACCTCTCTGTGGTTGAATTCGAATGTGCCACATAATCTGTTGAAATTGAGCTTTAAGGCATGTCCTTTTCTATTTTTCAAGCTGTGATTACCCCTTAGTTCTTCAAAGTGTTCTCTTTAAGTATGTGTCACAGTTTGAAATGTTTTGGCCTTTACCTCCCTCAAGCCATTTTGAGGGCCTGTTTCATTTACAGTTCTGCAGTACTTGTTCCTATGAAGTGACCATTAGCACAGGCTTTAAAGCTGCTTTTGCAGGTAACTGCCAGAGGGCGGCAGCCTTTCTATGTCCCCCACCCTGGTAACTAGGGAAAAGCCCTTGCGGCCTGTGGTGTTTCTCGGTTATAAATTAGAGTGGAGTGTGCCCGGACAAACCCACACAAGCTGATGTCTCCTTACTTTTGTTGGATTTTTACATTTAATTTTTATTTTTTATTGGAGTAATTTTCCACTGTGTACGTGGACCACTTCTACTTTGTGCATTCCTCGGTTGATGGACATGTTCAATGCTTCCAAGTGTTGGCTATGGTAAATATTGTTGGAGTGCAGGATTGCCAGGCTGTGACTTTTCGATTCTCATTTTCTCAGGTGATAGGCCCAGCAGTGGGTGTGATTGATTGACTGGTAGCACCGTGTTTCCCTTTGCAAAGCACCTTCTTTGTGTTTTCATTAGTGGCTCTTACCACGTCCCCCTTAGAATCGAGGGTACGCATTTCTCCACAATCGCTTCAGCATTTATTGTTTGCAGCATTTATGCTAATGGCCCTTCTGGCTGCTGTGAGCTGATAGGTTTTTGTAATTTGGGTTTGCATGTCTTTGAAAATTCGTAAAACTCATCATTTTTCTCCACCGTTTTCTTTTCTGTTAAAAAAAAGGAAACAATTGGGAGTACAATAGAACTCTTGAAATTGTGTTCTTGGAAGGTTGCCCTCTTTTGAAATTTTTGGTCGATTTTCCACCCCAGAATTTTTTTAGAAAGCAGGTGTCTTTTACCGAACTGCAAGTTTGGTGAATATTTAGTGACCTTTAGCAATGGGTTTAAAGCTGCTGTTGGAGGAAGTGGCCTCAAGCAGGAAGCTTATCTCCATTCCCATATCTGGGTACTAGGGCAGCAGAGCCTTTCTGGAAGTCGTGTTCCTAGTTTGTAAATTACATTGGAATGTGCATGGAGAAAGCCCCATAAGTTTATGTCTCATTATTTCTTCTTGGTTTTAAATTTTTTTTAAATTGGGGTAAAGCTTAGAATATTGTTTGTCCTAGGTGTACACCATCTGGTTCGTTTGTACATTATATATGTCTATTCAAGTACAGATCCTCTTCCCATGTAAAATGTTACTGAGGGTTCCGCAGACCTCCCTTGCTATATGGTTGGTCTTTTTGAGATATGTATATAATATGTGTTTGTATACGTATAGTAACACTAATCTTAATTTATCCATTCCCCCCACCTTTCCTTTTAGATGAGCATAGTTTGTTTTCTAAGTCTGTGAGTGTCTTTCTCTGTGGAAATATGTTCCTTTGTGTCAGTTATTAGATAACGCCTATAAGTGATATCATAGAATACAGGTCTTTTGCTTTCCGACGTACCTCATGTTTTGTGATTATCTCCAGACTCATTTGTGGTGCCTCAGAGAGCAGTGGTTCATTGTTTTCCATGGCTATTATTCCATTGTGTACATGGACCACTTCTTCTTTATCCATTTACCGGTTGTTGGACATTTGGATTGCTTCACTGTCTTGGCTATTGTGAATAAGGCTGCACTGCAACTTTTGCGGCCTGTGTCTTCTCGATTCTTGTCTTCTCAAGTGAGAGGTCCATTGGTGCGCCTGCTGGATTGAATGGTACCTCCATTTTTACTTTTAAACACAGCTCCTTTCTGTTCTCATTATTGGCTGTTACCCCTTTACGTCTCACCAGCAGGTAGAGGGTACACAGTTCCCTAAAACCCCTTCAGCATTTATTGTTTGTAGACTTTGTGCTCATGGTCAGTCGACTGGTGTAAGTTGAAACTTTTTGTAGATTAGATTGCATGGGTCTAACACTCCCTGAGGTTGAGCTTTTATCCATTTTCCTTTTTTTTAAAAGAGCGTGAGTAAAACTTAACTCTTCCTACTCGCTTCTTGAAACATTTGCCTGTTTTGAATTGTTTTGTCCATTCCCTCCTTCAGCACAATTTTTTAGGGCAGGTGTCCTTTACAGCCCTGAGTCCTTGGGAATGTGAAGTGACCATTAGCTGTGAGTTTAAAGCTGTTCTTGCAGGAAACGGCCACAAGGTGGCAGCATTTCCCCTTTACCATATTTGGTTACTAGGGAAACAGAGCCTTAATGGAAGTGGTGTTCTAGGTTGTAAATTAGAATGGAATGTGCCAGGGAAAAGCCCTTTAAGTTTATGTCTCATTACTTCTTGTTCATATTTGTAGTTTACTTTTTATTTTTTATCCCAGTAAATATGATTACAATGGTTTGTTTGTTGTAGGTGTGCAAGATGTGGTTCTTTCACACATATACATGTATCTATTCTTCCTCGCATCCTTTTCCCATGTAGGTTATGACACAATGTTGAGTAGTCTTCTCCTGGTCTTCCGTACGTCTTTGGTGGTTATATATTTCACATGGTTTGTATATCTCTGTTAACCCCAATGTGGCAATGTATCCAATCCTCATCCCTTTCTATTTGGTGAATCATAAGTTTTTTAATGAATCTGTGATTGCCTTTCTCTGTGGAAATATCTTCATTGGTATCAATTTTTAAGTAACTCTTAAAAGTGATATGATAGGATATGTGTCTTTTGCTTTCTCACTTACTACACGTGGCGTGATTACGTCTAGACTCATCTATGGTGCTGCAAATAGCATTGTTTCATTTTTTTCACTAGCGAATATTCCATCTGTACATGGAGGAGTTCTTCTTTGTCCATCCATCTGTTGCTGGACTTTTTGGTTACTTCCATATCTTGGCTATTGTAATGGTGTGCAGTGCAGATTTGCCTGCCTGTGTCTTTCCAATTCTCTCTTCTTAGGTTATACGTCGAGGAGTGGGCCTGCTGGATCATATGGTAGCTCAATGTTTACCTTTTTAAGGCACCTCCATTCTGTTCTCATTCGTGGCCCTTTCCAAGTTACGTCCCCTTTGATGTTGAGGGTATGCATTTCTCCACAACACCTTCAGCATTTATTGTTTGTAGTTTTCTTGCTGATGGTTATTCTGACAAGTGTGAGCTGATACCTCTCTGTGGTTGAATTCGAATGTGCCACATAATCTGTTGAAATTGAGCTTTAAGGCATGTCCTTTTCTATTTTTCAAGCTGTGATTACCCCTTAGTTCTTCAAAGTGTTCTCTTTAAGTATGTGTCACAGTTTGAAATGTTTTGGCTTTTACCTCCCTCAAGCCATTTTGAGGGCCTGTTTCATTTACAGTTCTGCAGTACTTGTTCCTATGAAGTGACCATTAGCACAGGCTTTAAAGCTGCTTTTGCAGGTAACTGCCAGAGGGCGGCAGCCTTTCTATGTCCCCCACCCTGGTAACTAGGGAAAAGCCCTTGCGGCCTGTGGTGTTTCTCGGTTATAAATTAGAGTGGAGTGTGCCCGGACAAACCCACACAAGCTGATGTCTCCTTACTTTTGTTGGATTTTTACATTTAATTTTTATTTTTTATTGGAGTAATTTTCCACTGTGTACGTGGACCACTTCTACTTTGTGCATTAATCGGTTGATGGACATTTTCATTGCTTCCAAGTGTTGGCTATGGTAAATATTGTTGGAGTGCAGGATTGCCAGGCTGTGACTTTTCGATTCTCATTTTCTCAGGTGATAGGCCCAGCAGTGGGTGTGATTGATTGACTGGTAGCACCGTGTTTCCCTTTGCAAAGCACCTTCTTTGTGTTTTCATTAGTGGCTCTTACCACGTCCCCCTTAGAATCGAGGGTACGCATTTCTCCACAATCGCTTCAGCATTTATTGTTTGCAGCATTTATGCTAATGGCCCTTCTGGCTGCTGTGAGCTGATAGGTTTTTGTAATTTGGGTTTGCATGTCTTTGAAAATTCGTAAAACTCATCATTTTTCTCCACCGTTTTCTTTTCTGTTAAAAAAAAGGAAACAATTGGGAGTACAATAGAACTCTTGAAATTGTGTTCTTGGAAGGTTGCCCTCTTTTGAAATTTTTGGTCGATTTTCCACCCCAGAATTTTTTTAGAAAGCAGGTGTCTTTTACCGAACTGCAAGTTTGGTGAATATTTAGTGACCTTTAGCAATGGGTTTAAAGCTGCTGTTGGAGGAAGTGGCCTCAAGCAGGAAGCATGTCTCCATTCCCATATCTGGGTACTAGGGCAGCAGAGCCTTTCTGGAAGTCGTGTTCCTAGTTTGTAAATTACATTGGAATGTGCATGGAGAAAGCCCCATAAGTTTATGTCTCATTATTTCTTCTTGGTTTTAAAATTTTTTTTTTTTGGGGTAAAGCTTAGAATATTGTTTGTCCTAGGTGTACACCATCTGGTTCGTTTGTACATTATATATGTCTATTCAAGTACAGATCCTCTTCCCATGTAAAATGTTACTGAGGGTTCCGCAGACCTCCCTTGCTATATGGTTGGTCTTTTTGAGATATGTATATAATATGTGTTTGTATACATATAGTAACACTAATCTTAATTTATCCATTCCCCCCACCTTTCCTTTTAGATGAGCATAGTTTGTTTTCTAAGTCTGTGAGTGTCTTTCTCTGTGGAAATATGTTCCTTTGTGTCAGTTATTAGATAACGCCTATAAGTGATATCATAGAATACAGGTCTTTTGCTTTCCGACGTACCTCATGTTTTGTGATTATCTCCAGACTCATTTGTGGTGCCTCAGAGAGCAGTGGTTCATTGTTTTCCATGGCTATTATTCCATTGTGTGCATGGACCACTTCTTCTTTATCCATTTACCGGTTGTTGGACATTTTGATTGCTTCACTGTCTTGGCTATTGTGAATAAGGCTGCACTGCAACTTTTGCGGCCTGTGTCTTCTCGATTCTTGTCTTCTCAAGTGAGAGGTCCATTGGTGCGCCTGCTGGATTGAATGGTACCTCCATTTTTACTTTTAAACACAGCTCCTTTCTGTTCTCATTATTGGCGGTTACCCCTTTACGTCTCACCAGCAGGTAGAGGGTACACAGTTCCCTAAAACCCCTTCAGCATTTATTGTTTGTAGACTTTTTGCTCAAGGTCAGTCGACTGGTTGAAACTTTTTGTAGATTAGATTGCATGGGTCTAACACTCCCTGAGGTTGAGCTTTTATCCATTTTCCTTTTTTTTAAAAGAGCGTGAGTAAAACTTAACTCTTCCTACTCTCTTCTTGAAACATTTGCCTGTTTTGAATTGTTTTGTCCATTCCCTCCTTCAGCACAATTTTTTAGGGCAGGTGTCCTTTACAGCCCTGAGTCCTTGGGAATGTGAAGTGACCATTAGCTGTGAGTTTAAAGCTGTTCTTGCAGGAAACGGCCACAAGGTGGCAGCATTTCCCCTTTACCATATTTGGTTACTAGGGAAACAGAGCCTTAATGGAAGTGGTGTTCTAGGTTGTAAATTAGAATGGAATGTGCCAGGGAAAAGCCCTTTAAGTTTATGTCTCATTACTTCTTGTTCATATTTGTAGTTTACTTTTTATTTTTTTATCCCAGTAAATATGATTACAATGGTTTGTTTGTTCTAGGTGTGCAAGATGTGGTTCTTTCACACATATACATGTATCTATTCTTCCTCGCATCCTTTTCCCATGTAGGTTATGACACAATGTTGAGTAGTCTTCTCCTGGTCTTCCGTACGTCTTTGGTGGTTATATATTTCACATGGTTTGTATATCTCTGTTAACCCCAATGTGGCAATGTATCCAATCCTCATCCCTTTCTCTTTGGTGAACCATAAGTTTTTTAATGAATCTGTGATTGCCTTTCTCTGTGGAAATATCTTCATTGGTATCAATTTTTAAGTAACTCTTAAAAGTGATATGATAGGATATGTGCCTTTTGCTTTCTCACTTACTACACGTGGCGTGATTACGTCTAGACTCATCTATGGTGCTTCAAATAGCATTGTTTCATTTTTTTCACTAGCGAATATTCCATCTGTACATGGAGGAGTTCTTCTTTGTCCATCCATCTGTTGCTGGACTTTTTGGTTACTTCCATATCTTGGCTATTGTAATGGTGTGCAATGCAGATTTGCCTGCCTGTGTCTTTCCAATTCTCTCTTCTTAGGTTATACGTCGAGGAGTGGGCCTGCTGGATCATATGGTAGCTCAATGTTTACCTTTTTAAGGCACCTCCATTCTGTTCTCATTCGTGGCCCTTTCCAAGTTACGTCCCCTTTGATGTTGAGGGTATGCATTTCTCCACAACACCTTCAGCATTTATTGTTTGTAGTTTTCTTGCTGATGGTTATTCTGACAAGTGTGAGCTGATACCTCTCTGTGGTTGAATTCGAATGTGCCACATAATCTGTTGAAATTGAGCTTTAAGGCATGTCCTTTTCTATTTTTCAAGCTGTGATTACCCCTTAGTTCTTCAAAGTGTTCTCTTTAAGTATGTGTCACAGTTTGAAATGTTTTGGCCTTTACCTCCCTCAAGCCATTTTGAGGGCCTGTTTCATTTACAGTTCTGCAGTACTTGTTCCTATGAAGTGACCATTAGCACAGGCTTTAAAGCTGCTTTTGCAGGTAACTGCCAGAGGGTGGCAGCCTTTCTATGTCCCCCACCCTGGTAACTAGGGAAAAGCCCTTGCGGCCTGTGGTGTTTCTCGGTTATAAATTAGAGTGGAGTGTGCCCGGACAAACCCACACAAGCTGATGTCTCCTTACTTTTGTTGGATTTTTACATTTAATTTTTATTTTTTATTGGAGTAATTTTCCACTGTGTACGTGGACCACTTCTACTTTGTGCATTAATCTGTTGATGGACATTTTCATTGCTTCCAAGTGTTGGCTATGGTAAATATTGTTGGAGTGCAGGATTGCCAGGCTGTGACTTTTCGATTCTCATTTTCTCAGGTGATAGGCCCAGCAGTGGGTGTGATTGATTGACTGGTAGCACCGTGTTTCCCTTTGCAAAGCACCTTCTTTGTGTTTTCATTAGTGGCTCTTACCACGTCCCCCTTAGAATCGAGGGTACGCATTTCTCCACAATCGCTTCAGCATTTATTGTTTGCAGCATTTATGCTAATGGCCCTTCTGGCTGCTGTGAGCTGATAGGTTTTTGTAATTTGCGTTTGCATGTCTTTGAAAATTCGTAAAACTCATCATTTTTCTCCACCGTTTTCTTTTCTGTTAAAAAAAAGGAAACAATTGGGAGTACAATAGAACTCTTGAAATTGTGTTCTTGGAAGGTTGCCCTCTTTTGAAATTTTTGGTCGATTTTCCACCCCAGAATTTTTTTAGAAAGCAGGTGTCTTTTACCGAACTGCAAGTTTGGTGAATATTTAGTGACCTTTAGCAATGGGTTTAAAGCTGCTGTTGGAGGAAGTGGCCTCAAGCAGGAAGCATGTCTCCATTCCCATATCTGGGTACTAGGGCAGCAGAGCCTTTCTGGAAGTCGTGTTCCTAGTTTGTAAATTACATTGGAATGTGCATGGAGAAAGCCCCATAAGTTTATGTCTCATTATTTCTTCTTGGTTTTAAAATTTTTTTTTTTGGGGGTAAAGCTTAGAATATTGTTTGTCCTAGGTGTACACCATCTGGTTCGTTTGTACATTATATATGTCTATTCAAGTACAGATCCTCTTCCCATGTAAAATGTTACTGAGGGTTCCGCAGACCTCCCTTGCTATATGGTTGGTCTTTTTGAGATATGTATATAATATGTGTTTGTATACATATAGTAACACTAATCTTAATTTATCCATTCCCCCCACCTTTCCTTTTAGATGAGCATAGTTTGTTTTCTAAGTCTGTGAGTGTCTTTCTCTGTGGAAATATGTTCCTTTGTGTCAGTTATTAGATAACGCCTATAAGTGATATCATAGAATACAGGTCTTTTGCTTTCCGACGTACCTCATGTTTTGTGATTATCTCCAGACTCATTTGTGGTGCCTCAGAGAGCAGTGGTTCATTGTTTTCCATGGCTATTATTCCATTGTGTGCATGGACCACTTCTTCTTTATCCATTTACCGGTTGTTGGACATTTTGATTGCTTCACTGTCTTGGCTATTGTGAATAAGGCTGCACTGCAACTTTTGCGGCCTGTGTCTTCTCGATTCTTGTCTTCTCAAGTGAGAGGTCCATTGGTGCGCCTGCTGGATTGAATGGTACCTCCATTTTTACTTTTAAACACAGCTCCTTTCTGTTCTCATTATTGGCTGTTACCCCTTTACGTCTCACCAGCAGGTAGAGGGTACACAGTTCCCTAAAACCCCTTCAGCATTTATTGTTTGTAGACTTTTTGCTCAAGGTCAGTCGACTGGTTGAAACTTTTTGTAGATTAGATTGCATGGGTCTAACACTCCCTGAGGTTGAGCTTTTATCCATTTTCCTTTTTTTTAAAAGAGCGTGAGTAAAACTTAACTCTTCATACTCTCTTCTTGAAACATTTGCCTGTTTTGAATTGTTTTGTCCATTCCCTCCTTCAGCACAATTTTTTAGGGCAGGTGTCCTTTACAGCCCTGAGTCCTTGGGAATGTGAAGTGACCATTAGCTGTGAGTTTAAAGCTGTTCTTGCAGGAAACGGCCACAAGGTGGCAGCATTTCCCCTTTACCATATTTGGTTACTAAGGAAACAGAGCCTTAATGGAAGTGGTGTTCTAGGTTGTAAATTAGAATGGAATGTGCCAGGGAAAAGCCCTTTAAGTTTATGTCTCATTACTTCTTGTTCATATTTGTAGTTTACTTTTTATTTTTTTATCCCAGTAAATATGATTACAATGGTTTGTTTGTTCTAGGTGTGCAAGATGTGGTTCTTTCACACATATACATGTATCTATTCTTCCTCGCATCCTTTTCCCATATAGGTTATGACACAATGTTGAGTAGTCTTCTCCTGGTCTTCCGTACGTCTTTGGTGGTTATATATTTCACATGGTTTGTATATCTCTGTTAACCCCAATGTGGCAATGTATCCAATCCTCATCCCTTTCTCTTTGGTGAACCATAAGTTTTTTAATGAATCTGTGATTGCCTTTCTCTGTGGAAATATCTTCATTGGTATCAATTTTTAAGTAACTCTTAAAAGTGATATGATAGGATATGTGCCTTTTGCTTTCTCACTTACTACACGTGGCGTGATTACGTCTAGACTCATCTATGGTGCTTCAAATAGCATTGTTTCATTTTTTTCACTAGCGAATATTCCATCTGTACATGGAGGAGTTCTTCTTTGTCCATCCATCTGTTGCTGGACTTTTTGGTTACTTCCATATCTTGGCTATTGTAATGGTGTGCAATGCAGATTTGCCTGCCTGTGTCTTTCCAATTCTCTCTTCTTAGGTTATACGTCGAGGAGTGGGCCTGCTGGATCATATGGTAGCTCAATGTTTACCTTTTTAAGGCACCTCCATTCTGTTCTCATTCATGGCCCTTTCCAAGTTACGTCCCCTTTGATGTTGAGGGTATGCATTTCTCCACAACACCTTCAGCATTTATTGTTTGTAGTTTTCTTGTTGATGGTTATTCTGACAAGTGTGAGCTGATACCTCTCTGTGGTTGAATTCGAATGTGCCACATAATCTGTTGAAATTGAGCTTTAAGGCATGTCCTTTTCTATTTTTCAAGCTGTGATTACCCCTTAGTTCTTCAAAGTGTTCTCTTTAAGTATGTGTCACAGTTTGAAATGTTTTGGCCTTTACCTCCCTCAAGCCATTTTGAGGGCCTGTTTCATTTACAGTTCTGCAGTACTTGTTCCTATGAAGTGACCATTAGCACAGGCTTTAAAGCTGCTTTTGCAGGTAACTGCCAGAGGGCGGCAGCCTTTCTATGTCCCCCACCCTGGTAACTAGGGAAAAGCCCTTGCGGCCTGTGGTGTTTCTCGGTTATAAATTAGAGTGGAGTGTGCCCGGACAAACCCACACAAGCTGATGTCTCCTTACTTTTGTTGGATTTTTACATTTAATTTTTATTTTTTATTGGAGTAATTTTCCACTGTGTACGTGGACCACTTCTACTTTGTGCATTCCTCGGTTGATGGACATGTTCAATGCTTCCAAGTGTTGGCTATGGTAAATATTGTTGGAGTGCAGGATTGCCAGGCTGTGACTTTTCGATTCTCATTTTCTCAGGTGATAGGCCCAGCAGTGGGTGTGATTGATTGACTGGTAGCACCGTGTTTCCCTTTGCAAAGCACCTTCTTTGTGTTTTCATTAGTGGCTCTTACCACGTCCCCCTTAGAATCGAGGGTACGCATTTCTCCACAATCGCTTCAGCATTTATTGTTTGCAGCATTTATGCTAATGGCCCTTCTGGCTGCTGTGAGCTGATAGGTTTTTGTAATTTGGGTTTGCATGTCTTCGAAAATTCGTAAAACTCATCATTTTTCTCCACCGTTTTCTTTTCTGTTAAAAAAAAGGAAACAATTGGGAGTACAATAGAACTCTTGAAATTGTGTTCTTGGAAGGTTGCCCTCTTTTGAAATTTTTGGTCGATTTTCCACCCCAGAATTTTTTTAGAAAGCAGGTGTCTTTTACCGAACTGCAAGTTTGGTGAATATTTAGTGACCTTTAGCAATGGGTTTAAAGCTGCTGTTGGAGGAAGTGGCCTCAAGCAGGAAGCTTATCTCCATTCCCATATCTGGGTACTAGGGCAGCAGAGCCTTTCTGGAAGTCGTGTTCCTAGTTTGTAAATTACATTGGAATGTGCATGGAGAAAGCCCCATAAGTTTATGTCTCATTATTTCTTCTTGGTTTTAAATTTTTTTTAAATTGGGGTAAAGCTTAGAATATTGTTTGTCCTAGGTGTACACCATCTGGTTCGTTTGTACATTATATATGTCTATTCAAGTACAGATCCTCTTCCCATGTAAAATGTTACTGAGGGTTCCGCAGACCTCCCTTGCTATATGGTTGGTCTTTTTGAGATATGTATATAATATGTGTTTGTATACGTATAGTAACACTAATCTTAATTTATACATTCCCCCCACCTTTCCTTTTAGATGAGCATAGTTTGTTTTCTAAGTCTGTGAGTGTCTTTCTCTGTGGAAATATGTTCCTTTGTGTCAGTTATTAGATAACGCCTATAAGTGATATCATAGAATACAGGTCTTTTGCTTTCCGACGTACCTCATGTTTTGTGATTATCTCCAGACTCATTTGTGGTGCCTCAGAGAGCAGTGGTTCATTGTTTTCCATGGCTATTATTCCATTGTGTACATGGACCACTTCTTCTTTATCCATTTACCGGTTGTTGGACATTTGGATTGCTTCACTGTCTTGGCTATTGTGAATAAGGCTGCACTGCAACTTTTGCGGCCTGTGTCTTCTCGATTCTTGTCTTCTCAAGTGAGAGGTCCATTGGTGCGCCTGCTGGATTGAATGGTACCTCCATTTTTACTTTTAAACACAGCTCCTTTCTGTTCTCATTATTGGCTGTTACCCCTTTACGTCTCACCAGCAGGTAGAGGGTACACAGTTCCCTAAAACCCCTTCAGCATTTATTGTTTGTAGACTTTTTGCTCAAGGTCAGTCGACTGGTTGAAACTTTTTGTAGATTAGATTGCATGGGTCTAACACTCCCTGAGGTTGAGCTTTTATCCATTTTCCTTTTTTTTAAAAGAGCGTGAGTAAAACTTAACTCTTCCTACTCTCTTCTTGAAACATTTGCCTGTTTTGAATTGTTTTGTCCATTCCCTCCTTCAGCACAATTTTTTAGGGCAGGTGTCCTTTACAGCCCTGAGTCCTTGGGAATGTGAAGTGACCATTAGCTGTGAGTTTAAAGCTGTTCTTGCAGGAAACGGCCACAAGGTGGCAGCATTTCCCCTTTACCATATTTGGTTACTAGGGAAACAGAGCCTTAATGGAAGTGGTGTTCTAGGTTGTAAATTAGAATGGAATGTGCCAGGGAAAAGCCCTTTAAGTTTATGTCTCATTACTTCTTGTTCATATTTGTAGTTTACTTTTTATTTTTTTATCCCAGTAAATATGATTACAATGGTTTGTTTGTTCTAGGTGTGCAAGATGTGGTTCTTTCACACATATACATGTATCTATTCTTCCTCGCATCCTTTTCCCATGTAGGTTATGACACAATGTTGAGTAGTCTTCTCCTGGTCTTCCGTACGTCTTTGGTGGTTATATATTTCACATGGTTTGTATATCTCTGTTAACCCCAATGTGGCAATGTATCCAATCCTCATCCCTTTCTATTTGGTGAACCATAAGTTTTTTAATGAATCTGTGATTGCCTTTCTCTGTGGAAATATCTTCATTGGTATCAATTTTTAAGTAACTCTTAAAAGTGATATGATAGGATATGTGCCTTTTGCTTTCTCACTTACTACACGTGGCGTGATTACGTCTAGACTCATCTATGGTGCTTCAAATAGCATTGTTTCATTTTTTTCACTAGCGAATATTCCATCTGTACATGGAGGAGTTCTTCTTTGTCCATCCATCTGTTGCTGGACTTTTTGGTTACTTCCATATCTTGGCTATTGTAATGGTGTGCAATGCAGATTTGCCTGCCTGTGTCTTTCCAATTCTCTCTTCTTAGGTTATACGTCGAGGAGTGGGCCTGCTGGATCATATGGTAGCTCAATGTTTACCTTTTTAAGGCACCTCCATTCTGTTCTCATTCGTGGCCCTTTCCAAGTTACGTCCCCTTTGATGTTGAGGGTATGCATTTCTCCACAACACCTTCAGCATTTATTGTTTGTAGTTTTCTTGCTGATGGTTATTCTGACAAGTGTGAGCTGATACCTCTCTGTGGTTGAATTCGAATGTGCCACATAATCTGTTGAAATTGAGCTTTAAGGCATGTCCTTTTCTATTTTTCAAGCTGTGATTACCCCTTAGTTCTTCAAAGTGTTCTCTTTAAGTATGTGTCACAGTTTGAAATGTTTTGGCCTTTACCTCCCTCAAGCCATTTTGAGGGCCTGTTTCATTTACAGTTCTGCAGTACTTGTTCCTATGAAGTGACCATTAGCACAGGCTTTAAAGCTGCTTTTGCAGGTAACTGCCAGAGGGCGGCAGCCTTTCTATGTCCCCCACCCTGGTAACTAGGGAAAAGCCCTTGCGGCCTGTGGTGTTTCTCGGTTATAAATTAGAGTGGAGTGTGCCCGGACAAACCCACACAAGCTGATGTCTCCTTACTTTTGTTGGATTTTTACATTTAATTTTTATTTTTTATTGGAGTAATTTTCCACTGTGTACGTGGACCACTTCTACTTTGTGCATTCCTCGGTTGATGGACATGTTCAATGCTTCCAAGTGTTGGCTATGGTAAATATTGTTGGAGTGCAGGATTGCCAGGCTGTGACTTTTCGATTCTCATTTTCTCAGGTGATAGGCCCAGCAGTGGGTGTGATTGATTGACTGGTAGCACCGTGTTTCCCTTTGCAAAGCACCTTCTTTGTGTTTTCATTAGTGGCTCTTACCACGTCCCCCTTAGAATCGAGGGTACGCATTTCTCCACAATCGCTTCAGCATTTATTGTTTGCAGCATTTATGCTAATGGCCCTTCTGGCTGCTGTGAGCTGATAGGTTTTTGTAATTTGGGTTTGCATGTCTTCGAAAATTCGTAAAACTCATCATTTTTCTCCACCGTTTTCTTTTCTGTTAAAAAAAAGGAAACAATTGGGAGTACAATAGAACTCTTGAAATTGTGTTCTTGGAAGGTTGCCCTCTTTTGAAATTTTTGGTCGATTTTCCACCCCAGAATTTTTTTAGAAAGCAGGTGTCTTTTACCGAACTGCAAGTTTGGTGAATATTTAGTGACCTTTAGCAATGGGTTTAAAGCTGCTGTTGGAGGAAGTGGCCTCAAGCAGGAAGCTTATCTCCATTCCCATATCTGGGTACTAGGGCAGCAGAGCCTTTCTGGAAGTCGTGTTCCTAGTTTGTAAATTACATTGGAATGTGCATGGAGAAAGCCCCATAAGTTTATGTCTCATTATTTCTTCTTGGTTTTAAATTTTTTTTAAATTGGGGTAAAGCTTAGAATATTGTTTGTCCTAGGTGTACACCATCTGGTTCGTTTGTACATTATATATGTCTATTCAAGTACAGATCCTCTTCCCATGTAAAATGTTACTGAGGGTTCCGCAGACCTCCCTTGCTATATGGTTGGTCTTTTTGAGATATGTATATAATATGTGTTTGTATACGTCTAGTAACACTAATCTTAATTTATACATTCCCCCCACCTTTCCTTTTAGATGAGCATAGTTTGTTTTCTAAGTCTGTGAGTGTCTTTCTCTGTGGAAATATGTTCCTTTGTGTCAGTTATTAGATAACGCCTATAAGTGATATCATAGAATACAGGTCTTTTGCTTTCCGACGTACCTCATGTTTTGTGATTATCTCCAGACTCATTTGTGGTGCCTCAGAGAGCAGTGGTTCATTGTTTTCCATGGCTATTATTCCATTGTGTACATGGACCACTTCTTCTTTATCCATTTACCGGTTGTTGGACATTTGGATTGCTTCACTGTCTTGGCTATTGTGAATAAGGCTGCACTGCAACTTTTGCGGCCTGTGTCTTCTCGATTCTTGTCTTCTCAAGTGAGAGGTCCATTGGTGCGCCTGCTGGATTGAATGGTACCTCCATTTTTACTTTTAAACACAGCTCCTTTCTGTTCTCATTATTGGCTGTTACCCCTTTACGTCTCACCAGCAGGTAGAGGGTACACAGTTCCCTAAAACCCCTTCAGCATTTATTGTTTGTAGACTTTGTGCTCATGGTCAGTCGACTGGTGTAAGTTGAAACTTTTTGTAGATTAGATTGCATGGGTCTAACACTCCCTGAGGTTGAGCTTTTATCCATTTTCCTTTTTTTTAAAAGAGCGTGAGTAAAACTTAAATCTTCATACTCGCTTCTTGAAACATTTGCCTGTTTTGAATTGTTTTGTCCATTCCCTCCTACAGCACAATTTTTTAGGGCAGGTGTCCTTTACAGCCCTGAGTCCTTGGGAATGTGAAGTGACCATTAGCTGTGAGTTTAAAGCTGTTCTTGCAGGAAACGGCCACAAGGTGGCAGCATTTCCCCTTTACCATATTTGGTTACTAGGGAAACAGAGCCTTAATGGAAGTGGTGTTCTAGGTTGTAAATTAGAATGGAATGTGCCAGGGAAAAGCCCTTTAAGTTTATGTCTCATTACTTCTTGTTCATATTTGTAGTTTACTTTTTATTTTTTATCCCAGTAAATATGATTACAATGGTTTGTTTGTTGTAGGTGTGCAAGATGTGGTTCTTTCACACATATACATGTATCTATTCTTCCTCGCATCCTTTTCCCATGTAGGTTATGACACAATGTTGAGTAGGCTTCTCCTGGTCTTCCGTACGTCTTTGGTGGTTATATATTTCACATGGTTTGTATATCTCTGTTAACCCCAATGTGGCAATGTATCCAATCCTCATCCCTTTCTATTTGGTGAATCATAAGTTTTTTAATGAATCTGTGATTGCCTTTCTCTGTGGAAATATCTTCATTGGTATCAATTTTTAAGTAACTCTTAAAAGTGATATGATAGGATATGTGTCTTTTGCTTTCTCACTTACTACACGTGGCGTGATTACGTCTAGACTCATCTATGGTGCTGCAAATAGCATTGTTTCATTTTTTTCACTAGCGAATATTCCATCTGTACATGGAGGAGTTCTTCTTTGTCCATCCATCTGTTGCTGGACTTTTTGGTTACTTCCATATCTTGGCTATTGTAATGGTGTGCAGTGCAGATTTGCCTGCCTGTGTCTTTCCAATTCTCTCTTCTTAGGTTATACGTCGAGGAGTGGGCCTGCTGGATCATATGGTAGCTCAATGTTTACCTTTTTAAGGCACCTCCATTCTGTTCTCATTCGTGGCCCTTTCCAAGTTACGTCCCCTTTGATGTTGAGGGTATGCATTTCTCCACAACACCTTCAGCATTTATTGTTTGTAGTTTTCTTGCTGATGGTTATTCTGACAAGTGTGAGCTGATACCTCTCTGTGGTTGAATTCGAATGTGCCACATAATCTGTTGAAATTGAGCTTTAAGGCATGTCCTTTTCTATTTTTCAAGCTGTGATTACCCCTTAGTTCTTCAAAGTGTTCTCTTTAAGTATGTGTCACATTTTGAAATGTTTTGGCCTTTACCTCCCTCAAGCCATTTTGAGGGCCTGTTTCATTTACAGTTCTGCAGTACTTGTTCCTATGAAGTGACCATTAGCACAGGCTTTAAAGCTGCTTTTGCAGATAACTGCCAGAGGGCGGCAGCCTTTCTATGTCCCCCACCCTGGTAACTAGGGAAACGCCCTTGCGGCCTGTGGTGTTTCTCGGTTATAAATTAGAGTGGAGTGTGCCTGGACAAACCCACACAAGCTGATGTCTCCTTACTTTTGTTGGATTTTTACATTTAATTTTTACTTTTTATTGGAGTAATTTTTCACTGTGTACGTGGACCACTTCTACTTTGTGCATTCTCGGTTGATGGACATTTTCATTGCTTCCAAGCGTTGGCTATGGTAAATATTGTTGGAGTGCAGGATTGCCAGGCTGTGACTTTTCGATTCTCATTTTCTCAGGTGATAGGCCCAGCAGTGGGTGTGATTGATTGACTGGTAGCACCGTGTTTCCCTTTGCAAAGCACCTTCTTTGTGTTTTCATTAGTGGCTCTTACCACGTCCCCCTTAGAATCGAGGGTACGCATTTCTCCACAATCGCTTCAGCATTTATTGTTTGCAGCATTTATGCTAATGGCCCTTCTGGCTGCTGTGAGCTGATAGGTTTTTGTAATTTGGGTTTGCATGTCTTTGAAAATTCGTAAAACTCATCATTTTTCTCCACCGTTTTCTTTTCTGTTAAAAAAAAGGAAACAATTGGGAGTACAATAGAACTCTTGAAATTGTGTTCTTGGAAGGTTGCCCTCTTTTGAAATTTTTGGTCGATTTTCCACCGCAGAATTTTTTTAGAAAGCAGGTGTCTTTTACCGAACTGCAAGTTTGGTGAATATTTAGTGACCTTTAGCAATGGGTTTAAAGCTGCTGTTGTAGGAAGTGGCCTCAAGCAGGAAGCATGTCTCCATTCCCATATCTGGGTACTAGGGCAGCAGAGCCTTTCTGGAAGTCGTGTTCCTAGTTTGTAAATTACATTGGAATGTGCATGGAGAAAGCCCCATAAGTTTATGTCTCATTATTTCTTCTTGGTTTTAAAATTTTTTTTTTTTGGGGTAAAGCTTAGAATATTGTTTGTCCTAGGTGTACACCATCTGGTTCGTTTGTACATTATATATGTCTATTCAAGTACAGATCCTCTTCCCATGTAAAATGTTACTGAGGGTTCAGCAGACCTCCCTTGCTATATGGTTGGTCTTTTTGAGATATGTATATAATATGTGTTTGTATACATATAGTAACACTAATCTTAATTTATCCATTCCCCCCACCTTTCCTTTTAGATGAGCATAGTTTGTTTTCTAAGTCTGTGAGTGTCTTTCTCTGTGGAAATATGTTCCTTTGTGTCAGTTATTAGATAACGCCTATAAGTGATATCATAGAATACAGGTCTTTTGCTTTCCGACGTACCTCATGTTTTGTGATTATCTCCAGACTCATTTGTGGTGCCTCAGAGAGCAGTGGTTCATTGTTTTCCATGGCTATTATTCCATTGTGTGCATGGACCACTTCTTCTTTATCCATTTACCGGTTGTTGGACATTTTGATTGCTTCACTGTCTTGGCTATTGTGAATAAGGCTGCACTGCAACTTTTGCGGCCTGTGTCTTCTCGATTCTTGTCTTCTCAAGTGAGAGGTCCATTGGTGCGCCTGCTGGATTGAATGGTACCTCCATTTTTACTTTTAAACACAGCTCCTTTCTGTTCTCATTATTGGCTGTTACCCCTTTACGTCTCACCAGCAGGTAGAGGGTACACAGTTCCCTAAAACCCCTTCAGCATTTATTGTTTGTAGACTTTTTGCTCAAGGTCAGTCGACTGGTTGAAACTTTTTGTAGATTAGATTGCATGGGTCTAACACTCCCTGAGGTTGAGCTTTTATCCATTTTCCTTTTTTTTAAAAGAGCGTGAGTAAAACTTAACTCTTCCTACTCTCTTCTTGAAACATTTGCCTGTTTTGAATTGTTTTGTCCATTCCCTCCTTCAGCACAATTTTTTAGGGCAGGTGTCCTTTACAGCCCTGAGTCCTTGGGAATGTGAAGTGACCATTAGCTGTGAGTTTAAAGCTGTTCTTGCAGGAAACGGCCACAAGGTGGCAGCATTTCCCCTTTACCATATTTGGTTACTAGGGAAACAGAGCCTTAATGGAAGTGGTGTTCTAGGTTGTAAATTAGAATGGAATGTGCCAGGGAAAAGCCCTTTAAGTTTATGTCTCATTACTTCTTGTTCATATTTGTAGTTTACTTTTTATTTTTTTATCCCAGTAAATATGATTACAATGGTTTGTTTGTTCTAGGTGTGCAAGATGTGGTTCTTTCACACATATACATGTATCTATTCTTCCTCGCATCCTTTTCCCATGTAGGTTATGACACAATGTTGAGTAGTCTTCTCCTGGTCTTCCGTACGTCTTTGGTGGTTATATATTTCACATGGTTTGTATATCTCTGTTAACCCCAATGTGGCAATGTATCCAATCCTCATCCCTTTCTATTTGGTGAACCATAAGTTTTTTAATGAATCTGTGATTGCCTTTCTCTGTGGAAATATCTTCATTGGTATCAATTTTTAAGTAACTCTTAAAAGTGATATGATAGGATATGTGCCTTTTGCTTTCTCACTTACTACACGTGGCGTGATTACGTC
This sequence comes from Balaenoptera borealis, assembly GCF_965194805.1. NCBI lineage: Eukaryota > Metazoa > Chordata > Mammalia > Artiodactyla > Balaenopteridae > Balaenoptera > Balaenoptera borealis. Next base: position 261,389 of record NW_028123310.1, read on the forward strand.
TAGACTCATCTATGGTGCTTCAAATAGCATTGTTTCATTTTTTTCACTAGCGAATATTCCATCTGTACATGGAGGAGTTCTTCTTTGTCCATCCATCTGTTGCTGGACTTTTTGGTTACTTCCATATCTTGGCTATTGTAATGGTGTGCAATGCAGATTTGCCTGCCTGTGTCTTTCCAATTCTCTCTTCTTAGGTTATACGTCGAGGAGTGGGCCTGCTGGATCATATGGTAGCTCAATGTTTACCTTTTTAAGGCACCTCCATTCTGTTCTCATTCGTGGCCCTTTCCAAGTTACGTCCCCTTTGATGTTGAGGGTATGCATTTCTCCACAACACCTTCAGCATTTATTGTTTGTAGTTTTCTTGCTGATGGTTATTCTGACAAGTGTGAGCTGATACCTCTCTGTGGTTGAATTCGAATGTGCCACATAATCTGTTGAAATTGAGCTTTAAGGCATGTCCTTTTCTATTTTTCAAGCTGTGATTACCCCTTAGTTCTTCAAAGTGTTCTCTTTAAGTATGTGTCACAGTTTGAAATGTTTTGGCCTTTACCTCCCTCAAGCCATTTTGAGGGCCTGTTTCATTTACAGTTCTGCAGTACTTGTTCCTATGAAGTGACCATTAGCACAGGCTTTAAAGCTGCTTTTGCAGGTAACTGCCAGAGGGCGGCAGCCTTTCTATGTCCCCCACCCTGGTAACTAGGGAAAAGCCCTTGCGGCCTGTGGTGTTTCTCGGTTATAAATTAGAGTGGAGTGTGCCCGGACAAACCCACACAAGCTGATGTCTCCTTACTTTTGTTGGATTTTTACATTTAATTTTTATTTTTTATTGGAGTAATTTTCCACTGTGTACGTGGACCACTTCTACTTTGTGCATTCCTCGGTTGATGGACATGTTCAATGCTTCCAAGTGTTGGCTATAGTAAATATTGTTGGAGTGCAGGATTGCCAGGCTGTGACTTTTCGATTCTCATTTTCTCAGGTGATAGGCCCAGCAGTGGGTGTGATTGATTGACTGGTAGCACCGTGTTTCCCTTTGCAAAGCACCTTCTTTGTGTTTTCATTAGTGGCTCTTACCACGTCCCCCTTAGAATCGAGGGTACGCATTTCTCCACAATCGCTTCAGCATTTATTGTTTGCAGCATTTATGCTAATGGCCCTTCTGGCTGCTGTGAGCTGATAGGTTTTTGTAATTTGGGTTTGCATGTCTTTGAAAATTCGTAAAACTCATCATTTTTCTCCACCGTTTTCTTTTCTGTTAAAAAAAAGGAAACAATTGGGAGTACAATAGAACTCTTGAAATTGTGTTCTTGGAAGGTTGCCCTCTTTTGAAATTTTTGGTCGATTTTCCACCCCAGAATTTTTTTAGAAAGCAGGTGTCTTTTACCGAACTGCAAGTTTGGTGAATATTTAGTGACCTTTAGCAATGGGTTTAAAGCTGCTGTTGGAGGAAGTGGCCTCAAGCAGGAAGCTTATCTCCATTCCCATATCTGGGTACTAGGGCAGCAGAGCCTTTCTGGAAGTCGTGTTCCTAGTTTGTAAATTACATTGGAATGTGCATGGAGAAAGCCCCATAAGTTTATGTCTCATTATTTCTTCTTGGTTTTAAATTTTTTTTAAATTGGGGTAAAGCTTAGAATATTGTTTGTCCTAGGTGTACACCATCTGGTTCGTTTGTACATTATATATGTCTATTCAAGTACAGATCCTCTTCCCATGTAAAATGTTACTGAGGGTTCCGCAGACCTCCCTTGCTATATGGTTGGTCTTTTTGAGATATGTATATAATATGTGTTTGTATACGTATAGTAACACTAATCTTAATTTATACATTCCCCCCACCTTTCCTTTTAGATGAGCATAGTTTGTTTTCTAAGTCTGTGAGTGTCTTTCTCTGTGGAAATATGTTCCTTTGTGTCAGTTATTAGATAACGCCTATAAGTGATATCATAGAATACAGGTCTTTTGCTTTCCGACGTACCTCATGTTTTGTGATTATCTCCAGACTCATTTGTGGTGCCTCAGAGAGCAGTGGTTCATTGTTTTCCATGGCTATTATTCCATTGTGTACATGGACCACTTCTTCTTTATCCATTTACCGGTTGTTGGACATTTGGATTGCTTCACTGTCTTGGCTATTGTGAATAAGGCTGCACTGCAACTTTTGCGGCCTGTGTCTTCTCGATTCTTGTCTTCTCAAGTGAGAGGTCCATTGGTGCGCCTGCTGGATTGAATGGTACCTCCATTTTTACTTTTAAACACAGCTCCTTTCTGTTCTCATTATTGGCTGTTACCCCTTTACGTCTCACCAGCAGGTAGAGGGTACACAGTTCCCTAAAACCCCTTCAGCATTTATTGTTTGTAGACTTTTTGCTCAAGGTCAGTCGACTGGTTGAAACTTTTTGTAGATTAGATTGCATGGGTCTAACACTCCCTGAGGTTGAGCTTTTATCCATTTTCCTTTTTTTTAAAAGAGCGTGAGTAAAACTTAACTCTTCCTACTCTCTTCTTGAAACATTTGCCTGTTTTGAATTGTTTTGTCCATTCCCTCCTTCAGCACAATTTTTTAGGGCAGGTGTCCTTTACAGCCCTGAGTCCTTGGGAATGTGAAGTGACCATTAGCTGTGAGTTTAAAGCTGTTCTTGCAGGAAACGGCCACAAGGTGGCAGCATTTCCCCTTTACCATATTTGGTTACTAGGGAAACAGAGCCTTAATGGAAGTGGTGTTCTAGGTTGTAAATTAGAATGGAATGTGCCAGGGAAAAGCCCTTTAAGTTTATGTCTCATTACTTCTTGTTCATATTTGTAGTTTACTTTTTATTTTTTTATCCCAGTAAATATGATTACAATGGTTTGTTTGTTCTAGGTGTGCAAGATGTGGTTCTTTCACACATATACATGTATCTATTCTTCCTCGCATCCTTTTCCCATGTAGGTTATGACACAATGTTGAGTAGGCTTCTCCTGGTCTTCCGTACGTCTTTGGTGGTTATATATTTCACATGGTTTGTATATCTCTGTTAACCCCAATGTGGCAATGTATCCAATCCTCATCCCTTTCTCTTTGGTGAACCATAAGTTTTTTAATGAATCTGTGATTGCCTTTCTCTGTGGAAATATCTTCATTGGTATCAATTTTTAAGTAACTCTTAAAAGTGATATGATAGGATATGTGCCTTTTGCTTTCTCACTTACTACACGTGGCGTGATTACGTCTAGACTCATCTATGGTGCTTCAAATAGCATTGTTTCATTTTTTTCACTAGCGAATATTCCATCTGTACATGGAGGAGTTCTTCTTTGTCCATCCATCTGTTGCTGGACTTTTTGGTTACTTCCATATCTTGGCTATTGTAATGGTGTGCAATGCAGATTTGCCTGCCTGTGTCTTTCCAATTCTCTCTTCTTAGGTTATACGTCGAGGAGTGGGCCTGCTGGATCATATGGTAGCTCAATGTTTACCTTTTTAAGGCACCTCCATTCTGTTCTCATTCGTGGCCCTTTCCAAGTTACGTCCCCTTTGATGTTGAGGGTATGCATTTCTCCACAACACCTTCAGCATTTATTGTTTGTAGTTTTCTTGCTGATGGTTATTCTGACAAGTGTGAGCTGATACCTCTCTGTGGTTGAATTCGAATGTGCCACATAATCTGTTGAAATTGAGCTTTAAGGCATGTCCTTTTCTATTTTTCAAGCTGTGATTACCCCTTAGTTCTTCAAAGTGTTCTCTTTAAGTATGTGTCACAGTTTGAAATGTTTTGGCCTTTACCTCCCTCAAGCCATTTTGAGGGCCTGTTTCATTTACAGTTCTGCAGTACTTGTTCCTATGAAGTGACCATTAGCACAGGCTTTAAAGCTGCTTTTGCAGGTAACTGCCAGAGGGCGGCAGCCTTTCTATGTCCCCCACCCTGGTAACTAGGGAAAAGCCCTTGCGGCCTGTGGTGTTTCTCGGTTATAAATTAGAGTGGAGTGTGCCCGGACAAACCCACACAAGCTGATGTCTCCTTACTTTTGTTGGATTTTTACATTTAATTTTTATTTTTTATTGGAGTAATTTTCCACTGTGTACGTGGACCACTTCTACTTTGTGCATTCCTCGGTTGATGGACATGTTCAATGCTTCCAAGTGTTGGCTATGGTAAATATTGTTGGAGTGCAGGATTGCCAGGCTGTGACTTTTCGATTCTCATTTTCTCAGGTGATAGGCCCAGCAGTGGGTGTGATTGATTGACTGGTAGCACCGTGTTTCCCTTTGCAAAGCACCTTCTTTGTGTTTTCATTAGTGGCTCTTACCACGTCCCCCTTAGAATCGAGGGTACGCATTTCTCCACAATCGCTTCAGCATTTATTGTTTGCAGCATTTATGCTAATGGCCCTTCTGGCTGCTGTGAGCTGATAGGTTTTTGTAATTTGGGTTTGCATGTCTTTGAAAATTCGTAAAACTCATCATTTTTCTCCACCGTTTTCTTTTCTGTTAAAAAAAAGGAAACAATTGGGAGTACAATAGAACTCTTGAAATTGTGTTCTTGGAAGGTTGCCCTCTTTTGAAATTTTTGGTCGATTTTCCACCCCAGAATTTTTTTAGAAAGCAGGTGTCTTTTACCGAACTGCAAGTTTGGTGAATATTTAGTGACCTTTAGCAATGGGTTTAAAGCTGCTGTTGGAGGAAGTGGCCTCAAGCAGGAAGCTTATCTCCATTCCCATATCTGGGTACTAGGGCAGCAGAGCCTTTCTGGAAGTCGTGTTCCTAGTTTGTAAATTACATTGGAATGTGCATGGAGAAAGCCCCATAAGTTTATGTCTCATTATTTCTTCTTGGTTTTAAATTTTTTTTAAATTGGGGTAAAGCTTAGAATATTGTTTGTCCTAGGTGTACACCATCTGGTTCGTTTGTACATTATATATGTCTATTCAAGTACAGATCCTCTTCCCATGTAAAATGTTACTGAGGGTTCCGCAGACCTCCCTTGCTATATGGTTGGTCTTTTTGAGATATGTATATAATATGTGTTTGTATACGTATAGTAACACTAATCTTAATTTATCCATTCCCCCCACCTTTCCTTTTAGATGAGCATAGTTTGTTTTCTAAGTCTGTGAGTGTCTTTCTCTGTGGAAATATGTTCCTTTGTGTCAGTTATTAGATAACGCCTATAAGTGATATCATAGAATACAGGTCTTTTGCTTTCCGACGTACCTCATGTTTTGTGATTATCTCCAGACTCATTTGTGGTGCCTCAGAGAGCAGTGGTTCATTGTTTTCCATGGCTATTATTCCATTGTGTACATGGACCACTTCTTCTTTATCCATTTACCGGTTGTTGGACATTTTGATTGCTTCACTGTCTTGGCTATTGTGAATAAGGCTGCACTGCAACTTTTGCGGCCTGTGTCTTCTCGATTCTTGTCTTCTCAAGTGAGAGGTCCATTGGTGCGCCTGCTGGATTGAATGGTACCTCCATTTTTACTTTTAAACACAGCTCCTTTCTGTTCTCATTATTGGCTGTTACCCCTTTACGTCTCACCAGCAGGTAGAGGGTACACAGTTCCCTAAAACCCCTTCAGCATTTATTGTTTGTAGACTTTTTGCTCAAGGTCAGTCGACTGGTGTAAGTTGAAACTTTTTGTAGATTAGATTGCATGGGTCTAACACTCCCTGAGGTTGAGCTTTTATCCATTTTCCTTTTTTTTAAAAGAGCGTGAGTAAAACTTAACTCTTCCTACTCTCTTCTTGAAACATTTGCCTGTTTTGAATTGTTTTGTCCATTCCCTCCTTCAGCACAATTTTTTAGGGCAGGTGTCCTTTACAGCCCTGAGTCCTTGGGAATGTGAAGTGACCATTAGCTGTGAGTTTAAAGCTGTTCTTGCAGGAAACGGCCACAAGGTGGCAGCATTTCCCCTTTACCATATTTGGTTACTAGGGAAACAGAGCCTTAATGGAAGTGGTGTTCTAGGTTGTAAATTAGAATGGAATGTGCCAGGGAAAAGCCCTTTAAGTTTATGTCTCATTACTTCTTGTTCATATTTGTAGTTTACTTTTTATTTTTTTATCCCAGTAAATATGATTACAATGGTTTGTTTGTTCTAGGTGTGCAAGATGTGGTTCTTTCACACATATACATGTATCTATTCTTCCTCGCATCCTTTTCCCATGTAGGTTATGACACAATGTTGAGTAGTCTTCTCCTGGTCTTCCGTACGTCTTTGGTGGTTATATATTTCACATGGTTTGTATATCTCTGTTAACCCCAATGTGGCAATGTATCCAATCCTCATCCCTTTCTCTTTGGTGAACCATAAGTTTTTTAATGAATCTGTGATTGCCTTTCTCTGTGGAAATATCTTCATTGGTATCAATTTTTAAGTAACTCTTAAAAGTGATATGATAGGATATGTGCCTTTTGCTTTCTCACTTACTACACGTGGCGTGATTACGTCTAGACTCATCTATGGTGCTTCAAATAGCATTGTTTCATTTTTTTCACTAGCGAATATTCCATCTGTACATGGAGGAGTTCTTCTTTGTCCATCCATCTGTTGCTGGACTTTTTGGTTACTTCCATATCTTGGCTATTGTAATGGTGTGCAATGCAGATTTGCCTGCCTGTGTCTTTCCAATTCTCTCTTCTTAGGTTATACGTCGAGGAGTGGGCCTGCTGGATCATATGGTAGCTCAATGTTTACCTTTTTAAGGCACCTCCATTCTGTTCTCATTCGTGGCCCTTTCCAAGTTACGTCCCCTTTGATGTTGAGGGTATGCATTTCTCCACAACACCTTCAGCATTTATTGTTTGTAGTTTTCTTGCTGATGGTTATTCTGACAAGTGTGAGCTGATACCTCTCTGTGGTTGAATTCGAATGTGCCACATAATCTGTTGAAATTGAGCTTTAAGGCATGTCCTTTTCTATTTTTCAAGCTGTGATTACCCCTTAGTTCTTCAAAGTGTTCTCTTTAAGTATGTGTCACAGTTTGAAATGTTTTGGCCTTTACCTCCCTCAAGCCATTTTGAGGGCCTGTTTCATTTACAGTTCTGCAGTACTTGTTCCTATGAAGTGACCATTAGCACAGGCTTTAAAGCTGCTTTTGCAGGTAACTGCCAGAGGGCGGCAGCCTTTCTATGTCCCCCACCCTGGTAACTAGGGAAAAGCCCTTGCGGCCTGTGGTGTTTCTCGGTTATAAATTAGAGTGGAGTGTGCCCGGACAAACCCACACAAGCTGATGTCTCCTTACTTTTGTTGGATTTTTACATTTAATTTTTATTTTTTATTGGAGTAATTTTCCACTGTGTACGTGGACCACTTCTACTTTGTGCATTCCTCGGTTGATGGACATGTTCAATGCTTCCAAGTGTTGGCTATGGTAAATATTGTTGGAGTGCAGGATTGCCAGGCTGTGACTTTTCGATTCTCATTTTCTCAGGTGATAGGCCCAGCAGTGGGTGTGATTGATTGACTGGTAGCACCGTGTTTCCCTTTGCAAAGCACCTTCTTTGTGTTTTCATTAGTGGCTCTTACCACGTCCCCCTTAGAATCGAGGGTACGCATTTCTCCACAATCGCTTCAGCATTTATTGTTTGCAGCATTTATGCTAATGGCCCTTCTGGCTGCTGTGAGCTGATAGGTTTTTGTAATTTGGGTTTGCATGTCTTTGAAAATTCGTAAAACTCATCATTTTTCTCCACCGTTTTCTTTTCTGTTAAAAAAAAGGAAACAATTGGGAGTACAATAGAACTCTTGAAATTGTGTTCTTGGAAGGTTGCCCTCTTTTGAAATTTTTGGTCGATTTTCCACCCCAGAATTTTTTTAGAAAGCAGGTGTCTTTTACCGAACTGCAAGTTTGGTGAATATTTAGTGACCTTTAGCAATGGGTTTAAAGCTGCTGTTGGAGGAAGTGGCCTCAAGCAGGAAGCTTATCTCCATTCCCATATCTGGGTACTAGGGCAGCAGAGCCTTTCTGGAAGTCGTGTTCCTAGTTTGTAAATTACATTGGAATGTGCATGGAGAAAGCCCCATAAGTTTATGTCTCATTATTTCTTCTTGGTTTTAAATTTTTTTTAAATTGGGGTAAAGCTTAGAATATTGTTTGTCCTAGGTGTACACCATCTGGTTCGTTTGTACATTATATATGTCTATTCAAGTACAGATCCTCTTCCCATGTAAAATGTTACTGAGGGTTCCGCAGACCTCCCTTGCTATATGGTTGGTCTTTTTGAGATATGTATATAATATGTGTTTGTATACGTATAGTAACACTAATCTTAATTTATACATTCCCCCCACCTTTCCTTTTAGATGAGCATAGTTTGTTTTCTAAGTCTGTGAGTGTCTTTCTCTGTGGAAATATGTTCCTTTGTGTCAGTTATTAGATAACGCCTATAAGTGATATCATAGAATACAGGTCTTTTGCTTTCCGACGTACCTCATGTTTTGTGATTATCTCCAGACTCATTTGTGGTGCCTCAGAGAGCAGTGGTTCATTGTTTTCCATGGCTATTATTCCATTGTGTACATGGACCACTTCTTCTTTATCCATTTACCGGTTGTTGGACATTTTGATTGCTTCACTGTCTTGGCTATTGTGAATAAGGCTGCACTGCAACTTTTGCGGCCTGTGTCTTCTCGATTCTTGTCTTCTCAAGTGAGAGGTCCATTGGTGCGCCTGCTGGATTGAATGGTACCTCCATTTTTACTTTTAAACACAGCTCCTTTCTGTTCTCATTATTGGCTGTTACCCCTTTACGTCTCACCAGCAGGTAGAGGGTACACAGTTCCCTAAAACCCCTTCAGCATTTATTGTTTGTAGACTTTTTGCTCAAGGTCAGTCGACTGGTGTAAGTTGAAACTTTTTGTAGATTAGATTGCATGGGTCTAACACTCCCTGAGGTTGAGCTTTTATCCATTTTCCTTTTTTTTAAAAGAGCGTGAGTAAAACTTAACTCTTCCTACTCTCTTCTTGAAACATTTGCCTGTTTTGAATTGTTTTGTCCATTCCCTCCTTCAGCACAATTTTTTAGGGCAGGTGTCCTTTACAGCCCTGAGTCCTTGGGAATGTGAAGTGACCATTAGCTGTGAGTTTAAAGCTGTTCTTGCAGGAAACGGCCACAAGGTGGCAGCATTTCCCCTTTACCATATTTGGTTACTAGGGAAACAGAGCCTTAATGGAAGTGGTGTTCTAGGTTGTAAATTAGAATGGAATGTGCCAGGGAAAAGCCCTTTAAGTTTATGTCTCATTACTTCTTGTTCATATTTGTAGTTTACTTTTTATTTTTTTATCCCAGTAAATATGATTACAATGGTTTGTTTGTTCTAGGTGTGCAAGATGTGGTTCTTTCACACATATACATGTATCTATTCTTCCTCGCATCCTTTTCCCATGTAGGTTATGACACAATGTTGAGTAGTCTTCTCCTGGTCTTCCGTACGTCTTTGGTGGTTATATATTTCACATGGTTTGTATATCTCTGTTAACCCCAATGTGGCAATGTATCCAATCCTCATCCCTTTCTCTTTGGTGAACCATAAGTTTTTTAATGAATCTGTGATTGCCTTTCTCTGTGGAAATATCTTCATTGGTATCAATTTTTAAGTAACTCTTAAAAGTGATATGATAGGATATGTGCCTTTTGCTTTCTCACTTACTACACGTGGCGTGATTACGTCTAGACTCATCTATGGTGCTTCAAATAGCATTGTTTCATTTTTTTCACTAGCGAATATTCCATCTGTACATGGAGGAGTTCTTCTTTGTCCATCCATCTGTTGCTGGACTTTTTGGTTACTTCCATATCTTGGCTATTGTAATGGTGTGCAATGCAGATTTGCCTGCCTGTGTCTTTCCAATTCTCTCTTCTTAGGTTATACGTCGAGGAGTGGGCCTGCTGGATCATATGGTAGCTCAATGTTTACCTTTTTAAGGCACCTCCATTCTGTTCTCATTCGTGGCCCTTTCCAAGTTACGTCCCCTTTGATGTTGAGGGTATGCATTTCTCCACAACACCTTCAGCATTTATTGTTTGTAGTTTTCTTGCTGATGGTTATTCTGACAAGTGTGAGCTGATACCTCTCTGTGGTTGAATTCGAATGTGCCACATAATCTGTTGAAATTGAGCTTTAAGGCATGTCCTTTTCTATTTTTCAAGCTGTGATTACCCCTTAGTTCTTCAAAGTGTTCTCTTTAAGTATGTGTCACAGTTTGAAATGTTTTGGCCTTTACCTCCCTCAAGCCATTTTGAGGGCCTGTTTCATTTACAGTTCTGCAGTACTTGTTCCTATGAAGTGACCATTAGCACAGGCTTTAAAGCTGCTTTTGCAGGTAACTGCCAGAGGGCGGCAGCCTTTCTATGTCCCCCACCCTGGTAACTAGGGAAAAGCCCTTGCGGCCTGTGGTGTTTCTCGGTTATAAATTAGAGTGGAGTGTGCCCGGACAAACCCACACAAGCTGATGTCTCCTTACTTTTGTTGGATTTTTACATTTAATTTTTATTTTTTATTGGAGTAATTTTCCACTGTGTACGTGGACCACTTCTACTTTGTGCATTCCTCGGTTGATGGACATGTTCAATGCTTCCAAGTGTTGGCTATGGTAAATATTGTTGGAGTGCAGGATTGCCAGGCTGTGACTTTTCGATTCTCATTTTCTCAGGTGATAGGCCCAGCAGTGGGTGTGATTGATTGACTGGTAGCACCGTGTTTCCCTTTGCAAAGCACCTTCTTTGTGTTTTCATTAGTGGCTCTTACCACGTCCCCCTTAGAATCGAGGGTACGCATTTCTCCACAATCGCTTCAGCATTTATTGTTTGCAGCATTTATGCTAATGGCCCTTCTGGCTGCTGTGAGCTGATAGGTTTTTGTAATTTGGGTTTGCATGTCTTTGAAAATTCGTAAAACTCATCATTTTTCTCCACCGTTTTCTTTTCTGTTAAAAAAAAGGAAACAATTGGGAGTACAATAGAACTCTTGAAATTGTGTTCTTGGAAGGTTGCCCTCTTTTGAAATTTTTGGTCGATTTTCCACCCCAGAATTTTTTTAGAAAGCAGGTGTCTTTTACCGAACTGCAAGTTTGGTGAATATTTAGTGACCTTTAGCAATGGGTTTAAAGCTGCTGTTGGAGGAAGTGGCCTCAAGCAGGAAGCTTATCTCCATTCCCATATCTGGGTACTAGGGCAGCAGAGCCTTTCTGGAAGTCGTGTTCCTAGTTTGTAAATTACATTGGAATGTGCATGGAGAAAGCCCCATAAGTTTATGTCTCATTATTTCTTCTTGGTTTTAAATTTTTTTTAAATTGGGGTAAAGCTTAGAATATTGTTTGTCCTAGGTGTACACCATCTGGTTCGTTTGTACATTATATATGTCTATTCAAGTACAGATCCTCTTCCCATGTAAAATGTTACTGAGGGTTCCGCAGACCTCCCTTGCTATATGGTTGGTCTTTTTGAGATATGTATATAATATGTGTTTGTATACGTATAGTAACACTAATCTTAATTTATACATTCCCCCCACCTTTCCTTTTAGATGAGCATAGTTTGTTTTCTAAGTCTGTGAGTGTCTTTCTCTGTGGAAATATGTTCCTTTGTGTCAGTTATTAGATAACGCCTATAAGTGATATCATAGAATACAGGTCTTTTGCTTTCCGACGTACCTCATGTTTTGTGATTATCTCCAGACTCATTTGTGGTGCCTCAGAGAGCAGTGGTTCATTGTTTTCCATGGCTATTATTCCATTGTGTACATGGACCACTTCTTCTTTATCCATTTACCGGTTGTTGGACATTTTGATTGCTTCACTGTCTTGGCTATTGTGAATAAGGCTGCACTGCAACTTTTGCGGCCTGTGTCTTCTCGATTCTTGTCTTCTCAAGTGAGAGGTCCATTGGTGCGCCTGCTGGATTGAATGGTACCTCCATTTTTACTTTTAAACACAGCTCCTTTCTGTTCTCATTATTGGCTGTTACCCCTTTACGTCTCACCAGCAGGTAGAGGGTACACAGTTCCCTAAAACCCCTTCAGCATTTATTGTTTGTAGACTTTTTGCTCAAGGTCAGTCGACTGGTGTAAGTTGAAACTTTTTGTAGATTAGATTGCATGGGTCTAACACTCCCTGAGGTTGAGCTTTTATCCATTTTCCTTTTTTTTAAAAGAGCGTGAGTAAAACTTAACTCTTCCTACTCTCTTCTTGAAACATTTGCCTGTTTTGAATTGTTTTGTCCATTCCCTCCTTCAGCACAATTTTTTAGGGCAGGTGTCCTTTACAGCCCTGAGTCCTTGGGAATGTGAAGTGACCATTAGCTGTGAGTTTAAAGCTGTTCTTGCAGGAAACGGCCACAAGGTGGCAGCATTTCCCCTTTACCATATTTGGTTACTAGGGAAACAGAGCCTTAATGGAAGTGGTGTTCTAGGTTGTAAATTAGAATGGAATGTGCCAGGGAAAAGCCCTTTAAGTTTATGTCTCATTACTTCTTGTTCATATTTGTAGTTTACTTTTTATTTTTTTATCCCAGTAAATATGATTACAATGGTTTGTTTGTTCTAGGTGTGCAAGATGTGGTTCTTTCACACATATACATGTATCTATTCTTCCTCGCATCCTTTTCCCATGTAGGTTATGACACAATGTTGAGTAGTCTTCTCCTGGTCTTCCGTACGTCTTTGGTGGTTATATATTTCACATGGTTTGTATATCTCTGTTAACCCCAATGTGGCAATGTATCCAATCCTCATCCCTTTCTCTTTGGTGAACCATAAGTTTTTTAATGAATCTGTGATTGCCTTTCTCTGTGGAAATATCTTCATTGGTATCAATTTTTAAGTAACTCTTAAAAGTGATATGATAGGATATGTGCCTTTTGCTTTCTCACTTACTACACGTGGCGTGATTACGTCTAGACTCATCTATGGTGCTTCAAATAGCATTGTTTCATTTTTTTCACTAGCGAATATTCCATCTGTACATGGAGGAGTTCTTCTTTGTCCATCCATCTGTTGCTGGACTTTTTGGTTACTTCCATATCTTGGCTATTGTAATGGTGTGCAATGCAGATTTGCCTGCCTGTGTCTTTCCAATTCTCTCTTCTTAGGTTATACGTCGAGGAGTGGGCCTGCTGGATCATATGGTAGCTCAATGTTTACCTTTTTAAGGCACCTCCATTCTGTTCTCATTCGTGGCCCTTTCCAAGTTACGTCCCCTTTGATGTTGAGGGTATGCATTTCTCCACAACACCTTCAGCATTTATTGTTTGTAGTTTTCTTGCTGATGGTTATTCTGACAAGTGTGAGCTGATACCTCTCTGTGGTTGAATTCGAATGTGCCACATAATCTGTTGAAATTGAGCTTTAAGGCATGTCCTTTTCTATTTTTCAAGCTGTGATTACCCCTTAGTTCTTCAAAGTGTTCTCTTTAAGTATGTGTCACATTTTGAAATGTTTTGGCCTTTACCTCCCTCAAGCCATTTTGAGGGCCTGTTTCATTTACAGTTCTGCAGTACTTGTTCCTATGAAGTGACCATTAGCACAGGCTTTAAAGCTGCTTTTGCAGGTAACTGCCAGAGGGCGGCAGCCTTTCTATGTCCCCCACCCTGGTAACTAGGGAAAAGCCCTTGCGGCCTGTGGTGTTTCTCGGTTATAAATTAGAGTGGAGTGTGCCCGGACAAACCCACACAAGCTGATGTCTCCTTACTTTTGTTGGATTTTTACATTTAATTTTTATTTTTTATTGGAGTAATTTTCCACTATGTACGTGGACCACTTCTACTTTGTGCATTCCTCGGTTGATGGACATGTTCAATGCTTCCAAGTGTTGGCTATGGTAAATATTGTTGGAGTGCAGGATTGCCAGGCTGTGACTTTTCGATTCTCATTTTCTCAGGTGATAGGCCCAGCAGTGGGTGTGATTGATTGACTGGTAGCACCGTGTTTCCCTTTGCAAAGCACCTTCTTTGTGTTTTCATTAGTGGCTCTTACCACGTCCCCCTTAGAATCGAGGGTACGCATTTCTCCACAATCGCTTCAGCATTTATTGTTTGCAGCATTTATGCTAATGGCCCTTCTGGCTGCTGTGAGCTGATAGGTTTTTGTAATTTGGGTTTGCATGTCTTTGAAAATTCGTAAAACTCATCATTTTTCTCCACCGTTTTCTTTTCTGTTAAAAAAAAGGAAACAATTGGGAGTACAATAGAACTCTTGAAATTGTGTTCTTGGAAGGTTGCCCTCTTTTGAAATTTTTGGTCGATTTTCCACCGCAGAATTTTTTTAGAAAGCAGGTGTCTTTTACCGAACTGCAAGTTTGGTGAATATTTAGTGACCTTTAGCAATGGGTTTAAAGCTGCTGTTGGAGGAAGTGGCCTCAAGCAGGAAGCTTATCTCCATTCCCATATCTGGGTACTAGGGCAGCAGAGCCTTTCTGGAAGTCGTGTTCCTAGTTTGTAAATTACATTGGAATGTGCATGGAGAAAGCCCCATAAGTTTATGTCTCATTATTTCTTCTTGGTTTTAAATTTTTTTTAAATTGGGGTAAAGCTTAGAATATTGTTTGTCCTAGGTGTACACCATCTGGTTCGTTTGTACATTATATATGTCTATTCAAGTACAGATCCTCTTCCCATGTAAAATGTTACTGAGGGTTCCGCAGACCTCCCTTGCTATATGGTTGGTCTTTTTGAGATATGTATATAATATGTGTTTGTATACGTATAGTAACACTAATCTTAATTTATCCATTCCCCCCACCTTTCCTTTTAGATGAGCATAGTTTGTTTTCTAAGTCTGTGAGTGTCTTTCTCTGTGGAAATATGTTCCTTTGTGTCAGTTATTAGATAACGCCTATAAGTGATATCATAGAATACAGGTCTTTTGCTTTCCGACGTACCTCATGTTTTGTGATTATCTCCAGACTCATTTGTGGTGCCTCAGAGAGCAGTGGTTCATTGTTTTCCATGGCTATTATTCCATTGTGTACATGGACCACTTCTTCTTTATCCATTTACCGGTTGTTGGACATTTTGATTGCTTCACTGTCTTGGCTATTGTGAATAAGGCTGCACTGCAACTTTTGCGGCCTGTGTCTTCTCGATTCTTGTCTTCTCAAGTGAGAGGTCCATTGGTGCGCCTGCTGGATTGAATGGTACCTCCATTTTTACTTTTAAACACAGCTCCTTTCTGTTCTCATTATTGGCTGTTACCCCTTTACGTCTCACCAGCAGGTAGAGGGTACACAGTTCCCTAAAACCCCTTCAGCATTTATTGTTTGTAGACTTTTTGCTCAAGGTCAGTCGACTGGTTGAAACTTTTTGTAGATTAGATTGCATGGGTCTAACACTCCCTGAGGTTGAGCTTTTATCCATTTTCCTTTTTTTTAAAAGAGCGTGAGTAAAACTTAACTCTTCCTACTCTCTTCTTGAAACATTTGCCTGTTTTGAATTGTTTTGTCCATTCCCTCCTTCAGCACAATTTTTTAGGGCAGGTGTCCTTTACAGCCCTGAGTCCTTGGGAATGTGAAGTGACCATTAGCTGTGAGTTTAAAGCTGTTCTTGCAGGAAACGGCCACAAGGTGGCAGCATTTCCCCTTTACCATATTTGGTTACTAGGGAAACAGAGCCTTAATGGAAGTGGTGTTCTAGGTTGTAAATTAGAATGGAATGTGCCAGGGAAAAGCCCTTTAAGTTTATGTCTCATTACTTCTTGTTCATATTTGTAGTTTACTTTTTATTTTTTTATCCCAGTAAATATGATTACAATGGTTTGTTTGTTCTAGGTGTGCAAGATGTGGTTCTTTCACACATATACATGTATCTATTCTTCCTCGCATCCTTTTCCCATGTAGGTTATGACACAATGTTGAGTAGTCTTCTCCTGGTCTTCCGTACGTCTTTGGTGGTTATATATTTCACATGGTTTGTATATCTCTGTTAACCCCAATGTGGCAATGTATCCAATCCTCATCCCTTTCTCTTTGGTGAACCATAAGTTTTTTAATGAATCTGTGATTGCCTTTCTCTGTGGAAATATCTTCATTGGTATCAATTTTTAAGTAACTCTTAAAAGTGATATGATAGGATATGTGCCTTTTGCTTTCTCACTTACTACACGTGGCGTGATTACGTCTAGACTCATCTATGGTGCTTCAAATAGCATTGTTTCATTTTTTTCACTAGCGAATATTCCATCTGTACATGGAGGAGTTCTTCTTTGTCCATCCATCTGTTGCTGGACTTTTTGGTTACTTCCATATCTTGGCTATTGTAATGGTGTGCAATGCAGATTTGCCTGCCTGTGTCTTTCCAATTCTCTCTTCTTAGGTTATACGTCGAGGAGTGGGCCTGCTGGATCATATGGTAGCTCAATGTTTACCTTTTTAAGGCACCTCCATTCTGTTCTCATTCGTGGCCCTTTCCAAGTTACGTCCCCTTTGATGTTGAGGGTATGCATTTCTCCACAACACCTTCAGCATTTATTGTTTGTAGTTTTCTTGCTGATGGTTATTCTGACAAGTGTGAGCTGATACCTCTCTGTGGTTGAATTCGAATGTGCCACATAATCTGTTGAAATTGAGCTTTAAGGCATGTCCTTTTCTATTTTTCAAGCTGTGATTACCCCTTAGTTCTTCAAAGTGTTCTCTTTAAGTATGTGTCACAGTTTGAAATGTTTTGGCCTTTACCTCCCTCAAGCCATTTTGAGGGCCTGTTTCATTTACAGTTCTGCAGTACTTGTTCCTATGAAGTGACCATTAGCACAGGCTTTAAAGCTGCTTTTGCAGGTAACTGCCAGAGGGCGGCAGCCTTTCTATGTCCCCCACCCTGGTAACTAGGGAAAAGCCCTTGCGGCCTGTGGTGTTTCTCGGTTATAAATTAGAGTGGAGTGTGCCCGGACAAACCCACACAAGCTGATGTCTCCTTACTTTTGTTGGATTTTTACATTTAATTTTTATTTTTTATTGGAGTAATTTTCCACTGTGTACGTGGACCACTTCTACTTTGTGCATTCCTCGGTTGATGGACATGTTCAATGCTTCCAAGTGTTGGCTATGGTAAATATTGTTGGAGTGCAGGATTGCCAGGCTGTGACTTTTCGATTCTCATTTTCTCAGGTGATAGGCCCAGCAGTGGGTGTGATTGATTGACTGGTAGCACCGTGTTTCCCTTTGCAAAGCACCTTCTTTGTGTTTTCATTAGTGGCTCTTACCACGTCCCCCTTAGAATCGAGGGTACGCATTTCTCCACAATCGCTTCAGCATTTATTGTTTGCAGCATTTATGCTAATGGCCCTTCTGGCTGCTGTGAGCTGATAGGTTTTTGTAATTTGGGTTTGCATGTCTTTGAAAATTCGTAAAACTCATCATTTTTCTCCACCGTTTTCTTTTCTGTTAAAAAAAAGGAAACAATTGGGAGTACAATAGAACTCTTGAAATTGTGTTCTTGGAAGGTTGCCCTCTTTTGAAATTTTTGGTCGATTTTCCACCCCAGAATTTTTTTAGAAAGCAGGTGTCTTTTACCGAACTGCAAGTTTGGTGAATATTTAGTGACCTTTAGCAATGGGTTTAAAGCTGCTGTTGGAGGAAGTGGCCTCAAGCAGGAAGCTTATCTCCATTCCCATATCTGGGTACTAGGGCAGCAGAGCCTTTCTGGAAGTCGTGTTCCTAGTTTGTAAATTACATTGGAATGTGCATGGAGAAAGCCCCATAAGTTTATGTCTCATTATTTCTTCTTGGTTTTAAATTTTTTTTAAATTGGGGTAAAGCTTAGAATATTGTTTGTCCTAGGTGTACACCATCTGGTTCGTTTGTACATTATATATGTCTATTCAAGTACAGATCCTCTTCCCATGTAAAATGTTACTGAGGGTTCCGCAGACCTCCCTTGCTATATGGTTGGTCTTTTTGAGATATGTATATAATATGTGTTTGTATACGTATAGTAACACTAATCTTAATTTATCCATTCCCCCCACCTTTCCTTTTAGATGAGCATAGTTTGTTTTCTAAGTCTGTGAGTGTCTTTCTCTGTGGAAATATGTTCCTTTGTGTCAGTTATTAGATAACGCCTATAAGTGATATCATAGAATACAGGTCTTTTGCTTTCCGACGTACCTCATGTTTTGTGATTATCTCCAGACTCATTTGTGGTGCCTCAGAGAGCAGTGGTTCATTGTTTTCCATGGCTATTATTCCATTGTGTAC
This sequence comes from Balaenoptera borealis, assembly GCF_965194805.1. Classification (NCBI taxonomy): domain Eukaryota; kingdom Metazoa; phylum Chordata; class Mammalia; order Artiodactyla; family Balaenopteridae; genus Balaenoptera; species Balaenoptera borealis. The sequence goes on from NW_028123310.1 coordinate 279,558, forward strand.
ATGGACCACTTCTTCTTTATCCATTTACCGGTTGTTGGACATTTTGATTGCTTCACTGTCTTGGCTATTGTGAATAAGGCTGCACTGCAACTTTTGCGGCCTGTGTCTTCTCGATTCTTGTCTTCTCAAGTGAGAGGTCCATTGGTGCGCCTGCTGGATTGAATGGTACCTCCATTTTTACTTTTAAACACAGCTCCTTTCTGTTCTCATTATTGGCTGTTACCCCTTTACGTCTCACCAGCAGGTAGAGGGTACACAGTTCCCTAAAACCCCTTCAGCATTTATTGTTTGTAGACTTTTTGCTCAAGGTCAGTCGACTGGTGTAAGTTGAAACTTTTTGTAGATTAGATTGCATGGGTCTAACACTCCCTGAGGTTGAGCTTTTATCCATTTTCCTTTTTTTTAAAAGAGCGTGAGTAAAACTTAACTCTTCCTACTCTCTTCTTGAAACATTTGCCTGTTTTGAATTGTTTTGTCCATTCCCTCCTTCAGCACAATTTTTTAGGGCAGGTGTCCTTTACAGCCCTGAGTCCTTGGGAATGTGAAGTGACCATTAGCTGTGAGTTTAAAGCTGTTCTTGCAGGAAACGGCCACAAGGTGGCAGCATTTCCCCTTTACCATATTTGGTTACTAGGGAAACAGAGCCTTAATGGAAGTGGTGTTCTAGGTTGTAAATTAGAATGGAATGTGCCAGGGAAAAGCCCTTTAAGTTTATGTCTCATTACTTCTTGTTCATATTTGTAGTTTACTTTTTATTTTTTTATCCCAGTAAATATGATTACAATGGTTTGTTTGTTCTAGGTGTGCAAGATGTGGTTCTTTCACACATATACATGTATCTATTCTTCCTCGCATCCTTTTCCCATGTAGGTTATGACACAATGTTGAGTAGTCTTCTCCTGGTCTTCCGTACGTCTTTGGTGGTTATATATTTCACATGGTTTGTATATCTCTGTTAACCCCAATGTGGCAATGTATCCAATCCTCATCCCTTTCTCTTTGGTGAACCATAAGTTTTTTAATGAATCTGTGATTGCCTTTCTCTGTGGAAATATCTTCATTGGTATCAATTTTTAAGTAACTCTTAAAAGTGATATGATAGGATATGTGCCTTTTGCTTTCTCACTTACTACACGTGGCGTGATTACGTCTAGACTCATCTATGGTGCTTCAAATAGCATTGTTTCATTTTTTTCACTAGCGAATATTCCATCTGTACATGGAGGAGTTCTTCTTTGTCCATCCATCTGTTGCTGGACTTTTTGGTTACTTCCATATCTTGGCTATTGTAATGGTGTGCAATGCAGATTTGCCTGCCTGTGTCTTTCCAATTCTCTCTTCTTAGGTTATACGTCGAGGAGTGGGCCTGCTGGATCATATGGTAGCTCAATGTTTACCTTTTTAAGGCACCTCCATTCTGTTCTCATTCGTGGCCCTTTCCAAGTTACGTCCCCTTTGATGTTGAGGGTATGCATTTCTCCACAACACCTTCAGCATTTATTGTTTGTAGTTTTCTTGCTGATGGTTATTCTGACAAGTGTGAGCTGATACCTCTCTGTGGTTGAATTCGAATGTGCCACATAATCTGTTGAAATTGAGCTTTAAGGCATGTCCTTTTCTATTTTTCAAGCTGTGATTACCCCTTAGTTCTTCAAAGTGTTCTCTTTAAGTATGTGTCACAGTTTGAAATGTTTTGGCCTTTACCTCCCTCAAGCCATTTTGAGGGCCTGTTTCATTTACAGTTCTGCAGTACTTGTTCCTATGAAGTGACCATTAGCACAGGCTTTAAAGCTGCTTTTGCAGGTAACTGCCAGAGGGCGGCAGCCTTTCTATGTCCCCCACCCTGGTAACTAGGGAAAAGCCCTTGCGGCCTGTGGTGTTTCTCGGTTATAAATTAGAGTGGAGTGTGCCCGGACAAACCCACACAAGCTGATGTCTCCTTACTTTTGTTGGATTTTTACATTTAATTTTTATTTTTTATTGGAGTAATTTTCCACTGTGTACGTGGACCACTTCTACTTTGTGCATTCCTCGGTTGATGGACATGTTCAATGCTTCCAAGTGTTGGCTATGGTAAATATTGTTGGAGTGCAGGATTGCCAGGCTGTGACTTTTCGATTCTCATTTTCTCAGGTGATAGGCCCAGCAGTGGGTGTGATTGATTGACTGGTAGCACCGTGTTTCCCTTTGCAAAGCACCTTCTTTGTGTTTTCATTAGTGGCTCTTACCACGTCCCCCTTAGAATCGAGGGTACGCATTTCTCCACAATCGCTTCAGCATTTATTGTTTGCAGCATTTATGCTAATGGCCCTTCTGGCTGCTGTGAGCTGATAGGTTTTTGTAATTTGGGTTTGCATGTCTTTGAAAATTCGTAAAACTCATCATTTTTCTCCACCGTTTTCTTTTCTGTTAAAAAAAAGGAAACAATTGGGAGTACAATAGAACTCTTGAAATTGTGTTCTTGGAAGGTTGCCCTCTTTTGAAATTTTTGGTCGATTTTCCACCCCAGAATTTTTTTAGAAAGCAGGTGTCTTTTACCGAACTGCAAGTTTGGTGAATATTTAGTGACCTTTAGCAATGGGTTTAAAGCTGCTGTTGGAGGAAGTGGCCTCAAGCAGGAAGCTTATCTCCATTCCCATATCTGGGTACTAGGGCAGCAGAGCCTTTCTGGAAGTCGTGTTCCTAGTTTGTAAATTACATTGGAATGTGCATGGAGAAAGCCCCATAAGTTTATGTCTCATTATTTCTTCTTGGTTTTAAATTTTTTTTAAATTGGGGTAAAGCTTAGAATATTGTTTGTCCTAGGTGTACACCATCTGGTTCGTTTGTACATTATATATGTCTATTCAAGTACAGATCCTCTTCCCATGTAAAATGTTACTGAGGGTTCCGCAGACCTCCCTTGCTATATGGTTGGTCTTTTTGAGATATGTATATAATATGTGTTTGTATACGTATAGTAACACTAATCTTAATTTATCCATTCCCCCCACCTTTCCTTTTAGATGAGCATAGTTTGTTTTCTAAGTCTGTGAGTGTCTTTCTCTGTGGAAATATGTTCCTTTGTGTCAGTTATTAGATAACGCCTATAAGTGATATCATAGAATACAGGTCTTTTGCTTTCCGACGTACCTCATGTTTTGTGATTATCTCCAGACTCATTTGTGGTGCCTCAGAGAGCAGTGGTTCATTGTTTTCCATGGCTATTATTCCATTGTGTACATGGACCACTTCTTCTTTATCCATTTACCGGTTGTTGGACATTTTGATTGCTTCACTGTCTTGGCTATTGTGAATAAGGCTGCACTGCAACTTTTGCGGCCTGTGTCTTCTCGATTCTTGTCTTCTCAAGTGAGAGGTCCATTGGTGCGCCTGCTGGATTGAATGGTACCTCCATTTTTACTTTTAAACACAGCTCCTTTCTGTTCTCATTATTGGCTGTTACCCCTTTACGTCTCACCAGCAGGTAGAGGGTACACAGTTCCCTAAAACCCCTTCAGCATTTATTGTTTGTAGACTTTTTGCTCAAGGTCAGTCGACTGGTTGAAACTTTTTGTAGATTAGATTGCATGGGTCTAACACTCCCTGAGGTTGAGCTTTTATCCATTTTCCTTTTTTTTAAAAGAGCGTGAGTAAAACTTAACTCTTCCTACTCTCTTCTTGAAACATTTGCCTGTTTTGAATTGTTTTGTCCATTCCCTCCTTCAGCACAATTTTTTAGGGCAGGTGTCCTTTACAGCCCTGAGTCCTTGGGAATGTGAAGTGACCATTAGCTGTGAGTTTAAAGCTGTTCTTGCAGGAAACGGCCACAAGGTGGCAGCATTTCCCCTTTACCATATTTGGTTACTAGGGAAACAGAGCCTTAATGGAAGTGGTGTTCTAGGTTGTAAATTAGAATGGAATGTGCCAGGGAAAAGCCCTTTAAGTTTATGTCTCATTACTTCTTGTTCATATTTGTAGTTTACTTTTTATTTTTTTATCCCAGTAAATATGATTACAATGGTTTGTTTGTTCTAGGTGTGCAAGATGTGGTTCTTTCACACATATACATGTATCTATTCTTCCTCGCATCCTTTTCCCATGTAGGTTATGACACAATGTTGAGTAGTCTTCTCCTGGTCTTCCGTACGTCTTTGGTGGTTATATATTTCACATGGTTTGTATATCTCTGTTAACCCCAATGTGGCAATGTATCCAATCCTCATCCCTTTCTATTTGGTGAACCATAAGTTTTTTAATGAATCTGTGATTGCCTTTCTCTGTGGAAATATCTTCATTGGTATCAATTTTTAAGTAACTCTTAAAAGTGATATGATAGGATATGTGCCTTTTGCTTTCTCACTTACTACACGTGGCGTGATTACGTCTAGACTCATCTATGGTGCTTCAAATAGCATTGTTTCATTTTTTTCACTAGCGAATATTCCATCTGTACATGGAGGAGTTCTTCTTTGTCCATCCATCTGTTGCTGGACTTTTTGGTTACTTCCATATCTTGGCTATTGTAATGGTGTGCAATGCAGATTTGCCTGCCTGTGTCTTTCCAATTCTCTCTTCTTAGGTTATACGTCGAGGAGTGGGCCTGCTGGATCATATGGTAGCTCAATGTTTACCTTTTTAAGGCACCTCCATTCTGTTCTCATTCGTGGCCCTTTCCAAGTTACGTCCCCTTTGATGTTGAGGGTATGCATTTCTCCACAACACCTTCAGCATTTATTGTTTGTAGTTTTCTTGCTGATGGTTATTCTGACAAGTGTGAGCTGATACCTCTCTGTGGTTGAATTCGAATGTGCCACATAATCTGTTGAAATTGAGCTTTAAGGCATGTCCTTTTCTATTTTTCAAGCTGTGATTACCCCTTAGTTCTTCAAAGTGTTCTCTTTAAGTATGTGTCACAGTTTGAAATGTTTTGGCCTTTACCTCCCTCAAGCCATTTTGAGGGCCTGTTTCATTTACAGTTCTGCAGTACTTGTTCCTATGAAGTGACCATTAGCACAGGCTTTAAAGCTGCTTTTGCAGGTAACTGCCAGAGGGCGGCAGCCTTTCTATGTCCCCCACCCTGGTAACTAGGGAAAAGCCCTTGCGGCCTGTGGTGTTTCTCGGTTATAAATTAGAGTGGAGTGTGCCCGGACAAACCCACACAAGCTGATGTCTCCTTACTTTTGTTGGATTTTTACATTTAATTTTTATTTTTTATTGGAGTAATTTTCCACTGTGTACGTGGACCACTTCTACTTTGTGCATTCCTCGGTTGATGGACATGTTCAATGCTTCCAAGTGTTGGCTATGGTAAATATTGTTGGAGTGCAGGATTGCCAGGCTGTGACTTTTCGATTCTCATTTTCTCAGGTGATAGGCCCAGCAGTGGGTGTGATTGATTGACTGGTAGCACCGTGTTTCCCTTTGCAAAGCACCTTCTTTGTGTTTTCATTAGTGGCTCTTACCACGTCCCCCTTAGAATCGAGGGTACGCATTTCTCCACAATCGCTTCAGCATTTATTGTTTGCAGCATTTATGCTAATGGCCCTTCTGGCTGCTGTGAGCTGATAGGTTTTTGTAATTTGGGTTTGCATGTCTTTGAAAATTCGTAAAACTCATCATTTTTCTCCACCGTTTTCTTTTCTGTTAAAAAAAAGGAAACAATTGGGAGTACAATAGAACTCTTGAAATTGTGTTCTTGGAAGGTTGCCCTCTTTTGAAATTTTTGGTCGATTTTCCACCCCAGAATTTTTTTAGAAAGCAGGTGTCTTTTACCGAACTGCAAGTTTGGTGAATATTTAGTGACCTTTAGCAATGGGTTTAAAGCTGCTGTTGGAGGAAGTGGCCTCAAGCAGGAAGCTTATCTCCATTCCCATATCTGGGTACTAGGGCAGCAGAGCCTTTCTGGAAGTCGTGTTCCTAGTTTGTAAATTACATTGGAATGTGCATGGAGAAAGCCCCATAAGTTTATGTCTCATTATTTCTTCTTGGTTTTAAATTTTTTTTAAATTGGGGTAAAGCTTAGAATATTGTTTGTCCTAGGTGTACACCATCTGGTTCGTTTGTACATTATATATGTCTATTCAAGTACAGATCCTCTTCCCATGTAAAATGTTACTGAGGGTTCCGCAGACCTCCCTTGCTATATGGTTGGTCTTTTTGAGATATGTATATAATATGTGTTTGTATACGTATAGTAACACTAATCTTAATTTATCCCTTCTCCCCACCTTTCCTTTTAGATGAGCATAGTTTGTTTTCTAAGTCTGTGAGTGTCTTTCTCTGTGGAAATATGTTCCTTTGTGTCAGTTATTAGATAACGCCTATAAGTGATATCATAGAATACAGGTCTTTTGCTTTCCGACGTACCTCATGTTTTGTGATTATCTCCAGACTCATTTGTGGTGCCTCAGAGAGCAGTGGTTCATTGTTTTCCATGGCTATTATTCCATTGTGTACATGGACCACTTCTTCTTTATCCATTTACCGGTTGTTGGACATTTTGATTGCTTCACTGTCTTGGCTATTGTGAATAAGGCTGCACTGCAACTTTTGCGGCCTGTGTCTTCTCGATTCTTGTCTTCTCAAGTGAGAGGTCCATTGGTGCGCCTGCTGGATTGAATGGTACCTCCATTTTTACTTTTAAACACAGCTCCTTTCTGTTCTCATTATTGGCTGTTACCCCTTTACGTCTCACCAGCAGGTAGAGGGTACACAGTTCCCTAAAACCCCTTCAGCATTTATTGTTTGTAGACTTTTTGCTCAAGGTCAGTCGACTGGTGTAAGTTGAAACTTTTTGTAGATTAGATTGCATGGGTCTAACACTCCCTGAGGTTGAGCTTTTATCCATTTTCCTTTTTTTTAAAAGAGCGTGAGTAAAACTTAACTCTTCCTACTCTCTTCTTGAAACATTTGCCTGTTTTGAATTGTTTTGTCCATTCCCTCCTTCAGCACAATTTTTTAGGGCAGGTGTCCTTTACAGCCCTGAGTCCTTGGGAATGTGAAGTGACCATTAGCTGTGAGTTTAAAGCTGTTCTTGCAGGAAACGGCCACAAGGTGGCAGCATTTCCCCTTTACCATATTTGGTTACTAGGGAAACAGAGCCTTAATGGAAGTGGTGTTCTAGGTTGTAAATTAGAATGGAATGTGCCAGGGAAAAGCCCTTTAAGTTTATGTCTCATTACTTCTTGTTCATATTTGTAGTTTACTTTTTATTTTTTTATCCCAGTAAATATGATTACAATGGTTTGTTTGTTCTAGGTGTGCAAGATGTGGTTCTTTCACACATATACATGTATCTATTCTTCCTCGCATCCTTTTCCCATGTAGGTTATGACACAATGTTGAGTAGTCTTCTCCTGGTCTTCCGTACGTCTTTGGTGGTTATATATTTCACATGGTTTGTATATCTCTGTTAACCCCAATGTGGCAATGTATCCAATCCTCATCCCTTTCTCTTTGGTGAACCATAAGTTTTTTAATGAATCTGTGATTGCCTTTCTCTGTGGAAATATCTTCATTGGTATCAATTTTTAAGTAACTCTTAAAAGTGATATGATAGGATATGTGCCTTTTGCTTTCTCACTTACTACACGTGGCGTGATTACGTCTAGACTCATCTATGGTGCTTCAAATAGCATTGTTTCATTTTTTTCACTAGCGAATATTCCATCTGTACATGGAGGAGTTCTTCTTTGTCCATCCATCTGTTGCTGGACTTTTTGGTTACTTCCATATCTTGGCTATTGTAATGGTGTGCAATGCAGATTTGCCTGCCTGTGTCTTTCCAATTCTCTCTTCTTAGGTTATACGTCGAGGAGTGGGCCTGCTGGATCATATGGTAGCTCAATGTTTACCTTTTTAAGGCACCTCCATTCTGTTCTCATTCGTGGCCCTTTCCAAGTTACGTCCCCTTTGATGTTGAGGGTATGCATTTCTCCACAACACCTTCAGCATTTATTGTTTGTAGTTTTCTTGCTGATGGTTATTCTGACAAGTGTGAGCTGATACCTCTCTGTGGTTGAATTCGAATGTGCCACATAATCTGTTGAAATTGAGCTTTAAGGCATGTCCTTTTCTATTTTTCAAGCTGTGATTACCCCTTAGTTCTTCAAAGTGTTCTCTTTAAGTATGTGTCACAGTTTGAAATGTTTTGGCCTTTACCTCCCTCAAGCCATTTTGAGGGCCTGTTTCATTTACAGTTCTGCAGTACTTGTTCCTATGAAGTGACCATTAGCACAGGCTTTAAAGCTGCTTTTGCAGGTAACTGCCAGAGGGCGGCAGCCTTTCTATGTCCCCCACCCTGGTAACTAGGGAAAAGCCCTTGCGGCCTGTGGTGTTTCTCGGTTATAAATTAGAGTGGAGTGTGCCCGGACAAACCCACACAAGCTGATGTCTCCTTACTTTTGTTGGATTTTTACATTTAATTTTTATTTTTTATTGGAGTAATTTTCCACTGTGTACGTGGACCACTTCTACTTTGTGCATTCCTCGGTTGATGGACATGTTCAATGCTTCCAAGTGTTGGCTATGGTAAATATTGTTGGAGTGCAGGATTGCCAGGCTGTGACTTTTCGATTCTCATTTTCTCAGGTGATAGGCCCAGCAGTGGGTGTGATTGATTGACTGGTAGCACCGTGTTTCCCTTTGCAAAGCACCTTCTTTGTGTTTTCATTAGTGGCTCTTACCACGTCCCCCTTAGAATCGAGGGTACGCATTTCTCCACAATCGCTTCAGCATTTATTGTTTGCAGCATTTATGCTAATGGCCCTTCTGGCTGCTGTGAGCTGATAGGTTTTTGTAATTTGGGTTTGCATGTCTTCGAAAATTCGTAAAACTCATCATTTTTCTCCACCGTTTTCTTTTCTGTTAAAAAAAAGGAAACAATTGGGAGTACAATAGAACTCTTGAAATTGTGTTCTTGGAAGGTTGCCCTCTTTTGAAATTTTTGGTCGATTTTCCACCGCAGAATTTTTTTAGAAAGCAGGTGTCTTTTACCGAACTGCAAGTTTGGTGAATATTTAGTGACCTTTAGCAATGGGTTTAAAGCTGCTGTTGGAGGAAGTGGCCTCAAGCAGGAAGCTTATCTCCATTCCCATATCTGGGTACTAGGGCAGCAGAGCCTTTCTGGAAGTCGTGTTCCTAGTTTGTAAATTACATTGGAATGTGCATGGAGAAAGCCCCATAAGTTTATGTCTCATTATTTCTTCTTGGTTTTAAATTTTTTTTAAATTGGGGTAAAGCTTAGAATATTGTTTGTCCTAGGTGTACACCATCTGGTTCGTTTGTACATTATATATGTCTATTCAAGTACAGATCCTCTTCCCATGTAAAATGTTACTGAGGGTTCCGCAGACCTCCCTTGCTATATGGTTGGTCTTTTTGAGATATGTATATAATATGTGTTTGTATACGTATAGTAACACTAATCTTAATTTATCCATTCCCCCCACCTTTCCTTTTAGATGAGCATAGTTTGTTTTCTAAGTCTGTGAGTGTCTTTCTCTGTGGAAATATGTTCCTTTGTGTCAGTTATTAGATAACGCCTATAAGTGATATCATAGAATACAGGTCTTTTGCTTTCCGACGTACCTCATGTTTTGTGATTATCTCCAGACTCATTTGTGGTGCCTCAGAGAGCAGTGGTTCATTGTTTTCCATGGCTATTATTCCATTGTGTACATGGACCACTTCTTCTTTATCCATTTACCGGTTGTTGGACATTTTGATTGCTTCACTGTCTTGGCTATTGTGAATAAGGCTGCACTGCAACTTTTGCGGCCTGTGTCTTCTCGATTCTTGTCTTCTCAAGTGAGAGGTCCATTGGTGCGCCTGCTGGATTGAATGGTACCTCCATTTTTACTTTTAAACACAGCTCCTTTCTGTTCTCATTATTGGCTGTTACCCCTTTACGTCTCACCAGCAGGTAGAGGGTACACAGTTCCCTAAAACCCCTTCAGCATTTATTGTTTGTAGACTTTTTGCTCAAGGTCAGTCGACTGGTTGAAACTTTTTGTAGATTAGATTGCATGGGTCTAACACTCCCTGAGGTTGAGCTTTTATCCATTTTCCTTTTTTTTAAAAGAGCGTGAGTAAAACTTAACTCTTCCTACTCTCTTCTTGAAACATTTGCCTGTTTTGAATTGTTTTGTCCATTCCCTCCTTCAGCACAATTTTTTAGGGCAGGTGTCCTTTACAGCCCTGAGTCCTTGGGAATGTGAAGTGACCATTAGCTGTGAGTTTAAAGCTGTTCTTGCAGGAAACGGCCACAAGGTGGCAGCATTTCCCCTTTACCATATTTGGTTACTAGGGAAACAGAGCCTTAATGGAAGTGGTGTTCTAGGTTGTAAATTAGAATGGAATGTGCCAGGGAAAAGCCCTTTAAGTTTATGTCTCATTACTTCTTGTTCATATTTGTAGTTTACTTTTTATTTTTTTATCCCAGTAAATATGATTACAATGGTTTGTTTGTTCTAGGTGTGCAAGATGTGGTTCTTTCACACATATACATGTATCTATTCTTCCTCGCATCCTTTTCCCATGTAGGTTATGACACAATGTTGAGTAGTCTTCTCCTGGTCTTCCGTACGTCTTTGGTGGTTATATATTTCACATGGTTTGTATATCTCTGTTAACCCCAATGTGGCAATGTATCCAATCCTCATCCCTTTCTATTTGGTGAACCATAAGTTTTTTAATGAATCTGTGATTGCCTTTCTCTGTGGAAATATCTTCATTGGTATCAATTTTTAAGTAACTCTTAAAAGTGATATGATAGGATATGTGCCTTTTGCTTTCTCACTTACTACACGTGGCGTGATTACGTCTAGACTCATCTATGGTGCTTCAAATAGCATTGTTTCATTTTTTTCACTAGCGAATATTCCATCTGTACATGGAGGAGTTCTTCTTTGTCCATCCATCTGTTGCTGGACTTTTTGGTTACTTCCATATCTTGGCTATTGTAATGGTGTGCAATGCAGATTTGCCTGCCTGTGTCTTTCCAATTCTCTCTTCTTAGGTTATACGTCGAGGAGTGGGCCTGCTGGATCATATGGTAGCTCAATGTTTACCTTTTTAAGGCACCTCCATTCTGTTCTCATTCGTGGCCCTTTCCAAGTTACGTCCCCTTTGATGTTGAGGGTATGCATTTCTCCACAACACCTTCAGCATTTATTGTTTGTAGTTTTCTTGCTGATGGTTATTCTGACAAGTGTGAGCTGATACCTCTCTGTGGTTGAATTCGAATGTGCCACATAATCTGTTGAAATTGAGCTTTAAGGCATGTCCTTTTCTATTTTTCAAGCTGTGATTACCCCTTAGTTCTTCAAAGTGTTCTCTTTAAGTATGTGTCACAGTTTGAAATGTTTTGGCCTTTACCTCCCTCAAGCCATTTTGAGGGCCTGTTTCATTTACAGTTCTGCAGTACTTGTTCCTATGAAGTGACCATTAGCACAGGCTTTAAAGCTGCTTTTGCAGGTAACTGCCAGAGGGCGGCAGCCTTTCTATGTCCCCCACCCTGGTAACTAGGGAAAAGCCCTTGCGGCCTGTGGTGTTTCTCGGTTATAAATTAGAGTGGAGTGTGCCCGGACAAACCCACACAAGCTGATGTCTCCTTACTTTTGTTGGATTTTTACATTTAATTTTTATTTTTTATTGGAGTAATTTTCCACTGTGTACGTGGACCACTTCTACTTTGTGCATTCCTCGGTTGATGGACATGTTCAATGCTTCCAAGTGTTGGCTATGGTAAATATTGTTGGAGTGCAGGATTGCCAGGCTGTGACTTTTCGATTCTCATTTTCTCAGGTGATAGGCCCAGCAGTGGGTGTGATTGATTGACTGGTAGCACCGTGTTTCCCTTTGCAAAGCACCTTCTTTGTGTTTTCATTAGTGGCTCTTACCACGTCCCCCTTAGAATCGAGGGTACGCATTTCTCCACAATCGCTTCAGCATTTATTGTTTGCAGCATTTATGCTAATGGCCCTTCTGGCTGCTGTGAGCTGATAGGTTTTTGTAATTTGGGTTTGCATGTCTTTGAAAATTCGTAAAACTCATCATTTTTCTCCACCGTTTTCTTTTCTGTTAAAAAAAAGGAAACAATTGGGAGTACAATAGAACTCTTGAAATTGTGTTCTTGGAAGGTTGCCCTCTTTTGAAATTTTTGGTCGATTTTCCACCCCAGAATTTTTTTAGAAAGCAGGTGTCTTTTACCGAACTGCAAGTTTGGTGAATATTTAGTGACCTTTAGCAATGGGTTTAAAGCTGCTGTTGGAGGAAGTGGCCTCAAGCAGGAAGCTTATCTCCATTCCCATATCTGGGTACTAGGGCAGCAGAGCCTTTCTGGAAGTCGTGTTCCTAGTTTGTAAATTACATTGGAATGTGCATGGAGAAAGCCCCATAAGTTTATGTCTCATTATTTCTTCTTGGTTTTAAATTTTTTTTAAATTGGGGTAAAGCTTAGAATATTGTTTGTCCTAGGTGTACACCATCTGGTTCGTTTGTACATTATATATGTCTATTCAAGTACAGATCCTCTTCCCATGTAAAATGTTACTGAGGGTTCCGCAGACCTCCCTTGCTATATGGTTGGTCTTTTTGAGATATGTATATAATATGTGTTTGTATACGTATAGTAACACTAATCTTAATTTATCCCTTCCCCCCACCTTTCCTTTTAGATGAGCATAGTTTGTTTTCTAAGTCTGTGAGTGTCTTTCTCTGTGGAAATATGTTCCTTTGTGTCAGTTATTAGATAACGCCTATAAGTGATATCATAGAATACAGGTCTTTTGCTTTCCGACGTACCTCATGTTTTGTGATTATCTCCAGACTCATTTGTGGTGCCTCAGAGAGCAGTGGTTCATTGTTTTCCATGGCTATTATTCCATTGTGTACATGGACCACTTCTTCTTTATCCATTTACCGGTTGTTGGACATTTTGATTGCTTCACTGTCTTGGCTATTGTGAATAAGGCTGCACTGCAACTTTTGCGGCCTGTGTCTTCTCGATTCTTGTCTTCTCAAGTGAGAGGTCCATTGGTGCGCCTGCTGGATTGAATGGTACCTCCATTTTTACTTTTAAACACAGCTCCTTTCTGTTCTCATTATTGGCTGTTACCCCTTTACGTCTCACCAGCAGGTAGAGGGTACACAGTTCCCTAAAACCCCTTCAGCATTTATTGTTTGTAGACTTTTTGCTCAAGGTCAGTCGACTGGTGTAAGTTGAAACTTTTTGTAGATTAGATTGCATGGGTCTAACACTCCCTGAGGTTGAGCTTTTATCCATTTTCCTTTTTTTTAAAAGAGCGTGAGTAAAACTTAACTCTTCCTACTCTCTTCTTGAAACATTTGCCTGTTTTGAATTGTTTTGTCCATTCCCTCCTTCAGCACAATTTTTTAGGGCAGGTGTCCTTTACAGCCCTGAGTCCTTGGGAATGTGAAGTGACCATTAGCTGTGAGTTTAAAGCTGTTCTTGCAGGAAACGGCCACAAGGTGGCAGCATTTCCCCTTTACCATATTTGGTTACTAGGGAAACAGAGCCTTAATGGAAGTGGTGTTCTAGGTTGTAAATTAGAATGGAATGTGCCAGGGAAAAGCCCTTTAAGTTTATGTCTCATTACTTCTTGTTCATATTTGTAGTTTACTTTTTATTTTTTTATCCCAGTAAATATGATTACAATGGTTTGTTTGTTCTAGGTGTGCAAGATGTGGTTCTTTCACACATATACATGTATCTATTCTTCCTCGCATCCTTTTCCCATGTAGGTTATGACACAATGTTGAGTAGTCTTCTCCTGGTCTTCCGTACGTCTTTGGTGGTTATATATTTCACATGGTTTGTATATCTCTGTTAACCCCAATGTGGCAATGTATCCAATCCTCATCCCTTTCTCTTTGGTGAACCATAAGTTTTTTAATGAATCTGTGATTGCCTTTCTCTGTGGAAATATCTTCATTGGTATCAATTTTTAAGTAACTCTTAAAAGTGATATGATAGGATATGTGCCTTTTGCTTTCTCACTTACTACACGTGGCGTGATTACGTCTAGACTCATCTATGGTGCTTCAAATAGCATTGTTTCATTTTTTTCACTAGCGAATATTCCATCTGTACATGGAGGAGTTCTTCTTTGTCCATCCATCTGTTGCTGGACTTTTTGGTTACTTCCATATCTTGGCTATTGTAATGGTGTGCAATGCAGATTTGCCTGCCTGTGTCTTTCCAATTCTCTCTTCTTAGGTTATACGTCGAGGAGTGGGCCTGCTGGATCATATGGTAGCTCAATGTTTACCTTTTTAAGGCACCTCCATTCTGTTCTCATTCGTGGCCCTTTCCAAGTTACGTCCCCTTTGATGTTGAGGGTATGCATTTCTCCACAACACCTTCAGCATTTATTGTTTGTAGTTTTCTTGCTGATGGTTATTCTGACAAGTGTGAGCTGATACCTCTCTGTGGTTGAATTCGAATGTGCCACATAATCTGTTGAAATTGAGCTTTAAGGCATGTCCTTTTCTATTTTTCAAGCTGTGATTACCCCTTAGTTCTTCAAAGTGTTCTCTTTAAGTATGTGTCACATTTTGAAATGTTTTGGCCTTTACCTCCCTCAAGCCATTTTGAGGGCCTGTTTCATTTACAGTTCTGCAGTACTTGTTCCTATGAAGTGACCATTAGCACAGGCTTTAAAGCTGCTTTTGCAGGTAACTGCCAGAGGGCGGCAGCCTTTCTATGTCCCCCACCCTGGTAACTAGGGAAAAGCCCTTGCGGCCTGTGGTGTTTCTCGGTTATAAATTAGAGTGGAGTGTGCCCGGACAAACCCACACAAGCTGATGTCTCCTTACTTTTGTTGGATTTTTACATTTAATTTTTATTTTTTATTGGAGTAATTTTCCACTGTGTACGTGGACCACTTCTACTTTGTGCATTCCTCGGTTGATGGACATGTTCAATGCTTCCAAGTGTTGGCTATGGTAAATATTGTTGGAGTGCAGGATTGCCAGGCTGTGACTTTTCGATTCTCATTTTCTCAGGTGATAGGCCCAGCAGTGGGTGTGATTGATTGACTGGTAGCACCGTGTTTCCCTTTGCAAAGCACCTTCTTTGTGTTTTCATTAGTGGCTCTTACCACGTCCCCCTTAGAATCGAGGGTACGCATTTCTCCACAATCGCTTCAGCATTTATTGTTTGCAGCATTTATGCTAATGGCCCTTCTGGCTGCTGTGAGCTGATAGGTTTTTGTAATTTGGGTTTGCATGTCTTTGAAAATTCGTAAAACTCATCATTTTTCTCCACCGTTTTCTTTTCTGTTAAAAAAAAGGAAACAATTGGGAGTACAATAGAACTCTTGAAATTGTGTTCTTGGAAGGTTGCCCTCTTTTGAAATTTTTGGTCGATTTTCCACCGCAGAATTTTTTTAGAAAGCAGGTGTCTTTTACCGAACTGCAAGTTTGGTGAATATTTAGTGACCTTTAGCAATGGGTTTAAAGCTGCTGTTGGAGGAAGTGGCCTCAAGCAGGAAGCTTATCTCCATTCCCATATCTGGGTACTAGGGCAGCAGAGCCTTTCTGGAAGTCGTGTTCCTAGTTTGTAAATTACATTGGAATGTGCATGGAGAAAGCCCCATAAGTTTATGTCTCATTATTTCTTCTTGGTTTTAAATTTTTTTTAAATTGGGGTAAAGCTTAGAATATTGTTTGTCCTAGGTGTACACCATCTGGTTCGTTTGTACATTATATATGTCTATTCAAGTACAGATCCTCTTCCCATGTAAAATGTTACTGAGGGTTCCGCAGACCTCCCTTGCTATATGGTTGGTCTTTTTGAGATATGTATATAATATGTGTTTGTATACGTATAGTAACACTAATCTTAATTTATCCATTCCCCCCACCTTTCCTTTTAGATGAGCATAGTTTGTTTTCTAAGTCTGTGAGTGTCTTTCTCTGTGGAAATATGTTCCTTTGTGTCAGTTATTAGATAACGCCTATAAGTGATATCATAGAATACAGGTCTTTTGCTTTCCGACGTACCTCATGTTTTGTGATTATCTCCAGACTCATTTGTGGTGCCTCAGAGAGCAGTGGTTCATTGTTTTCCATGGCTATTATTCCATTGTGTACATGGACCACTTCTTCTTTATCCATTTACCGGTTGTTGGACATTTTGATTGCTTCACTGTCTTGGCTATTGTGAATAAGGCTGCACTGCAACTTTTGCGGCCTGTGTCTTCTCGATTCTTGTCTTCTCAAGTGAGAGGTCCATTGGTGCGCCTGCTGGATTGAATGGTACCTCCATTTTTACTTTTAAACACAGCTCCTTTCTGTTCTCATTATTGGCTGTTACCCCTTTACGTCTCACCAGCAGGTAGAGGGTACACAGTTCCCTAAAACCCCTTCAGCATTTATTGTTTGTAGACTTTTTGCTCAAGGTCAGTCGACTGGTTGAAACTTTTTGTAGATTAGATTGCATGGGTCTAACACTCCCTGAGGTTGAGCTTTTATCCATTTTCCTTTTTTTTAAAAGAGCGTGAGTAAAACTTAACTCTTCCTACTCTCTTCTTGAAACATTTGCCTGTTTTGAATTGTTTTGTCCATTCCCTCCTTCAGCACAATTTTTTAGGGCAGGTGTCCTTTACAGCCCTGAGTCCTTGGGAATGTGAAGTGACCATTAGCTGTGAGTTTAAAGCTGTTCTTGCAGGAAACGGCCACAAGGTGGCAGCATTTCCCCTTTACCATATTTGGTTACTAGGGAAACAGAGCCTTAATGGAAGTGGTGTTCTAGGTTGTAAATTAGAATGGAATGTGCCAGGGAAAAGCCCTTTAAGTTTATGTCTCATTACTTCTTGTTCATATTTGTAGTTTACTTTTTATTTTTTTATCCCAGTAAATATGATTACAATGGTTTGTTTGTTCTAGGTGTGCAAGATGTGGTTCTTTCACACATATACATGTATCTATTCTTCCTCGCATCCTTTTCCCATGTAGGTTATGACACAATGTTGAGTAGTCTTCTCCTGGTCTTCCGTACGTCTTTGGTGGTTATATATTTCACATGGTTTGTATATCTCTGTTAACCCCAATGTGGCAATGTATCCAATCCTCATCCCTTTCTATTTGGTGAACCATAAGTTTTTTAATGAATCTGTGATTGCCTTTCTCTGTGGAAATATCTTCATTGGTATCAATTTTTAAGTAACTCTTAAAAGTGATATGATAGGATATGTGCCTTTTGCTTTCTCACTTACTACACGTGGCGTGATTACGTCTAGACTCATCTATGGTGCTTCAAATAGCATTGTTTCATTTTTTTCACTAGCGAATATTCCATCTGTACATGGAGGAGTTCTTCTTTGTCCATCCATCTGTTGCTGGACTTTTTGGTTACTTCCATATCTTGGCTATTGTAATGGTGTGCAATGCAGATTTGCCTGCCTGTGTCTTTCCAATTCTCTCTTCTTAGGTTATACGTCGAGGAGTGGGCCTGCTGGATCATATGGTAGCTCAATGTTTACCTTTTTAAGGCACCTCCATTCTGTTCTCATTCGTGGCCCTTTCCAAGTTACGTCCCCTTTGATGTTGAGGGTATGCATTTCTCCACAACACCTTCAGCATTTATTGTTTGTAGTTTTCTTGCTGATGGTTATTCTGACAAGTGTGAGCTGATACCTCTCTGTGGTTGAATTCGAATGTGCCACATAATCTGTTGAAATTGAGCTTTAAGGCATGTCCTTTTCTATTTTTCAAGCTGTGATTACCCCTTAGTTCTTCAAAGTGTTCTCTTTAAGTATGTGTCACAGTTTGAAATGTTTTGGCCTTTACCTCCCTCAAGCCATTTTGAGGGCCTGTTTCATTTACAGTTCTGCAGTACTTGTTCCTATGAAGTGACCATTAGCACAGGCTTTAAAGCTGCTTTTGCAGGTAACTGCCAGAGGGCGGCAGCCTTTCTATGTCCCCCACCCTGGTAACTAGGGAAAAGCCCTTGCGGCCTGTGGTGTTTCTCGGTTATAAATTAGAGTGGAGTGTGCCCGGACAAACCCACACAAGCTGATGTCTCCTTACTTTTGTTGGATTTTTACATTTAATTTTTATTTTTTATTGGAGTAATTTTCCACTGTGTACGTGGACCACTTCTACTTTGTGCATTCCTCGGTTGATGGACATGTTCAATGCTTCCAAGTGTTGGCTATGGTAAATATTGTTGGAGTGCAGGATTGCCAGGCTGTGACTTTTCGATTCTCATTTTCTCAGGTGATAGGCCCAGCAGTGGGTGTGATTGATTGACTGGTAGCACCGTGTTTCCCTTTGCAAAGCACCTTCTTTGTGTTTTCATTAGTGGCTCTTACCACGTCCCCCTTAGAATCGAGGGTACGCATTTCTCCACAATCGCTTCAGCATTTATTGTTTGCAGCATTTATGCTAATGGCCCTTCTGGCTGCTGTGAGCTGATAGGTTTTTGTAATTTGGGTTTGCATGTCTTTGAAAATTCGTAAAACTCATCATTTTTCTCCACCGTTTTCTTTTCTGTTAAAAAAAAGGAAACAATTGGGAGTACAATAGAACTCTTGAAATTGTGTTCTTGGAAGGTTGCCCTCTTTTGAAATTTTTGGTCGATTTTCCACCCCAGAATTTTTTTAGAAAGCAGGTGTCTTTTACCGAACTGCAAGTTTGGTGAATATTTAGTGACCTTTAGCAATGGGTTTAAAGCTGCTGTTGGAGGAAGTGGCCTCAAGCAGGAAGCTTATCTCCATTCCCATATCTGGGTACTAGGGCAGCAGAGCCTTTCTGGAAGTCGTGTTCCTAGTTTGTAAATTACATTGGAATGTGCATGGAGAAAGCCCCATAAGTTTATGTCTCATTATTTCTTCTTGGTTTTAAATTTTTTTTAAATTGGGGTAAAGCTTAGAATATTGTTTGTCCTAGGTGTACACCATCTGGTTCGTTTGTACATTATATATGTCTATTCAAGTACAGATCCTCTTCCCATGTAAAATGTTACTGAGGGTTCCGCAGACCTCCCTTGCTATATGGTTGGTCTTTTTGAGATATGTATATAATATGTGTTTGTATACGTATAGTAACACTAATCTTAATTTATCCCTTCCCCCCACCTTTCCTTTTAGATGAGCATAGTTTGTTTTCTAAGTCTGTGAGTGTCTTTCTCTGTGGAAATATGTTCCTTTGTGTCAGTTATTAGATAACGCCTATAAGTGATATCATAGAATACAGGTCTTTTGCTTTCCGACGTACCTCATGTTTTGTGATTATCTCCAGACTCATTTGTGGTGCCTCAGAGAGCAGTGGTTCATTGTTTTCCATGGCTATTATTCCATTGTGTACATGGACCACTTCTTCTTTATCCATTTACCGGTTGTTGGACATTTTGATTGCTTCACTGTCTTGGCTATTGTGAATAAGGCTGCACTGCAACTTTTGCGGCCTGTGTCTTCTCGATTCTTGTCTTCTCAAGTGAGAGGTCCATTGGTGCGCCTGCTGGATTGAATGGTACCTCCATTTTTACTTTTAAACACAGCTCCTTTCTGTTCTCATTATTGGCTGTTACCCCTTTACGTCTCACCAGCAGGTAGAGGGTACACAGTTCCCTAAAACCCCTTCAGCATTTATTGTTTGTAGACTTTTTGCTCAAGGTCAGTCGACTGGTGTAAGTTGAAACTTTTTGTAGATTAGATTGCATGGGTCTAACACTCCCTGAGGTTGAGCTTTTATCCATTTTCCTTTTTTTTAAAAGAGCGTGAGTAAAACTTAACTCTTCCTACTCTCTTCTTGAAACATTTGCCTGTTTTGAATTGTTTTGTCCATTCCCTCCTTCAGCACAATTTTTTAGGGCAGGTGTCCTTTACAGCCCTGAGTCCTTGGGAATGTGAAGTGACCATTAGCTGTGAGTTTAAAGCTGTTCTTGCAGGAAACGGCCACAAGGTGGCAGCATTTCCCCTTTACCATATTTGGTTACTAGGGAAACAGAGCCTTAATGGAAGTGGTGTTCTAGGTTGTAAATTAGAATGGAATGTGCCAGGGAAAAGCCCTTTAAGTTTATGTCTCATTACTTCTTGTTCATATTTGTAGTTTACTTTTTATTTTTTTATCCCAGTAAATATGATTACAATGGTTTGTTTGTTCTAGGTGTGCAAGATGTGGTTCTTTCACACATATACATGTATCTATTCTTCCTCGCATCCTTTTCCCATGTAGGTTATGACACAATGTTGAGTAGTCTTCTCCTGGTCTTCCGTACGTCTTTGGTGGTTATATATTTCACATGGTTTGTATATCTCTGTTAACCCCAATGTGGCAATGTATCCAATCCTCATCCCTTTCTCTTTGGTGAACCATAAGTTTTTTAATGAATCTGTGATTGCCTTTCTCTGTGGAAATATCTTCATTGGTATCAATTTTTAAGTAACTCTTAAAAGTGATATGATAGGATATGTGCCTTTTGCTTTCTCACTTACTACACGTGGCGTGATTACGTCTAGACTCATCTATGGTGCTTCAAATAGCATTGTTTCATTTTTTTCACTAGCGAATATTCCATCTGTACATGGAGGAGTTCTTCTTTGTCCATCCATCTGTTGCTGGACTTTTTGGTTACTTCCATATCTTGGCTATTGTAATGGTGTGCAATGCAGATTTGCCTGCCTGTGTCTTTCCAATTCTCTCTTCTTAGGTTATACGTCGAGGAGTGGGCCTGCTGGATCATATGGTAGCTCAATGTTTACCTTTTTAAGGCACCTCCATTCTGTTCTCATTCGTGGCCCTTTCCAAGTTACGTCCCCTTTGATGTTGAGGGTATGCATTTCTCCACAACACCTTCAGCATTTATTGTTTGTAGTTTTCTTGCTGATGGTTATTCTGACAAGTGTGAGCTGATACCTCTCTGTGGTTGAATTCGAATGTGCCACATAATCTGTTGAAATTGAGCTTTAAGGCATGTCCTTTTCTATTTTTCAAGCTGTGATTACCCCTTAGTTCTTCAAAGTGTTCTCTTTAAGTATGTGTCACAGTTTGAAATGTTTTGGCCTTTACCTCCCTCAAGCCATTTTGAGGGCCTGTTTCATTTACAGTTCTGCAGTACTTGTTCCTATGAAGTGACCATTAGCACAGGCTTTAAAGCTGCTTTTGCAGGTAACTGCCAGAGGGCGGCAGCCTTTCTATGTCCCCCACCCTGGTAACTAGGGAAAAGCCCTTGCGGCCTGTGGTGTTTCTCGGTTATAAATTAGAGTGGAGTGTGCCCGGACAAACCCACACAAGCTGATGTCTCCTTACTTTTGTTGGATTTTTACATTTAATTTTTATTTTTTATTGGAGTAATTTTCCACTGTGTACGTGGACCACTTCTACTTTGTGCATTCCTCGGTTGATGGACATGTTCAATGCTTCCAAGTGTTGGCTATGGTAAATATTGTTGGAGTGCAGGATTGCCAGGCTGTGACTTTTCGATTCTCATTTTCTCAGGTGATAGGCCCAGCAGTGGGTGTGATTGATTGACTGGTAGCACCGTGTTTCCCTTTGCAAAGCACCTTCTTTGTGTTTTCATTAGTGGCTCTTACCACGTCCCCCTTAGAATCGAGGGTACGCATTTCTCCACAATCGCTTCAGCATTTATTGTTTGCAGCATTTATGCTAATGGCCCTTCTGGCTGCTGTGAGCTGATAGGTTTTTGTAATTTGGGTTTGCATGTCTTCGAAAATTCGTAAAACTCATCATTTTTCTCCACCGTTTTCTTTTCTGTTAAAAAAAAGGAAACAATTGGGAGTACAATAGAACTCTTGAAATTGTGTTCTTGGAAGGTTGCCCTCTTTTGAAATTTTTGGTCGATTTTCCACCCCAGAATTTTTTTAGAAAGCAGGTGTCTTTTACCGAACTGCAAGTTTGGTGAATATTTAGTGACCTTTAGCAATGGGTTTAAAGCTGCTGTTGGAGGAAGTGGCCTCAAGCAGGAAGCTTATCTCCATTCCCATATCTGGGTACTAGGGCAGCAGAGCCTTTCTGGAAGTCGTGTTCCTAGTTTGTAAATTACATTGGAATGTGCATGGAGAAAGCCCCATAAGTTTATGTCTCATTATTTCTTCTTGGTTTTAAATTTTTTTTAAATTGGGGTAAAGCTTAGAATATTGTTTGTCCTAGGTGTACACCATCTGGTTCGTTTGTACATTATATATGTCTATTCAAGTACAGATCCTCTTCCCATGTAAAATGTTACTGAGGGTTCCGCAGACCTCCCTTGCTATATGGTTGGTCTTTTTGAGATATGTATATAATATGTGTTTGTATACGTATAGTAACACTAATCTTAATTTATCCCTTCCCCCCACCTTTCCTTTTAGATGAGCATAGTTTGTTTTCTAAGTCTGTGAGTGTCTTTCTCTGTGGAAATATGTTCCTTTGTGTCAGTTATTAGATAACGCCTATAAGTGATATCATAGAATACAGGTCTTTTGCTTTCCGACGTACCTCATGTTTTGTGATTATCTCCAGACTCATTTGTGGTGCCTCAGAGAGCAGTGGTTCATTGTTTTCCATGGCTATTATTCCATTGTGTACATGGACCACTTCTTCTTTATCCATTTACCGGTTGTTGGACATTTGGATTGCTTCACTGTCTTGGCTATTGTGAATAAGGCTGCACTGCAACTTTTGCGGCCTGTGTCTTCTCGATTCTTGTCTTCTCAAGTGAGAGGTCCATTGGTGCGCCTGCTGGATTGAATGGTACCTCCATTTTTACTTTTAAACACAGCTCCTTTCTGTTCTCATTATTGGCTGTTACCCCTTTACGTCTCACCAGCAGGTAGAGGGTACACAGTTCCCTAAAACCCCTTCAGCATTTATTGTTTGTAGACTTTTTGCTCAAGGTCAGTCGACTGGTGTAAGTTGAAACTTTTTGTAGATTAGATTGCATGGGTCTAACACTCCCTGAGGTTGAGCTTTTATCCATTTTCCTTTTTTTTAAAAGAGCGTGAGTAAAACTTAACTCTTCCTACTCTCTTCTTGAAACATTTGCCTGTTTTGAATTGTTTTGTCCATTCCCTCCTTCAGCACAATTTTTTAGG
Source organism: Balaenoptera borealis (assembly GCF_965194805.1). Lineage (NCBI taxonomy): Eukaryota > Metazoa > Chordata > Mammalia > Artiodactyla > Balaenopteridae > Balaenoptera > Balaenoptera borealis. The sequence continues at coordinate 302,600 of NW_028123310.1, forward strand.
GCAGGTGTCCTTTACAGCCCTGAGTCCTTGGGAATGTGAAGTGACCATTAGCTGTGAGTTTAAAGCTGTTCTTGCAGGAAACGGCCACAAGGTGGCAGCATTTCCCCTTTACCATATTTGGTTACTAGGGAAACAGAGCCTTAATGGAAGTGGTGTTCTAGGTTGTAAATTAGAATGGAATGTGCCAGGGAAAAGCCCTTTAAGTTTATGTCTCATTACTTCTTGTTCATATTTGTAGTTTACTTTTTATTTTTTTATCCCAGTAAATATGATTACAATGGTTTGTTTGTTCTAGGTGTGCAAGATGTGGTTCTTTCACACATATACATGTATCTATTCTTCCTCGCATCCTTTTCCCATGTAGGTTATGACACAATGTTGAGTAGTCTTCTCCTGGTCTTCCGTACGTCTTTGGTGGTTATATATTTCACATGGTTTGTATATCTCTGTTAACCCCAATGTGGCAATGTATCCAATCCTCATCCCTTTCTCTTTGGTGAACCATAAGTTTTTTAATGAATCTGTGATTGCCTTTCTCTGTGGAAATATCTTCATTGGTATCAATTTTTAAGTAACTCTTAAAAGTGATATGATAGGATATGTGCCTTTTGCTTTCTCACTTACTACACGTGGCGTGATTACGTCTAGACTCATCTATGGTGCTTCAAATAGCATTGTTTCATTTTTTTCACTAGCGAATATTCCATCTGTACATGGAGGAGTTCTTCTTTGTCCATCCATCTGTTGCTGGACTTTTTGGTTACTTCCATATCTTGGCTATTGTAATGGTGTGCAATGCAGATTTGCCTGCCTGTGTCTTTCCAATTCTCTCTTCTTAGGTTATACGTCGAGGAGTGGGCCTGCTGGATCATATGGTAGCTCAATGTTTACCTTTTTAAGGCACCTCCATTCTGTTCTCATTCGTGGCCCTTTCCAAGTTACGTCCCCTTTGATGTTGAGGGTATGCATTTCTCCACAACACCTTCAGCATTTATTGTTTGTAGTTTTCTTGCTGATGGTTATTCTGACAAGTGTGAGCTGATACCTCTCTGTGGTTGAATTCGAATGTGCCACATAATCTGTTGAAATTGAGCTTTAAGGCATGTCCTTTTCTATTTTTCAAGCTGTGATTACCCCTTAGTTCTTCAAAGTGTTCTCTTTAAGTATGTGTCACAGTTTGAAATGTTTTGGCCTTTACCTCCCTCAAGCCATTTTGAGGGCCTGTTTCATTTACAGTTCTGCAGTACTTGTTCCTATGAAGTGACCATTAGCACAGGCTTTAAAGCTGCTTTTGCAGGTAACTGCCAGAGGGCGGCAGCCTTTCTATGTCCCCCACCCTGGTAACTAGGGAAAAGCCCTTGCGGCCTGTGGTGTTTCTCGGTTATAAATTAGAGTGGAGTGTGCCCGGACAAACCCACACAAGCTGATGTCTCCTTACTTTTGTTGGATTTTTACATTTAATTTTTATTTTTTATTGGAGTAATTTTCCACTGTGTACGTGGACCACTTCTACTTTGTGCATTCCTCGGTTGATGGACATGTTCAATGCTTCCAAGTGTTGGCTATGGTAAATATTGTTGGAGTGCAGGATTGCCAGGCTGTGACTTTTCGATTCTCATTTTCTCAGGTGATAGGCCCAGCAGTGGGTGTGATTGATTGACTGGTAGCACCGTGTTTCCCTTTGCAAAGCACCTTCTTTGTGTTTTCATTAGTGGCTCTTACCACGTCCCCCTTAGAATCGAGGGTACGCATTTCTCCACAATCGCTTCAGCATTTATTGTTTGCAGCATTTATGCTAATGGCCCTTCTGGCTGCTGTGAGCTGATAGGTTTTTGTAATTTGGGTTTGCATGTCTTCGAAAATTCGTAAAACTCATCATTTTTCTCCACCGTTTTCTTTTCTGTTAAAAAAAAGGAAACAATTGGGAGTACAATAGAACTCTTGAAATTGTGTTCTTGGAAGGTTGCCCTCTTTTGAAATTTTTGGTCGATTTTCCACCCCAGAATTTTTTTAGAAAGCAGGTGTCTTTTACCGAACTGCAAGTTTGGTGAATATTTAGTGACCTTTAGCAATGGGTTTAAAGCTGCTGTTGGAGGAAGTGGCCTCAAGCAGGAAGCTTATCTCCATTCCCATATCTGGGTACTAGGGCAGCAGAGCCTTTCTGGAAGTCGTGTTCCTAGTTTGTAAATTACATTGGAATGTGCATGGAGAAAGCCCCATAAGTTTATGTCTCATTATTTCTTCTTGGTTTTAAATTTTTTTTTAAATTGGGGTAAAGCTTAGAATATTGTTTGTCCTAGGTGTACACCATCTGGTTCGTTTGTACATTATATATGTCTATTCAAGTACAGATCCTCTTCCCATGTAAAATGTTACTGAGGGTTCCGCAGACCTCCCTTGCTATATGGTTTGGTCTTTTTGAGATATGTATATAATATGTGTTTGTATACGTATAGTAACACTAATCTTAATTTATCCCTTCCCCCCACCTTTCCTTTTAGATGAGCATAGTTTGTTTTCTAAGTCTGTGAGTGTCTTTCTCTGTGGAAATATGTTCCTTTGTGTCAGTTATTAGATAACGCCTATAAGTGATATCATAGAATACAGGTCTTTTGCTTTCCGACGTACCTCATGTTTTGTGATTATCTCCAGACTCATTTGTGGTGCCTCAGAGAGCAGTGGTTCATTGTTTTCCATGGCTATTATTCCATTGTGTACATGGACCACTTCTTCTTTATCCATTTACCGGTTGTTGGACATTTGGATTGCTTCACTGTCTTGGCTATTGTGAATAAGGCTGCACTGCAACTTTTGCGGCCTGTGTCTTCTCGATTCTTGTCTTCTCAAGTGAGAGGTCCATTGGTGCGCCTGCTGGATTGAATGGTACCTCCATTTTTACTTTTAAACACAGCTCCTTTCTGTTCTCATTATTGGCTGTTACCCCTTTACGTCTCACCAGCAGGTAGAGGGTACACAGTTCCCTAAAACCCCTTCAGCATTTATTGTTTGTAGACTTTTTGCTCAAGGTCAGTCGACTGGTGTAAGTTGAAACTTTTTGTAGATTAGATTGCATGGGTCTAACACTCCCTGAGGTTGAGCTTTTATCCATTTTCCTTTTTTTAAAAGAGCGTGAGTAAAACTTAACTCTTCCTACTCTCTTCTTGAAACATTTGCCTGTTTTGAATTGTTTTGTCCATTCCCTCCTTCAGCACAATTTTTAGGGCAGGTGTCCTTTACAGCCCTGAGTCCTTGGAATGTGAAGTGACCATTAGCTGTGAGTTTAAAGCTGTTCTTGCAGGAAACGGCCACAAGGTGGCAGCATTTCCCCTTTACCATATTTGGTTACTAGGGAAACAGAGCCTTAATGGAAGTGGTGTTCTAGGTTGTAAATTAGAATGGAATGTGCCAGGGAAAAGCCCTTTAAGTTTATGTCTCATTACTTCTTGTTCATATTTGTAGTTTACTTTTTATTTTTTTATCCCAGTAAATATGATTACAATGGTTTGTTTGTTCTAGGTGTGCAAGATGTGGTTCTTTCACACATAATACATGTATCTATTCTTCCTCGCATCCTTTTCCATGTAGGTTATGACACAATGTTGAGTAGTCTTCTCCTGGTCTTCCGTACGTCTTTGGTGGTTATATATTTCACATGGTTTGTATATCTCTGTTAACCCCAATGTGGCAATGTATCCAATCCTCATCCCTTTCTCTTTGGTGAACCATAAGTTTTTTAATGAATCTGTGATTGCCTTTCTCTGTGAACTCTT